>NC_079159.1:119158901-119473483 GCF_947563725.1 Argiope bruennichi
TAATTTAAATGAAAAAAAACCAAACAAACTCAACAAGTCGCAGAATACACGTTAGATAATAAACTAAGAATGATTCCAATTAGGTAGCGTTAAGAGTACAAATAAAAGTCAATTAATAATTAATTCTATAAAATTATATAGAATTACATAGAAAAAACTGGTAATACAACAGTTGTAACGTCAAAAATACATGCATGATATTGTAAGACTATGAAAGTTACACATCATCTTTTATACAAATGTGATTGTCTCAATAATAGCACATATTGTAGCCAACATTTAATCTCACATTCATATGAGCCCTGCTTAAGCCCCCTGTATAGACTCAGCCCAATCGCTCTGAAACCCTGGTGACCTCTGTGATTTCCCACACTCGATAATTAGCATTTCTGGCCAGCTGTATCATCAAGGTGTAAAACTCCCACAGTGTTAAGTGCCTCCAGATTGCCAGATGGGGGACCTCCTTTTAAGTACGGTCATCTGGCCAATGAGTGCGAGTCCAGATAAGGAGCCACACGTGCATTTCTCAGGGAAATAAATCATGTCTTCGAAAAGGGAGAGTGTCAAACCCTCCAGATGTCAATCTTTATTTTTCCCATTGTGGAGGGTGGATCATGAACGGACATTCCCATTGGCAACGGCAACGTCGTGATGTTTCGGAGTTCCGCGTTGTGACAAAGTGGTCACGAGCACCTCCACATCATAATTTGGAATAGATACTTTAATTTGTTAGTTTAGGGAAAGTTAAAATGAATTGAAACTAGTTTAGACGAGCACAGTAAAGCTCTAACGTCATGAAATTTGGTAATTAATTTTTATATACTTAAAAATTGATACAATTAATTGAATTAAAATAATGAAAAGATTATTTATGGGGTAAAGAGATAATTTTAATGGATTTACGTTGCATGTGCCTTTTTCTACGGAGACTGACTTTCCTTGGGCGGAATAAAAAATTACAGAAAATTATTCTCGCGCGTGTAGCATATCGTAGCTATCTAAGGCCTAAACAGTAATATTTTTGAGAATTTTAAGCCACCAGATTGGCAACAGAGAGACATTCCCATTGTGGACCGGAGACCATTCAGGTTTGCTCTGAACGGTGATTGGGTATCAGAGAGCTCAAGTGTACCAATGAGGACATGAGAGGTGGAATCTGAGAGAAAAATAAAATGCGAGATTTTTCGGAAGAAAAAGAGAAGCGAAGAGAAGAGGAAAGGAGAGAAGTTCCGTGTGAATCGGACTTCTGAGTAAAATTCCACCCGAAGGAAGTTCGATGGATTCCGAGAGCTACCCCTGTAGTAGCCTGAGACGCCAGCAGCCTGTTAGCTGTTCTTGTGAAGTTGTTTTCTCCGAAATGGTTCGAGGAACTATTCTTGTTTAATGTTCGTGTTGTAAATAGCATCATTCATTTAACCTAGATGAGAAAGAGTTGTTTTTATGCAAGTAATGTTGTAAATAAAGAAAATTGTCTATAAACGCTACCCTTTATTCGATCGGACATTATAAAGTCACTGCACCCTTGTTTCACATTATAATTATAATCAAGAGACAAAATTTTCGACTTAAAAAATAAGAATGATTTAAATTCGAAAAAGTAGTAAAGTTGTAAAAAAAATGAGTAATTGTTATTCCGACTAGGATGAAAGCATATTTTGCGAATATTTTCAGGAACCTACCGCTGTCCTTCATAAGGTCTAATTTGAAAAAGTATGTCATAATTATTCATGTTTAACATTTTTTCTTTCTCGGATTGGAAGTATAGAGAAAGTACTGCAATCATCAAAAAATTCGAACTCGAGAGTTTGACATATTTCCACCTGTCTGAGTTTATAAAACACTTTTTGGAAGATGCTTTTTTGTTTGTGACAAGCATTACTTTAAAATATATTTCTCTTTCTTTAGTTTTTTCTCTTTCTTAGTCTTTCGCAAGTTAGACAGATGAAATTTGGTACACAATTTTAAAACAAAATTTCCTGTCCCGAATTTTGAGTAAAATCCATTCAAAAACAAGTCCATCGCTCCAGCTGTTCGAATACAATAAGGTCGCGATAACTGAGAAATGAAGAAAGATAAGTTGAATCAAAGTCGGAGCACATATTTAACATTTATAGAGTAGATGCCAATCAAGTTTGGAACCAAATCCGACAAAGGGTTGACAATCTGTCGGTTTGTACTTTCAGAAGCATGTCAATTTGGTATGCGAGTTTGTGATTGCAAGTATAGTTCTATGTCAAATTTTTTTATAATTGTTTTAGAAAAAAACGCCTTTAAACACCAATTCGATTTTCGGATACTATTAATCACTTGTCGGGTTTTAATCGCCGAGAACAGATTCAGTAAAAATGCTGAATTCATGGCAAAGGTTACTATTTCGTAACTACTGTACACCGATGCCATGTCGGAAAATTCTTTTATTAGTGAATATGTGAGTACCAATGACTTTGTGAGGTATTTATTTTTCTTCGGACTTTTGAGCTAGATCAGACAATGGAGACGCATTTAAGTCAATATTATTGAGTCATTCAGAGACAACTTATTATTTGTTCCATGATAATATAATAATTATAATTATTCGATAATAACATTTGATTTCTTTCCTTTAGCGTTTCGTTCAGTAATGCTGTTGATTTTTAGAAAGCTTTATTTTAACTACTATATATATATATTTTATAAAATTAACTTTTCTTCAGATTGACGGTTGCATTGATTTATACATCCATCCTTTTATATATTCTTTCAATTTTCAGAAATGAGACTATCACAACTTATTCGACTTTAGAGAGGAATGACTTCCAGGTAATGAAGATAGTTGATGCTTAAAAGATCAGACAATATTTGCTGCCACTCATTTCCCTACTCCCTCCCACTCAAAACAAAATATTCACTGGATGTAGCAAATAATATCTCCACTGGCATACTATAGTTACGAAATATTAATCATTGACGCGATTTTGACATTTTTATTATATATGTCTTGTGATCCTTGGCGATTTTTTTGGCGATTAATACCTAGAATGCAATGAATGATAGCAATATGTTAATAGTGCACTAAATTTAAATATAACTACCATCGTGGGAACAAAATTATTCACCCAATTTGATATATTTAATTCATTGCGTTTTGAGTTATCGCACTTGATCTTTCCTAAGTCAAATACCCACAGAAGTTCAACTCGTTCTTGGATTTGGCTAAAAATTGGCAAGAAGCCAAGAAGATAGGTGTTGAATCTCTATACATCAAATTTTATTCACCTAGCTCCTTGTTTTGTGGTTATCGTTCTGTATTCGAACATTCAGGCAGACAGACTTTCTTTGAACGGATTTTGCACAGAATTTGATAGAAATCCACAAATTTGGTGTAAAGACAATATACCAAATTTAATCAGTCTATCTCAAAGAGTTTTTAAATTATCTTTGTCAGAGACAAATAGATATAATGCCAGAAATACATTTTTCAAATTTAAGGATGTCTAAAACGTAGAGATTTAATAAAACTTCGAAATTAAATTTTTTAACGTTTACGATACTTTTTCTACACTTCGTATACGAGAAAATGATAGAGTTTTTTAATAAAAATTACAAATCTTTCTCAAATAAGAAAGAACTGACAAATTTTTAAATCGTTTTCTGCTAAGTAAAAATGATTCATTTTTAAAGAAACATTTAATTTTAATTATAGTGTGTTTTATAACACGCCATTAGTTCAAAGAGATTCACTCAGAATTGCTCTGTTCGAAGAATTTTCACGAATTAAAAGGAAAGGAAGCCAAAAAACAATTCAGAGTATTTAAAACGGCATTGTTCCCTTCCTTTACTTCCGGCATCTGTCTTTCTTTTACCGCATTCTAATACTAGTTCTGAATTCTTCCATCTCCTTTCTACTAGCAATTGTAATATTACATTAAAAATTCGAATTTTGCTCATCCGGACAGATTATCAAATAAGCAATATAGGCACCCTTTAAGGGACCCTTAATAAATTTTTTATGGCGTTTTCAGGGTTATTCAATTTTGTAATTTCATTTGATTTTCAGAGACCATGAGCGTTTTTATCTTACTTAAAATCAAGTATTGTTTAAAACTCGCTTAAAGATCAGTGTAATTGAAAACTTTTCACAGTTGGTTGAGTAATTGTAGCATACTCTGTTAAATTTTGAAATAGTTATTAAAAAGTTTTACAATTTTGATAAATTTTATATTACTTTGTTTAAAAGTTAGTTTAATTTTTGATGCATTTGATGCTGAAATCAGTTCTCTTTAAAATGATTCTTGATAAAATATTTTGCCATTTCAGTATATCATAAAAAATTGTCATCAAAGGATTCCTTATACAGAAATTAAATTTGATTTGATAAAACATATTTAGTTTTTGAAGAGAAAAAAGAGGGATTATTTTCCCCCAGGGCTCCTTATAAGGGCTAATCCAATCTTGATTTCACTCGTTCTTAAGCTGTATTCACACGAGGCCAATTACTCCCGCGCAATCGAACGCCTATGGGATCAATAACAAATAATTGTCTCATCGGAGCAATTATGTGCTATTGTCCCGATCAATTATCTCAAATGTTTATATTAGGACGCTGCCAGCCCCTCGGCAGAAAGAAACTTGCGCGCAGTAGTTGGCCTCGTGTGAACGCACCGTTAAGTTTCAGTTAGTGCAGTGGAATATCGATAGTAAACGGAAAAGATGACTAAAGGTATAGCAGATCAGCATATGGTATCTGAAAAAGTTTAGGACGTAATATGTTTTTATTCCGGAGAGGAATAACAATGTCTACGTTTATATGAAAACCAACGATCGGAGCTCTCTCAAGCTGTGATCATATTACACATCTCATAGCTAGAAACTTGATACATAGATTTTATTTTTTGCCACCCCCACCTACGGTCTCGTCCATATTCGTTAAAAGGGAGACATGAGTGTAACTGATCTAAAAATTTCATATTTGAAAAAAAAAAAAATAACCAAGAGAATTTTTTTTTACCTTAAATATTTCTTAAAATATTTTACATGAATATCATACATGAAATTTCCTTTTTTTTAAAAAAAATTGTTTTTAAATCTAGAATATATTTTGCAAAGAAACGAAGAGACTGAAAATTTAAGTTATCGTATAAGAAAAGTTTTAGAAATCCCAGATAGATAAAATAAAAAATCACTAGAAGTTAATTAAAATATTTAATTAACTTCAAGCTGTAATACTGTCAAGATGGAATAAAATATACAAGGATTTTGAAATCAAACTGCATTCATAACAATAACTAATCGATTTTGTAAAAAATATTAATTGTTGTCCTTGTCGGGAAACTACAATAGAACACAAGAAAGATTGTTGATTGCATCATGCCTAAGATATTGATCCACTGCAAATCGATTTTCCGCGCCATGGAATTTAATGGCAGCTATTTAACCAGATTTCCGCTTACAGGATTGTTATATTTATTTACAATTTTTCATGCACACTTTTTCTAATTTAAAATAAAAAACTATGCTTTTTTTGTAGTTTAAAACAAAACAAAAACAAATTTCATTTACAATACATCTAAAAGAGGTTATACAGTAATCCTAATTTCCAAATATTTCTTTCATATTTATTGCAATTAAAGGAGAAAAAAAAATGGACCCTAAACTAACCTGTTTTGAGATCTGTCAGCACTGATGCATTTAACAAATATTGATATTTAAATTCTCAGTGACAGAGTATAATAGAAATTGGATCAAAGTTTTAACAGTTTGGAAAAATAAATTCTGATGCAAGCTTTACATCAGATTTATTATTTTCGACGCAGCGTAAAATTTTGCAGAACATTTTTTAATCGTTAACAATGGGCTATGCGTTGCCAAAGTAAAAAGAATAATTAAAGAAAGATTTGGGCGAAAAAAAAGCAAATCGCTCGAGATTTACCAGCGTTCAGAAACCCATCAATCTGGAGCGCATGAGCAGTAAACCAACATTTTCTTTCTTAAATCAGCCCACACTCAGTTCTGACGCATGCGCTCTAGCGTTCCTCCCACCACGCGGCGTCTTCCTCAGTAGTAAACGGGCGCGTGGTGGAAAGACCGGCATCACTCCACTACTATCTTCTGCAGAAGGAACACGCGGATCGCGCTCGCAGGAACACATTTCTCTAAGAACTTGACCACTGCAGGAGAATCCATCTAAGAAAATGACCAACGATTCAAAGGGAGAATACCGAGGGGTCGAGATGTCGGACAAGGCTGCCCCCAAAGAAGACGAAGATGCCATCTGCTTGAAGCCTAAGATGGGCCTGCTGAATGGCGTGACGGTGATCGTAGGCAGCATCATCGGTTCGGGGATCTTCGTGTCCCCGAAAGGGGTCTTGCTGGGGACAGGCAGCGTGGGGCTGTCCCTGGTGGTATGGGTGGCTTCCGGTGTCTTCTCTATGATCGGCGCCTTCTGCTATGCGGAGCTGGGATGCATGATCACCAAGAGCGGGGCGGACTATGCGTACATCATGGAGTCATTTGGACCCTTCGTGGCCTTCATCCGTTTGTGGGTGGAATGCATGATCGTACGCCCCTGCTCACAAGCAGTAGTTGCCCTCACCTTTTCTTTCTATGTCCTCAGGCCCATGTTCCCGGATTGCGAGCCCCCGGATTCAGCGGTCCGTTTCCTTGCCTTCCTCTGCATATGTAAGTATTTTGTTTTTCGCTTCGTAATAATAATTCTAGTACGAATAAATGCCTACCATCCAATTCTAACCATAATATTAAATATATCCTGGTTAGAATCGGAGTATTATTATTCAAAGAACTGTGGAGAAAATATTTAAATATATTCAAATATGTGGTTCGAAGCATGATAATATGCTGAGCTTGATTTGTGTATCTTAATAATTTTTTAAAAGTACTTCTTAATTATAGTTGCCGTAACGCGCGCATAAAAAAGATGTATTTAATATCGTCGTTCCACACGTTTGTATAAGCTTTGTAAATAAAATATTGGAAAGTATTTTTATTAAATATACTTAATATTTTTATAATATTAATATAAGAAAAAAAAACTGCAAGGAAATAAAATTGGTAGTTCCAGAAAGCTATTGCTTAAAATTTTTAAAGCAATATAAATTTGCTTTAATGCAATAAATGCTCTGAAGTTACTGATGAACACACATTAATATTTCGATTCATTTTTTATTAAAAAATTAATAAAATACTTTAAAAAATGTAAAAATTAGCGAATATATCTTCGAAAAATATACATTTTATTTGAAAATAATTTCTATTTTAATCTTTTTTACAAAATTTAACTCAATGTGAGCTAATTTCTTTGCCTAGTAGAGTACCATGTTATTTATAGTTTTATTTTGAGTTAACGGTACTATAATGCTTTCTAAATTTATTGAAATGGTTCAGTTTGAATTTAATTATTTTAAAGGAAAAGTTACGATCATTTTACTAATACAAATATGTTTGTATTTTCTAAAAATTTATTCCTGAAATACATAGAGAAAATGCTCAGATTTCCAATTAATTTTTTTTCAATCTATTGAGAAAATGAGCTGATGGTAAATGCTGTTAAAGGATATCGTTCATCGTCCTCTATTCAAACCTACCGTCAATTTGGTTTGAAATCTTCGTTAAATCCAAATTCTTATAAAAATTAGATTTATTTGAATTCCAATAGAAAAATAAAAATCGGAAAGTACTATTTTAAAGCACTCTTAATACAATGAATCGAATTAATTCTCCTAATGGATATTTTGAAAACCCCATCAGTGCTCTTAGTGAGCATTTTAAACATTTATTAGTATTTTTTTAAAAGTTTCTACATTTCAATTTGCATGGTTTTCAAACCAATTCAACGACATGTGATGTTTGAAATCTTCTCCCTAAAATATAATTTTGTATAAATAAAAGTAAGCAATAATATGTAAGCAAATATAGTAAGTAAAGTTATTAAGTAATATAATAAGTAAAGAAAGTAAATAATGTTATAAGCGAAGTAATATAATAAGAGTTAAAAATGATGTATTGCTAGAATTTAAAAATATTATACGTTAATTTAAAACAATAAGCAAATTTTGAGAAAAACATTTTTATTTTACTGCAGCAGATGTCATAACATCTTTCCCATATGGATTTCTGTTACCATACGATATTTTCATTCAGCATTAAAAAGATTATTTAAAAACTATGATTGCTTTTTTAATGTCAACTTTATTAGGAAAAAATACCCATGTATTAAAACGCTGAATGATTTTAAGGGTATTTAAATTATGCAATCGAATGTTATGCATATGGTTGAAAAACCACATTTAGCATTGTGACAATCAAATCATAGAAAACGTTTATAGTTTAAAAAAACGCAGAAATGAGAGCAATAATAAGGTGAGTAATAAGTGTAATAAAAAAATATTTAGTTTACAGTATCATCTATAGAAAATAAAATTGGAAAGAAAGATAAATCATATGAACCGGTTTCTGGTGCAGTTGTTTCACTTGTTTTTAACTTTAAATATTCCAATTCTGTCTTTTCTTTGTGAGATACCGATAATAATCGAGAGTTAACTATATTAAAAAAAAAATCTGAATATTTTTGTGTTATTGTTTGTGAAAAAAAAAAGAAATAACTTTCAATTGGGTCATGATACATATGGCCGCATACAACCGATGATTAAAAAATTATAGTGGTGGGCATGTCAGAATCCCACGGATTCTCCTATAAAAACGGTCCTTTCGGCGTGCCGATTCTATGCACTCCCTGTGATGATGCAATACAGCGGTGCTTTCTTGGCATCATGCCAAAAGACATCGATCTCGTAGTATTTCACGTTTTCTCTATGGCGGTGGCTGAGTTAGAAAAAAATCCATACGTGATGACATTATAAGAGCAGCTGTCCAAACTTGTAGGCAAAAGGGATTCAAAATGTTTCGATTTCGAATGATGATGCTAAGTTGATTAAATGTTCTTGCTTGTTTAGCTGATTCTATTGAAAAATGGATTACGATTAAAAGTCTGAATAGAAAATCGTCTGCCTGTAAACGTGCACGAGAAATACATATTTTTTTTTCAAAGGAGTGATACAGAATCATAATATGAATTGTGAAACAGTTTTAAATCACATTAATTTATAACACCTTTTGATAGTTTTATACTTTAGTGGTGAATTGAAATTTGAATGTATGTGTGTCTTTATTCATTTCAATATATTTTAAGATCAGAACATGTTTAGGAGAATCTCGGTTCCAAAAGATTCCATTAGATGTTGGCTAAAAATGTATGATAGCAAAATTGTAGAAGAAAAAAAATCATGATGAATAAATATAACGAATGTCCATACAAATTTGGACATTCGTTAACCTTTATATATATATATTTTTTTTACCTGTTCTAAAGTTAACTAATATTTATGTTTTTATCTGTTCTAATTTTCTTTTCAAAAATTAAGTTAAAGAAATAGTATTCATTAGTAAAATTTTCTCATTATAAATATGTAGAATTGATAGAATTTAAAATATCTAATCGAAAATACACATCAAAATTCGTTCAAATTTTGTTGCACAGATTTTTAGTCTTTTTATTAGAACATTTAAAGTTTAATTCAAAAATACAATTCTATCAATTCATTTCTTTTTCCATTTTGGAAATTACATTAACATCTTCTAGAAAGTATCAAAGGTACGTGTTCAACCTTACCATATGCTTACAATCTAGGACGATTGGCAAGCTGAATGATAGCACGTAAATGATTCATAAGACGGTAGTTGTCAGGAAGAAACATAATGCCTCCGTTTTCTTTCTTTTTTTCTTCATATGCAGTTAAAAGTGTTCAGAATTACCCTTCGTTTGTTTGAGAATTTTATGAAATTAATCTTAATGTTTGTTGAAAAATCTATATTTATTTATTTATTTTTTGTGTTGACAAAAGCAGAAGCAGCTTAGCAATTATTCTGACACCGTTTGGTTTCAGTTCCGCTGCGTTTCTTATTGTTAAGATTCCAGTTCTATTCTCCTATCCACATACACCATTTATATTTAAGAGTCTCTAATGATACGTTTTTCGGGTTTTGCATTCTTTTCAGTTCTTTTTCCTATCTCTAACCTAATTTTACTGCATTTAAAAATAAAATAACCATCACATTTCGGAAGATTTCGTCATCTAGCTTATTATTTGCGCGAATAACGTGCAATCACGTATTTCAAAAAAGAGTAAAAGGAATCTAAGAAAGCTGTATCATCTGTGCATTAAGGAAAATAATTTATTTTTATTGAAAAACATTTTGAAACAAATACATGCAATAAATATGTTTTTCGAAGCTGCGAAAAGCTTTTTTTCTTTGTTATTTCTGTTTTCAATAGATAGGCTGTCTGCCAGGTTCAATATTTTTTAAGCAATTTTTTTCTTTGACTCTTATTATATACAATGATGGTTGTTATTGCTGTGTATTCCGACAGGAAATTTTCGTTTCTATTCTCTACAATAGTAACAAATTTTTCGAAAAAGATGTATTTCGGCATGGCTTGCGTGAATAAATAAATTAAAGCATGCTTTTTTAAAAATGAAAATTCAGTCGATGAATGGCAAAATTGTTAAAGACTTATTTAACAGACTTGCTAAGCAAATAATGATTTTGCCTTTAACTGTCTTAATAATAATGAAACAAATAAACAACAAAAAAAAAGTCAATGGCTATCATTTTTATAAAAGACGTATTTTCACGCCTCCCTCTTTGTAAAAATTAGCAATGACAGTTCTTTATATATTTATAATTAGCTTTATTTACCGTTTTTTTCCCCTTGGCATGTGAGATAATTATTTTTATAAATTTACTTGCGAATTCTTTTCTAGCGTATTTAGTTGAATTGAAAAAAATTTAGTTTGGTTTATTTTTTTAAAAAAAAATCAATCAACCGTAATGTATTATTTGAATAAAATGGAATAATTTATTTAATTAATAATAAGATTTATTAATAAGATAATAATTTAATTTAAATAATAAGATTTCTATTTTTATATAGATTGCCACAATGCAGACTGAATATGCTTGTTCCTATGACAGCAATTGACTGACTTTTTCGAACGACGGAAGAGAGTAAAATTGCGAAAAGGGTGCACTTTTTGCTAATTCTATAATCAGCACAGGTTATTAAGATTAAAAAGAATAGAATGCATCCGAACAAAAATCGAGTATTTGTACCATTTGCAATATAAATGTGAGAAAATGATAATTTGATTTATTTAAAAAATAATTTCTTGAAACTCTTTAAAAAAAATACTCTTACCATGGTTTTCATGTATAGAATATTGCTGGGCTTTTCAGTGAAAAATTTCGATTGCAATGTTCTGCATACTTCACCGATTTTATATAACTAGTTCTGGGAGGGGAGGGGGGTATGGCTTCTCTCCGGTTAGATTTCTGAGATTTATGAGGAAAAACTCTGTGGAAATGGTAGTAGAAAGTACACAGTGTCACGTTCTTATCCTTAAATATTTTAGAATATGTTTAAAAATGCATACACAGTATAAGCGGCATGATTTTTCAACATAAACTGGTGACGTTTTCTTGAGAGACTCCTTTTATATCCTAACTAACCAGCAGATTCGTTTCATTAAGTTAGGAAAAATATTTTTAATTGTTTAATTTTTATTGTCTGACTTTGATGATGCAATAGTTTTCCATTCCGGAGTTTCGCTATTTCTTTTGTCAAATTATTTATTAGTGTCATTTCTTTTTCAAAAAGAGCGCAATTATGAAAAACCAACTCTAAAATATACATTCAAGTTAGATATAGTTTCGCCAAACATTTTAAACAGAATCCCGATATTTTCCAAAATTATTAGAACAATATATAAATAATTTGTTGTTTAATAGATTATAAATAACTACTTTTTCATGGGCATTTTACTGTGTTTTGATACAGGTTATAAAATTTAGCTCAAATTGATGGTAGGTTCCGATTGCCGAAATGTGCCAAAATTTAAAGAACATTTTACAATGCTCGGAATGATTAAATGGTTGTGTAATGTGGATTTTTATTTTTTTATATTAAAACGTTTAAAGTTTAGTTTAAAGACAGCTTTCGGTCTGAAGAAGTTATCTCTAAAGAATTTTCACTATCACATTATAGAATCCTATTATGTAAGAATCACGTTTGTGTATCAATCCTGTGTTTCAACTTCTTACCATATGGCTACAATCTAGATTTTCTGCCTAAGTGGATAATAGCATACAAAAGAAACTAGAAGTGACATTATACCTTCATTTTTTAAATAATTCTAAATTAAAATGTTCTGAATTATATAAATGAAACCTTTCATTTGTATGAGAGACTTTTCATGAAATTAATCTTAGGATATTAATTTTCGTTAATGAATCCATATTTATTTATTTATTTAATTTCTTGCTGACAAAAGATGAAGTTATCAATTCTTCTGACACTATTTGATTATTTGTGTAACGTGTTTTTTTTTTTTTTTTTTGCTTAATATTTGCTATATAATTCAAAAATGCTTCTTATTATAATGGAGTAAATTCATTTTCTGAAGTGCATGTTAATTCGTTGCTCCGATTAAATATCAGTGCAATCTATTATCCCTGTTACAGAAAGAAAAAAAACGGTGCGAAGTGTAGAATTGGTTTGTTTTAAGATGGCTTTGTGCTGTGACGTCATTTAATAGCTCTCAGCTATATATATGATCAGTTTACATGGCATTTAGCCACCATATTGCCAAAATCAGCTATTATCAGTTCAATTGGTTTTTGTAATGGCGGATTTTCTTAAAGATATATTTTGGTGAAATTCTTTCCTTATATCCATGTCAGTTGAATCTTTGACTACATGACGTTATATAGTGGTACGCAGTTTCACGAAAAATTATGTATCTTTTTATCATTCTTTGAACTTGGGGCCGTTGTCCCTCGCGTACTGAAAAAAAGAATGCAACAAATTTCCGTGTCAAAATCCGCGATGCATTCATCCATGAATAATATCAGCATTTTTTTCTTTTTAACCCAAAAACTGTAAATCTGTGGAAGAAAATATATTTTTCAGTGATGTTTATTTATTAATCAGGGAAGCGACTATTTTTTACTACTAATTTGAATAGTAAAAATGTACAACTAGACCAGCAAACATTTTAAATATTTTTTTTTTTTCATTTAATGGACAATTTGGCAATTAAAGGGTAACTTTTTTTTTTTAATTTTTACCAAGCAAGCAATATTTATTTCTTACTACTAATTTGAATAATAAAGATATACAACTTGAACTAGACAATTTAAATATTTTTCTAAGATGTTATTTGATTTTAATGTTAGCTATCGAATTTTTTCAGCTCTATTTTTTTTCCCCGACGAAAGCTGACGGCGATATTTGCTAAAACATCCCATCCAAACTTCTTCTCTGCACCAGCTATGGGATGCTATTTCTGATTGACTTAACACGTCCCATGACCACGTGCATGACATATTCGTTCTCAAATTTCAGACTCTGACTTAAGCCAATCACTAATGATATTCCATGCAATTCCATTTTTTTTTTTAGCCCATGCATTTAAGCTAGTCATTCACTTGCACTCCATACCAATTCCTACATTCAGTTGGACGATATCCAACTTTCTATTCCACACTATTCTAATTTTGATCGGCTTTTCGCAGTGATGATTAGTTAGGGAGTGCCACCATTCCATTGGCGAAGTGTGGAGCCATCGTAAATATTCAGTTTTTTTAGAATATTAGAAATATGCACCTATATTTATATGAATCTTTACATACATATACGAAATTCGATTCGTTTGCTATTGTTGTTATATGCTGTGGCAGTAAAAATGTGATCAAGAAATCAATATTCAACATTACTTCAAACAAAGAATGTTAGTTTTTCAACATTAAAAAAAAATCCAATTTCATATGAGATTACACAATTTGATAAATTTAGTGTTCCTTGAAATAATTTAAATGAATTATGTTTATTAATATAATATCGTTTGACATTTAACATTTGGTTTGCAAACGATGCAAGTAGAAGTCGGAGCATTTTATTTTATTTAAAAATAATTTTGATTGATTCCTCTTTTCTTTCTGCTTGTATAAAGAATGGCATGTTATTAACTCTTTAAAAGCAGAAAAGTAAGTTCGCTTTCTAGGACCTTGAATGGTATGCATTTTGACTTTACAATTATGCACAATTTAAGTAATAAAGTTGTGCAATTAGAGCATTAATTATGCAATGCATATGCGTAAAATTAAGTTACTCACTTGCATTATTATACGTAGTTTAAAAAATCCATAAACATATTAAAATAAGTTTTAAAATAGTAGAAAAAAATTTTTAGCTGAATCAAAACAAAATATTTCGAAAAAAAAAAATATCATTTGAATTAGAGGGTTATAAGAAATTTAATTCTAAAAGATTAAATTTGGATTTTCGATTTTTTAATGTTAAGTGCGTTTTGTGAAAAGGATAAATTTCAATCTTTGGATTTATTCAATTAAATTCGTAGCCTCTAATTATTTTCTATTGAAAAATATTTCCATCCGAGCCGTATATAACGTTGTTTCGAGGACTAATAATATGTGCAGTTTTTATTTCATATAATCCATAGGAAAGCAGCATATTTGAATTCCAGATTCAATTGTTGCCACTAACGCCTTTAGAAGTCAGTGAATGAGGTAAAGTTTCCTGCTAAAAAAACCAGCTTTTCAAAGCGACAGTGGACCAAATCTATTTCATCGGAAATGAATTTTTTTCCGTCTGCCCTTGAAACGGCGGGTCAAACAGGTGGGTTTTCGAGAAGAGGGAGGTGAAGGGGAATGGAGGAGGAGGCAATGCCCGATGTACGAACACTTCTCTGCGTATTTCACCCACCTATAATTCATTGAAGAATTATTCCCACGCTGAATAAAAGCGTTTTCCACCCTCTTGTACAGAATATACATCGGAATTGAAGAAGATATAAAGCGAAGACACGTTTCGTCTTTTAATTTTCTATCTCTGGAATGTTTGAAATCCATACGAGGGAGAGATAACTTTGGATTTCTCTCTCTCTTTTCTTTTTGTCTAAAATAAAATATGTTCTTTTCTTTTGTTTATTATTACTATGCCTCTTGCAAGATTTATTTTCTGAAAATGGAAATTAAAATCGATAAAACAAGCGATTAATAAAATTAGTTCTAAAATTTTATATTTTAAAAAATCTTCTGCACATAACCCAGAAGTTAAAAATATTTAAATAAATGTAAATAATAAAATAAAATTAAATATCATAAAATAATTGGAAATTAACGTCATTGTTTGCATTATTTAATGTTAAATTATTTTAATTTCTACTAATAAGTAATTTATATCTATTATAAATTGTACATTTTTTGATAAATTAAAAAAATATATATTTCTTTATATTTGAGAACAAGAAATAATACAATTAAGAAACTCAGTCTATATATCGATTAAAAAATTTATATCGATTATATTTTGCTAATTACTGGTAGATATCTGAGTCGAGATTTCAGGAAATTGCTTATCCTAATTTGTGAATATTCATTTTTTAATATATATCTGCCTGAGATATATATGTTAATATATAACTTTTTGTTTTACTGTATCAATTTTTTTTAACTTCTATATCTCAAATTTTTATAAATTGGTATAATTCAGCTTTGAATAAGGGTTAAGCGGCGGTCCAACGACCTGCGACCTCACGGATTTGGTCATAAATCTGACATCCAACCCACTAGGGGACCACACTCCCCCATCGCCCGCGGTACGCCTGTAGTTTCCCGCAAAATGTCGGTAGATGGATAAACATCAAAGAGCCGGAAAATTTGTTTGGGCTATGGGGGGGAAGGGAGTCAAAGAAACTGAGGGTTTTGAGCGGTCGAAAGGGGAACGCGTGCCGTCTGAAGATTTCTCTGGTCGTGGGTCCGCTGCCACAGGTGGGGGTGAAACCACGAAGGAGGGGTGACAGTTTTATGACCACATCTGTGAAGATCATCCGGCCGTTGGACCGCGGCTTTACTCGTTGTAATATTAACAGCACATCAAAAATTTGTAACTATATTTATGATAATTAAGAGTAAGGAGAGAGGGCGCAAATTTTTTCTTTGCCTTTGGTGATAATATATTGATGCACATTCTAGTTAGCTAATAAAGATTTTTTTTTTAAATTTTCAACTTAATCTATTATTTTTCATAAAGATGTTAACATGACTTTCGATGTTTAAAATTTTTTTATTTGAAAACTTTACTTCTTTTATTTAAAAATGTAAAAAGTAATTTTATAATGAAATAATTATTTTTAAAAAATGAATATATAACCAATACAGTGAGCTGCATTGTTCTATGTAACATTATAACTTATGGTTGTATCTTTGTAAAGAGTCGTCTATAAAAAAGTTTAAAAATACGCTTTTTTTACTATATCGCAAAAGCTGAAAATAATTTAAAAGTGTTTTTTTTTTAAATTATTTTTTGCCTTTTAGTTTTTAACTTATAATTTATAATTAGTATTTAAATATGCTTTAATTATTAAAATGAAAATTTCTTTTTAGTTTATCTCCTGTTTTTTAGTCTTTAATTTATAATTCTTTATTATGAAAAATATGGAATCAACGGAAAAAAAAAATACAGAAAATAATGGTTTTAGAACAACGCAACCGACAATCGAGCAAACCTCTTTCTTCCATCGAGTTAGCGGTTTGCTAACTTCCAAGAACGCCAAAGACTTGCCTGCAGTTATAAATTCCTAAAACGGGAGGTTTCTATCGAAACCACCGCCCTTAAAAGGATTGAAGATACGTAGGAAACCCAGGTTGTGATAAAAGAAAGGCCAAGACCACCTGTCGCGGAGGTCGTAGACCACCTCTGGAAAAGCTACTGATTCGGACGATAAAAACATCACGCTCCGACCTCGCTAAAGATTAATCAAGTGTTCAAACATTTCCAACGAAATTGTTGGTCCAGGATTTTGTTAGGTGTAGTAAGAAATATTTTCTTTTACATTTATAATTTGGAAATATATTTTTCCCCTTCGCAAAAGATCTTAAAAATTGTACCTCCAAAGGCAGTCTTTCATGTGTAATATCCCTTTAGATTTTTTAAAAACTGTTGTAGGGACGGAAATTTTCTTTTGAAAGCTGAATGCAAATGCGAAAACTACTTATATTTTTCTTTTAATAGTAGTTTTTCTCTTTTTCCTTTAAAAAAATGATTAATTAAAAGTTTACGGTGTCTTTTAGAGGTTCAGTAAAATGTCCGAATTATTGTAACAGTTATTTATTTACAGGTTACGTTATACACAGACAATTTACATACAAAAGTTTGGAATAATTTTAAGATATATATATATATAGAGAGAGAAGAGCATGGATCAAAGCATGCAGCACATAACATCACCATTGCTGCAGATATGAAAAGGTGCTTTTGTTGATGTCATCATAGTCAGTATGGTTAGTAGTACAAGAGCGGCTACAAAACAAAAAGAGATTTAAAAACTGTAAGAAATAATTACAAATCAACAATTTACCGTTTCATCAAGCATTTTTTGAACTCGTATTTAAATTTTATTTTCTGACCATCATTTTAATTTGGCATAATATGATCTTTACTATAGGCAGAAATGTTCATAAAAAACATTGCATTTATTTCAAAACACGATGGTGAATTTATAAAGTTGGAATTAGCAAAAGTTTTATTATCATTTCTAATTCCATTCTGCAATATAGAATGCATCTTTCGGTTTAATTGAGAGGATTAAGTATATTAGATATGAGTTGCGCCGAATTACGGATTGTCTTCTAAAAGTTAAATTTTAAGTTAAAAATTAATTATCACATACATATTTTAGAGTAAAAATTAAATGTTTGATGATAAGGGGGATTATACATCTGAAATATTGAAACCTGGTAAACTCAGGCCGAATTTTGCCGTTTTAAATACCTTTTAAAATAAACTCAAATAGTGGAATAAATTATATCCATACAAAGAAATAGTTCGAAAGTACTTGTGAAAAATAATTTCTATAGTGTCGTGGATATTCTTAAAAAAAAAAAAAAAAATGTCAGTGTAATTAAATTTTTTTTAAACGAACATTGAATGAAGACCATATGATAAAGTTTGCATTGATTTTTTTGCATTTTTAAAGTTTGCATTTGAATTTTCAGAATTATTCAACCTTTTATCTATTTTTATAGTCCATAATAGTTTATTAAATACTTGACTTCGATGATCAAGTATTGGTTATTACAGACTTAAAAGAGTCTCAATAGTTTACAAACTAAAAAAGTAAATGTAAGCTCTTTAAACAAAGCATTAAGGATTCTTTGAAACTTATCTTAAATTGTTAAGGACAAGCTTAAAAGACTCCTTAAGAGAGAGTTTTGCTTATAAATAGCTTGAGCAAAGCTCCAATTTACATGAGAGTTAATTTGGGCCATATCTTATAATTTCCAACCATATTCAGATGACTAAGATGCAGTATGAGCAGCCACCCACTCTCCAAACTTCACCTGCTACGGCATATTTAACATGCAATGTGTCCATATACGTGATGGATATTCTGTAGAGTCCTTTCACATCTGCATTCCATCGATCGTTAAATCCAGTTAATCGTCATTCCTCCTCGGACTCTTAAAGTCATTAGTTTTTACAATTTTGCAGATAAGTATGCATATTTCATGCTTTGGCTTCTTGAACGAATTAAAAGTTTTATGTGTTTTTAATCATTTAAAAAAAATCAAAATGACGTGTTTTCTCTCGAAACTTGATACAGTGATGCGGATATTTTATTTATTTATTTATTGAAAAAATTTCTTTTTCATATACAATTTCAGAAACAAAATATTTTTTAGGTATGCCTATATTGATGGAGATTAGAATAATACGAGTAATGATGCATTTTTTTATGATTAAAGATGCCTTCAATAAAAACATTTGAATTTTGATCTCTAAAATCTCAAATCTAAGATTCATTTGAAAATATCCTTGATTCATTCTTTCTTAGTTCGAGGTGGAGCTTACTTGTAAACAATCGATAAATTTCATTTGATATCTGAATTTAAGACGATGTATTTCACATAAGGGTTATTATTAATCAAATGACATCAGTAATCAAAGAAGGGTGGCACTCAGAATGAGGCATTTAAACAGTCGAGGCGAGCCACTAACTCTAATGTGCTTCGAGTGTGTTGTTTGCTGTGATCATTCCAGGCGAGCATTTTTCCCATGCACGGCCTTGACTTGAGTGAGAATTAGCTCCATTGGAATACAATGGCACGCGACATCCGTCTGCCGTCGTAAAAAATTGATTTATATAGACTCGTGAAAACAGATATCCTGTCACGATCGCCTCTCTTCATTTTGTACGGGATCAGTTAGAAAATACTGAATCGGAACACAAAGCGACGGATTCTTAACCGTCGGGGAAATGTAATATGAACCCTTTTTCTGCCGTCATTTTACAATATGCTTATAAATATTTACATTGTGCGTGTATATATAAATATTCCTAAATTTAATTTAAATTTTAAATTTAATTAATTTCCTAATTTTGATCTTAAATTAGCACGTTTTATTTAATAATTATTACTAAAACGGGCTCTAAAAAACTGATTATTGTAATTTTTCACGCATCGAGCAAAGGGATAGAAATAGACACCTATGATAACCTTTCGAAGATACCTAAGAGTCTCTTTCCTCTAAGGCATGCGTCAAGGAAATCTATCAGAATCTCTCAGTAGAAGAACTCAGGAAAAAAAGTACTTTTTATTTTGCTTTTGTATCGCGATGTAAAAAAAAATGTCGATTTATCTTCATTCTCATTGGAAAGAAAAATAAACTGAAATTAAATTTCTAATTCATCTTCTTTTCGATCAAGCATCTACAAAATTGTTTACAATATATATATATATATATATATATATATATATATATATATATATATAATATTGTGTATAATGATATTTCTTAATTTTATTCAAATCCTAATGAATTTATTTTTTATCTCCAATTTAGCCCAAATTACTCTAAAATTTTCTCTTATTTCCTGGTTCAAATTCCACTTTTTAATTGAATTATTTATATAACGCGCTCTAACAAAAATTGCTGACTTCATAATTATCACGCTACAAGAAAAGGGATGAAATTACCTAATGCTCCTGGCTTGCCTTCATAGGTGTCTAAGATTCGATTTCCTAAATCGACACGTATATAAGAAATCTCTAAAATACTCTTTTAGTAAAAGCATTATGTTTACAACTTCTCTCACATTCTCTCTTGTTTCTTGTGCGAAAAGACGTCTTCCGCCATTGTCCCTATGTGTTAATCATGCCCTCCTGTGACAAAAATAAATTGAAGTTAAATTCGAAATTTGCTTTCTTATCAGCCTGAAAAAATGTGTTATATATATATATATCTATTCTATACACAAATATATATACTGTACACACACACACACATAATATACATATCTGATAAATGATATACTGCTAATTAGAAAAGTCGGGAATGGATAACTCCACAAACTATCGAAAATTATCACACATTTTATTTTCCATTGTTCTGAAAAGAGGCTTCTCTTTTAACATCTTAATCTTAGGAAGCGATCTTAAATTTCGATTAGCAATAATCTGTATGTTCAAAATATCATATGATGATAAAATTAGATTTGACGATATTTTGTTTCACAATGAAAAATCGATGTCTTATTGGACTATTTTGATACGAGTGAAATACCCACATAATATCTATTTTTTTTTATAAAATTAATTGTTGGTAATTCACTTTATAGCTTTTAAAATAAGAATAAAATTCTTGATCCAAGAATCTTTGAAAGAAACTTTGCTCATTTGCCAGATATTGTTTTAGCATTTAGCATAAATTTTACGAAATATTCTGTACAAGTCTTATATCAATAAAATCAAGAGTAAGTAAATAAAAACCAACATTCTGAAAAGTAATTTTGAAAATGAGAAAATATTATTCATTGTTTTCTTGCTTCAAAAGTGGGTTTTTTCGAGACACGGAACATGGAGTTATTATATGCTTGCCTTGAAAATCAAAATACACTAAAAATCCTATTGTTTGAAGGTCTTTTAATTTCCTTTTCCTTTTTTGCTAAATGTTGAGTGTGCTTTTTAAATGCGAAAGTTTGGTTTCGCTTAAGGTGACATAAGAAATACTGCAATTGCAATCAAAATGATGATAAATGAATCATAATTATTTTGTAATAATGATGATTTATGCAAAAAATATTCAATAATTTCTGTTTACTGAAAGACGCCGAGTATCCTTGGAGAAACAAATGCATGAATAAAAAATTTATTTAGAAATATCCTGTTTTTGACAGTGGCAGTTATGAAGATTTTATATTTCATAGGAATATCTCTACTAATATTAACATTAATAATTTCATTTATGTAAAATCTATTTTCTCTTTTCTTCAATTTCTTCCCGATTTATAATAAGTTACTTACTAAGTAAATCCTTTATTTTTCTAAACACACAACCATTTACTAAAGAATCTCATTGCCATGTCATTAATGTATTCACCTGTTATTTCCGGAGGTTAAGAACCTTGAGTTCAAGAACTCCGTGACACTCCCCTCAAATCGGTCGTTAATATCAATAAATGCTTAACATAAAATTCCTGTTAAAATATCTCAATGGAATATATATTCTACACCCCATTAACTGTTCAATAAACTACTTTCTTTGTAGTACTAAAGAAATTATTTTATACTTAAAAGTAAACCATCTAGGGACACATTTCACTTAAATATGGTAAAAAGTATTATTGTGAAAATTCTTAATATCTTCAGCAGAAAATTGGCATTCAGTCATTTTCATTTAATATATACATCGTTGCTATATTTCAGTGAGAAAGTGTTACACTTATACTTAACTACTTTGACTTCAGCAAGAAAAATAAATGCTGCAATATGTTTCCTAAATTATATACGAAATACATTTGGTGAAATACGTTTACGGGAAACAATGAACGAGTTCCAATTAATTTCATCGCTTTCATTCTATTATAATCTTCATTACAGTTAAAACATTTGTATAGTTAGTTCAATGTGATTTATTCTTTACTATTTTATATCAAGAATTAACTAAATTTTTATCACAAGAAATAATTATTTTCTAAGCTATATTCTCTTGTACTTAGTTAAAGAAATAATTATATTCAACTTGTAACAAGTGATAAAGCAGGCATTTTATCTGTGGTCTATCTGTCACCTACCCAAAGCCAGTTTTGTTCGGCATAACAATTCTAATGTTACATCGAATGGCAATCAAATCGTTCCTAATCCACTCTTAAACATTCGTCAAATATCAAGATAAAAAATACACAACTCAATGTCAGATGACGAATACCTCTTTCGGATTACATGGCTTTAAATGAAGATAAGATGCGAAAGATCTCGATTCTAAGTTACTGGATCACATCCAGTTCGCGGTTCGGTGACTAGGACACTTCCGTATCCAGAGGTTCGAAATGCAGAAGCCAGAAAGAGTTGCCAGTTAAGACTGAGAGAAATGACGTTTTTTTTCAAATGATGAATGCTGGTATCTATGTTGAATGATTGTTTTTATAAACTGTTTTATTTCATGCTTGAAAAAATGGAATTTTGTTATCATTTTTTTTCCTCATTCCCTTCCTGATTTGAATTATTTTACATTTGTGAGTTCTCGATGACAGTATAATATTTAAATTTTTTAAGGGCTTCGTTACCAATTAATAAATTATTTAAAATAAAATTTTAATTCATAATAATAGTATTAAATGTCAGTGAATTTCGGAAATTTAAAATTGTTAAATATTTATAATAACGAAATATAAACTAAAGACAAAAAAAAGTTAATAAAAATAAATTAAAGAATTTCAATCTTTTCCTACACTAATAAAGATTTTCGTTTCAAATTTAAATTTATCAAATTTTGTGTTATTTTCTTCTGTAAAAGATCTCAAATAAGAAAAAAGGAAAGATTAAAGTTTCGACATCATGTTCTGATGAAACTGATTAATCTGATATAAAAATTTTTATTTTTACAATTATTTCGGCCTACCTATGAATTGGCATCATAATGCAGTAAAAGGGTCACGGTGACCTGGTGGAAGGTCTCGGATTCGAAACCGGAGGGTTTCAGGCTCGAGACCTTATTTCGCCGAAGAACCGTCGTGTAAGCGGGGCTGGTGCACGATAAATCCGTCGGTACCAAACGTCCTCCCACTGGTGTGGTGCGGACGTTTGGAGACGGGATGCCAGCTCAGGTGTCGTCCTCTTCATCTGCCCTCGACTCAAAATTATGAGGTCCGATCCAAAATAGCTATAGTGTTATTTTAAAAAAGGGACGTTTATATATTATAACTAAATGCAGTAAATGTAATGCAGTATTTTTTTTCTATCTTTCCATATTTCTTTAATGTGAAATTTTAAAATGTAAAACAATATAACACTACCAAGAATCAGTCGAATATTTTAAACCGTTTAATTTTTAATTACTTCATGCATAAATGAAAATACTAACATAATTGGTTCTTTGCATAATAAATGATTTAAAAAATATAGATAAAAACGATTTTCTAATAACTGAGAGTTTTATAGAACTATAAAATACTTCTTTAATCATTTACTGGAATTTATGATATTCATGAATTCCATTGGAAAAAAATTTGAAATCTTGAACCAAAGGATAACTGATTTATAGCTATACATTATTGAACGACATACCTGCTTTCTAACCAAGTTCGTGAAACAGAGTTTTGTATATTTATTCGGTATTGTTGTATACCGTAATTGTAATACAGTTAGAACAGGCATTCAAACGTTCAAATTCTTCCTACGAATGAAATCAGCAGACATTAATAAAAATAATAATAAGATAATATCAACAGACATTAATAAAAAGAGTTCACTGTCAGGTGAATCTTTATCCGGAAACTGCAGAAGTTTACTTTTTTTAACTGGAAGTGTCATGATGATTAGCGAATTTCAGTGCATCGAGTTGTCACCTTTCACACTTCCGCATCTTCAATCATTCTTTTAAGGAACATTCATCCTTTTTACTATTTTTGTTCTAGTAAAGTATTTAAATCAAAGAATTATTGCCGTGACATTGCTTCGGTGTGGGAAAGTAAGTTACTTCGAGGTCAGTTTTGACGTGGCCTTTTCTCTCTTAAAACACTTTATTAAACATGTCGGATGGGCACAGCTGTCTTAGGAGTCTCGTATGCTGGATGGTTGACGTTGTAGACATGCAACGGTTTCGTAACATTTCTAGTTAGTGCACCGTTCATTAAACGTAATTTGGTTGCTTTACTTTTTATGCATCTGCTTATTGTTGGCATTTGTGACAGGTGAACGTTATCTCAAACAAAGGCCAACGCACAAAATGCTGCTCATTCTTCTAATCAAATTCGACTTGAGTGTTGTTAATCAGATATAAAAGGCACTTGAGAGGGAGTTGATTACAATTCCTTAATTAGAAACCCGAAAAAATGTTATGTATAAAACTTCAGTTACTTTTCGGTCTATAAAAAGCCATGTACCGTTGCATACACAATCACTAGATGAATCTGAGTAGCAGGCTCGTTTAGAAGAATTTACATTCTCTAGAATTTTTTCGTCTATTTTTATTTCATCTTTTTTTTTTCTTCAATATTTTTACTAAAGAACTGTTTAGAAAATCATCTTGAATTGAAATATTATAAAATTTATCAAATAATTATTTTAAATAAATTTCTTTTCGAATGCCATTAGTTAAGATTTATATTTTATAAACTTTTATTTAACTAGACTTGTTTTATGTTTATAAGATGGATTTTTTTTTTTTTGATTTTTTCTCTCACTTGCAGTAGAAGATTGAAATTTTGTACACTTGTTTATTCTAAATGATATTATAATATTTTAATACTTTTAGAATTTAACAATCAGTTAACCATTTTAATTCTTATCAGTGGCACCACTTCATAGTGGATTAGAAAAACAATCGATTTAAAGTGACAAAAGCAGAAAATGTTTAAAAAAAGTTGCTTAGCACTCTAATAAAAATCTATAAACAGAAACTGCCTTTAATTAAATTTATTTTTCACCTAAATATCATTTATTTGATTGTTACAACCAATTTGAACTAAAAGGCAGTGATCATTTTTTTAACTGGAAAAAGGTGAGGAGAACAAAGCGTTTAAGATGCTGTGATTCAAAACATTATTTTTACATTCGATGCATTTCATAATTATTTTATGCATTATTATAGAGGTATAGGATTTCATTTTTAGTCTTAACATTTATAATCGCAGCCAAATGCATTTCTATAAAACGCGTATAATTTTATTGTAAATTGAATGCCATACTATAATTTTATTATGGAATTTTATAATTTGGGAGTACAGAATAATATTATTCATACAAATTCACCTTCCAAAATTTTTAATTCTCTACAACAAAACTTGCTTTCAACTGATTTGATTTGATTATTAAATAATATGTATAAACAACATTTCTTTCAGTATCCAGCATGATTTTATTAAATGATCCATATAATCACGTGACAGCTTTTGTAAATCGAGTTCGAGCCCGATTTCAATCTTTCGATTCGTCTGTAACCCATATTCTGTTTTAGAACTTTAAAGATTTTGTTGAACTAAGTATTCTTTATAAATTCGCTCTTGGAATTTTTAAGATATTTTTTTTTCGATCTTTATTTGCAAGGCTTATCTGATTAAATTAAATCACCTAATAAATAAATAAAAAAAATATTGCCATCATCAGATAAGTTGTGTTCAACTAGTTTTTTACAATTTACTGACGTTTCATAAATAATGACCGGTGTAAAAAATGTCATGCGAATTAGATTTTTTGTCAACTGCCTTAATTAATAAAATGCAATATAAGCCAAAATTTTAATACATGTTATCAAATATCTCATGGTAAGAATTCTTCCACCTCTAGTACTTTCCTTAAAGGGAATAAAGAGAACCTGTTGTGAAAATTGAGGTCATCAAGAAATGACATGTGAAACCTAAGGGGAAAATAAAACCGCGTCTTAACCAAAAATATTAAATAAGTAACATTCCTGCATAATTATAATAATTTCATTTCCTGATTTATTTTCTTGCATATGAAATATAGAGGAAAGTATTGTAAACGTCAAGAAAATTTGAACTCGGCAGTTTGACGAATCTTTATGTTTTAAATCCCCCCGAGTTCGAAAAACACATTTTTGGAATTTTGTCTGTCTGTGACAAGGATAACTCAATAAAGCTTTGAGCTAGACGGATGAAATTTGGTATACGGTCTTTACAACATATCTGTAGATTTCTATCAAAATATTCAGAGGAAGTCTGTCTATCCGCCTGTTCAAATATAAATTAACATAATAACTGCAAAACGAAGAGAACTAGACAGATAAAATTTGAAACACAATTTTATCGTCCAAAGTGTGCCACCTGTGAACTTTTGAGCCAAATTCAACTAGAAGTTGACCGTCTGTCGATTTGTATTTCAGGTAACATATAAATGCGATAATTTAAAAAAACGCAATGACCTTCACGTATCAAATTTGATTGGAATTTTGAGACTGCAAGTGCTGTTTTGTGTCAAATTTTTGTTTCAATTGAATGAGGAAAAATGTGTCTAAACTATAAATTCGCTTTTAATGTAGACACCTGACAAATCCAGCAAAGTGTTGACTGTCTGTCGGTCTATATTTCCAAATTCATGTCAATGTAATAACTGCAAAACTCAAATATATCAAATTTGGTATGTGATTGTGTGACTCCTATTATAATTCTGTGTGAATTTTGATTTTAGTTGTTTCGAGAAAACCACGCCTAAAACACAAATTAACCTTTATTAGAGAGTGTGCGAGAAAGTTTTATTTTGACCATTGCCACTGCATATTAGAAATATTGTAAAAAATTGTTTGTTTATTAAAGTTGCGGGCTTTATAAGTGCCCCGAAAGATGTAAAGCACGAAGTTTTACATGCTGCATCTTCTCGATTAGTTGGATAGCTTTTTGCTAATGGGAAGAATCTTCAATGGAAAAAGAGGGGCGGGGGCAGAAAGTGATATTATAATGAGTTGCTTTAAAACAAATATTACAAACATTCCTTCTTCAATTCAAGTGTAAAATAATCATTATGTTCAGAGTTTTCGTCTGGCTGATACAGCATAAAGGCAGGGCAAAAGAATAAGTCTACGGCATGCTACGATGTTTCGAAACATTTTTGTATATTGTATAAGTTGTTGATTTCTTTTAATTCTAACTCAATTAAATACTTGTAAAATAATGTACTCATATATATGGTTGTAATATTTCATATATTTGTAATATTTTTTGAAAAAGGAAATTGATTGAAAAACATATGCGTGAATAATTCGCATGATAAATATACATCGTTTTTTTTGATACTCTCCTTAAAATCTATTTCACTTTCAAACGATACATTTATTTCTAATTTTGAACTATTTACTTAGATCAGTAAAACTGTCATAAGAAAAGACTGCTTGTTGTGAGCAAAATCCAATGAGGACTTATTAAATCTTTTAACCCTTGCGATCTAGTTCCATCAACTAAGATATTCTGCAATCTCATCTAAGAATGGTTGTATTGGTGGGGTGGGATGGGGCGTAGTGAAGGCTACCACAAATATACCTATAAATTACAAAACAAAACAAGAAAAGGAAACATTCTTTAATCATAAAAAGAAAAAATAATAATAATTTGGGTATACTTTTGTATAAGATTTTAATGAATTGCTCCATTTATAGATAGTTTTCGTCTGAGAATTTTCCTGCTACTATTGAAGAATTAGTAGTTATTGTCACTGTTTCCGCGAACCGAAAATGCAGGTGGCTGTATCAAATTGACTAGACGATCTTCTGTATAGTGTGAAAGGACAAATTTACTCCTTTAGTTCCATTCACTACTCGTGGCACTAAATCGGCTGGTTAAAACCGGTTGATGTGTAATGTGTCTTATAGTTTAATATTTGTCCTCAATTTTACCTTACAATAAGATTGTAGCTTGATGCACACACTATTATGGGAGAAACATTTTAGGAAATATGAATTGCAGCTGAAGTCGGATTGACTCTAAATCGCTGCATTTTTTTTTGCTTCTGTTCCTGGCAGTGTGTTGAGACGTCCTTCGAGTTGCCGGCCACGTGGAACCGGGGGTGTGTTGTGCCTAAAAGAAAAATGAAAATAACCGCTTATTAAGAACTGGTTCTTGACGCCGGTTCACTCGCCTCGCCGCTCAAGAGGAAAAAAGGAGTGTGATCTAATATTTATCAGATCGTTTTTAGTTTTATTTTTAGTATATTGCTTCTGGATTATAAACAAATGAAAACCGGTTTTCTGTTTTTTTAAACGTTTCAAGAAAAAATGATTCTTTGACAATTGGGATTATTTTTAATCAGTAATCATTTTATAATTTTCAGAGATTTCATTAAATTGTTTACTGGTACAGATAAACTGTTTAGTTTTATTTCATTTTATATAAATCGAAAATAAAGTTAGAAATGTCAAAATCTATGATTGAAACATCTGATATTGAACGACGGACAATTTTCAAATAAATTAATATATTAAATGTCTTCTTCTGCTTGAATTTAATTGTCAACTTCTGCATGAATTTAAATAGGTACTAAGAAATGTATGACGAACTACGTTACTTGTGAATGAGGATTTATATGCTTTTGTTTATATGCTTACAAAGGCACTACTTCGAAATCTATGATGGACTAAATCACTTGTGAATAAAGATTTATACCCTTCTATGTTTAGATATTTAAAGTAAGAAATTCATGAAAGGAATCAAAATTCTTTTTAAATTTCAAGTTTTTAAGAAAACTGATGCTGATAGTTGCTATTGAAAAATAATTTCTGTTCAAATCAAATTATTCTTAACTGAGAATCAAAGCGCTTTAGAAATGTGATAGCATTTGTGTAGGTACCGTGAAATGCCGAAAATAGGATTATTATGAGGAAAGTGGAGACAACGAGGAAATGTCTACTTGGGCGCAGATAACGGTTTTGTAAGAACGATTTCCTTCTCTTTTCATGAAGAAAATGCCCACCTTTTCTTTCAAAAATGTGATAAACAGGTAATGTGGAAGAATTTCAGCTAGATTACCTGATGTTTTTTGCATATATTTATGCTAAAACATAAATTCTTTGCATTTTTGTCTTAAATGACCTATTTCGATTACAGATTTATAATTCATGATACCATATGTCGACAAATGTAGGTCAATAAATTTTTAAGAAATAAAAATTAAATATAAGCGACGCACAAATTTATTAACACATGCTTATTTGTAAAATCACAATGAAATGCTCTGAATGTGAAATGTGAATTCCCTAAAAGCAAACTTTTTCAAGAGTGGCAAAGAAAAAAAAAAAATGTCGGTCAATTAAAAAAAAAAGAATTGAACTCAGTGAATATTGAGCAATGAAAAAGAAACTCAGTGAATATTAAAGAAATATTATTTATTATAAAATTTTTAGTATTAATTCAGTAACTGAATCTGTGACTAAAAAACCAAACTCATTGGCACTACAGCCTATCTGGGCCAAGGCCTACAGTGCCCATATCTGCTTTCTTGACCGAGGGTCCTGGGGTGCCAGGCATATGTCCCAGTTAGGTGGACAGTCTAATGCTGAACTTCACAGTATTTAGTTCCCGAGAATGCTTAGTCCTCAGTTTATCGGCCCACTGAAGGGATGAAAGGCCTATCTAAATTTTCCCATCATCTAGTTTGAACATGGATGTTCTTATTATAGTATTATACTACTATTTTAAGTTATTGCATTATGATTTTAGAATCTATATCAGGACAGACAGGACCTGTAATTCGATCGTAATTTGTCCATCACTATCTTAAATCAGCAATGTTTTATTCAGTTTCGCTTTATTTTATTTTAGATAGTGATAGTGATAGAAAAATTCTAGTCTAAAATGAGACCATTCTGGATCACATTAAACTTCAATAATCTGGCTCATGTGAAACTGCTGTATTCGCATATTGAGAGCTTTAATACAAAGCGGTATTGTATTCTTCTCTTTCGTATGCTAGAAAGCTGAATTGTCAGTAAGAGACCAGGAAGAAAGCAAGAGCATTAAACAAACAGTTTAACAACCGCAAATTAACCCTCTTTTGATAGGAGGGAAATGTGCCAAAGTTGCTGTAGCTGTTATTACCTGTACTTTCAGGGCAAAATAAAACGCACTTAACTGAATGTGGATATTCTTACGTCCGGCTATTTTATCAATTATTTAGAACTATATATCTTGCATATGATTAAAGAATGCCCGTATCACCTATAAATCGAAACTCATTCAAACAAAAAAAGTTGGAAAGTTTCTGTATAATTGCTATTAATGATTAAAATATATGCCTGATATTTATGTTATATACTTGGACGATAGTGCCTTTCCGGAATTTTTTGCTCTATTTTTTATGGACGCAATAGAACCGGGAACTCTATCGACCCCCTCCCCTCAAATATTACAGATTACCATTTCCTTCCACTTAAATGATATTTGTTGTCTTGCAAGGCCGTGATGGCTTGGTGGTAAGGGCTCAAGATCGTAGGTTTCTAAGTTCGAGAAGCGATTTCATCTAAGAACCACTGTGCAAGCTCGACTGGTGCAAGCCGAATATTTTCCCGTTGGATTGACGCGCTTGTTTGTAGGGTGCGGTGAGAGGAGTGGCAGCTCAGGCTTCGTCCTTTTTTTCTGAAAAAGGACGAAGTGCAGAAAAATTACGAGGTCCATACGAAAACAGTTTTAGAGGTACGTTAAAACATGACGTTAACATAACTAAAATTAAATTTTGCCTCTCTTCAGACATATTAATAGCTCCGGTATAAAATGTTGTTGTAATTCTAGAATAGTCATTCTATGCGGCTTGATATTAGTTGAAGAAAATAACCATCACAAAAAAGGGAAGGGATACAAAAATTCTAAAACGCATAAATAAAAAAAAAATGAATTAAGAGAAGTAAACCTTTACATTTGTTGCTTTTAGCTAAATGACCTTTATAATTTTCATTTGATTTCGTTAAAGAATGCCAAATATTGGTCGACTTCATGTCAAAAACTTTAAGCGTCTTTTAGTGAAAAAAAACCTTTCATTTTGGAACTTATGAGAGTCAAGCAAGTACCAGAATTAAAACTGGAAAGTTCAGTGACTTAACAATAGATACAATTAATATTGAAATATCAAATAAATAAATGTGAAGTTGCTCAGCAAATTTGAGAACTTTCGAGGATATGATTTTTTTTTGGTATTTTCAAAGTAATTTAATTTTGTGCTTGCATTTGGTTTACAAAAGCCATGCGCTCGAATTTATTGAAATTAAGTAGTGTTTAAATTTCGGAATGTGCATTTTTTTTTTTTTTTTTTTTTTTTTTTTTTCATATTTTCAAATTTGCGTGCTGAAGAGTAGGCTGTTTTTTTCTCATCAGCTGAATAACATGTTAGCTGCTCTAGTAAGATTTTTATTAGGTGGGGGAAAAAATGGTAAGTGAAAAATGTATAACTTTTTGTAAATTAGTTTAAAATTAAAACTTTTTTTTTGTACTTGAGTTCTAAAAATTAACTCTCGTGAATTTCAATCAAAATTAAATGCTTTGTATCTCGGTTTATCATAAAATTTAACTTACAAGAAGATTATATAGATATTAAATTAAGATGAATATAAAATAATTTATATTTGAAAGTGGGGCAAAATGAAAAGTAAAACTGGTGGTTTGTATACATTTTTATCTCGCACTGGATACCAATACGTAAGTAAAGGAAAGGAGCAACAGTTATTAGCAGAGCCATTATGTATTATGTATATTAATGTATTAAAATAATCTCTATTGAACTAATGTTTTGGAAAGAAATTGTACACATCTTTTTGTATATCCCAATTTGAGTATTATTGTTTTTCAGATCCAGTGGTAGTCCAGTAAGTTTTACTAGTTCACAATAATTTTTTTTTTAAAGACCATTATAAAAGGCATTATATATATATATATATGAATCTCAGATAATAATAATATTGGGTGTGAAGTCAATGAATCTGTGTCTGTAATCTTAGATTCTACGCTTTAATTTGACACTAATTATAAATATAAATGACAGGAACAAGACAAAAAAAGCAAGAATATGAATAAGATACAGCGGGGTGCTTGGATTGTTGGTAAAAAAGGAAGTCGAAAAACGTGTCCTACTGAAATGTCACGTGACTCGGTACGTTCCCGCTCTCAGTATTCTCGGCGGAACGGTAGACAAAACGTGGAAAAGGTTCTCTTCTGATGCAAGACACTGACGGCGTTGCTCGTATGAATTGCGTCAGCCGGTGCCGATCGAAAGAGGGGGATGGAGAGTCACGTGACCTAGCTCTTCCCGCTCGATACCTGGCCAAACTGGAGCAGAAAGAAAATGGACTGGCTTTGTTCCAACCTTGGAACATAAAACACACATAGTTGAACGCCTTCTCCGCGTAATTTGTGAAACCTTCCGTCAGACAATCGAGGTCTGGGGTTAGATGAGTAAAAGGTAAAAACCGGTCGAGTTACCGTGGTTTTGAATTCGATTCTTCTCACTAGACATTGGCGGAATTTTATTTTTAGTCTCAACTGGCGACAGATGGATTTGGCTATCGTGTTTCATATATTATTTCGAGGGCGCGGTAGAAGGCCGTATGACCTTTTATTGCAAAGTTTCGTATCGCGTTTCTGGAAACTCTATTTTTTAGTCATTGGATTATGGTTTTCTTCCGGTAAAGGGATAGCATTAGTCGAACAAATAATCTTTTTGCCTTCTACATAATTAATCAACTGTGCTATCAGGGTCAAATTAAGCCATTCAAAACCCCTTAAATAATACATGCACCGTTTCTTCCACAATTCCAAAGCTTGATCTTTTTTTTCTGTAAATTCATTTTTTAGATAATAAATACACTTGCAAATTTGAATAGTAAAAATGTTATTGTAGGTCACCTTGAAGAGAATTAGTTTCTTTTTTTTTTTTTTTAATTTTAAGAAGAAAAAATTATAAATAATTTTAACCGAAAAAAAAGGTTAAAAATAATAATTTGTTAGCAAGATCTAATCTTTCATAATAAATTTGTCCGAGCTATTGGCACATGAATCAGTCGTCTAAAAAACCTATTCGCTAATCAAAATTTTCTAAATTAATTTTTTTTGAAAAGTTTTAGAGGCGAAAAATTGAGCTAAATACATGATTTGAAGCTAATTTTCTTTGACTGATGACTGTTTAAATGACTATTAAAGAAAGTATGAAGACGAATAAAATGGCATAGATGAAAGGATTAGCTGATGTATCATTTATCTATTAAATTTCATCCAGTTATTGTATTACTGACTTATACTGTATATCATGACAATACATTTTATTTTTATATTTTAGGAAATTGAAATTATATATTTTACATTATTTAATACAACTGCATCATTTTGAGTTTTCAGACATAAAGTTCAAATTTTGTATAAAAAGTTATCAGAAATCTCTTATTAATCAGGCCTGTTTCAGCCAATACCTCTCTTAAAAATGTGTTCCGATTTTGAAATAATTTTTGCGGATTATTCGATCTACACTTATAACAAATAATTCAAGTCGATAAAATTTAGTTTCTAATTTGAACAATGCTTGGAATATAATTTTTCTGATATGATCAACGTAAATGAATCAGCGTAAAGGGAAAAAAAGAGCAAATGCAATATCAAAATATCTTATTTACCCTTCATTTTTTTATTGCTGAGTTAAAAAAAAAAACACTTTTTAATTAATTAACTGCTTTAATGTTCCTGAAATTTATTTATTTATTAAATTTTATTACCCATTGCATTTTTGAAGCTTTGTGTGTTTCGCAAAAGATCTTAAGAAATAAAAAAATATATATTAGTTTTACTGAGACTTTAATTATCTTTAGTTGTCTCACAGTAAGTCAGCAATTACTCTAATTGACACTACGGCTGAGTTTATAAACCAGTAGGAGAAGTCTCCCTAAAACTTTCTCGTATGCTCGCTAACAAAGGTGTTATCCTAGAGAACGCCTTGCATGGTAATGCCGTATAATAGTTTCGAAATATTAACCTTTGACTCCAATGTAGCATATTTATCTGATCTATTGTGTAGTCCTTGATTAGTTTTTTGGGGATTAATACAGTCCGAAAATCAAATTTGTATTTTAGACTCGTTTCTCCTAACCGAATTGAAATTAAAATTTGACACATAACTACACTTGGAGTCACAAAATTCTATATCTTTAAATCACTGCGTTTTTGAGCCTTCGCGTTAACATGCTTCTGAAAATACAACTCCTAGTTGACTTTTCCTAGTTGACTCCTAGTTGACAATATAACTCCTAGTTGAATTGTGCTCAAAATTTGATAAATGTCTACATTATACATGTTAAATTTGTATCCCGAATTTTATTTATCTAGCCCTCTTCGTTTTATAATTATAATGTTAATTTAGATTCGAGCAGCCTAACAAACACATATACTTCCTCTGAATAGATTTTGCTCAGAATAGAAATAGAAATTCAATAAAAATTTAGAAATTTGGTGTAAAGTCCGTATACCAAATTTTATACATCTAGCTCAAAGCATTTTTGAGTTATTTTTGGCACAGATATATTGTCAAAAATGTGTTTTTCGAACTCAGGAAGATCTAAAATGTGGAGATTCTTCAAAAACTCATGCTAAAATTGTTTGACCATTCCTATACTTTTATGTATTTCTTATACGAGAAAATAAAAAGTCTTGTATATGATTCTAGTTCATTAAAAAGTAACTGATGCATTTGAATCGAAATCGTTTTTAAACATTCGTTATATATGCATTAGGCAGTGAAAAATCTAGTTTTCAAGTGAGAGTTTTTAAATTCTATCTTGAAAGTTAAAAAGTTTAATCTACGTAAAGAAGCAACGCATAGTTCTGTACCGTATAAGGAAAGACGGGCGGTCAATAGACTCTCGTTATCTCTGTCCGATCTTGGAAGTTTATGCCATACCAGCTAGCTCTTGTCATTGTCTTCAGACTCAAAGTGGACTGTGTGGGCGTACGGAGACAATCTTTTTCTTTTTAACTATTGTCCTAAAAATTACTTATTTATTTATTTATTGCACTTGAAAAAAGTGTGTACAGTCGAAAAAGAAATCAAAAACCAAATCGGTGACCGAACATTCAACCAGAAAAAGAAAATACTTTAGAAATCAGGAACAACACCCAAAAAAAATATATATATCATTTAGGTTAAAAAAATTTTATATTGTAAAATCAGGGTAAGCCAAATTGTCTTCAAATTAAAAATGCGAAACTTTTTAGAACATGTGATTAAAATGTTGAAATTTCATTAAAATTTTTAATTTTAACCCATTGTCTAATAAACAAAAATTGCCGATTTATGAAGAATTTATCTTTTCTGTTAAAAAAATTCTAATTTTATAAAATCAGAGCAACCGAAATTGTTTTCAAAGTATTCTTTCACGTGTTTCTTTTGGAAATTATATATAGTTTAACTGATAAAAATGTGAAACCTTTAAGATTAGTTTAAATAGTTTCTGTGTTTCATTAAAATGCAATTTAAGTTTTAATCCATCATCCTATAGTTAAAAATGAATTGAAACAACTTTTTCATCATTTTCAGTTTATTTTATTTCAAATTATTCGTGGATAATCTTCTACAAAACAATAGAATCCAGTTTTTAATCCCTTACGTAGTAATTATATTGATTTGATAATTTTTACTGTTTATATTTTACCTTTGAATAATTAGAAAATTATGACCTAATATAAGTTGCACATCAGAAATTTCACTACGATAGGAAATCATACATTTTTTTTTGTCGTTTCTGTAGTGGTACTAAATTATTATAATTCAATTAGAAATTTTAATAAAAATTAATATTTTAAATAGAACTATATTTTATTTTAAATATTTTTAAAAATTTGAAATATTTTGAAGAAATTCAGCTCTAAATGTCTGATCAAGATTCTGAGTAACAAAATCATATATTTGTGATGAAATTGAATCGAATAGTTTAAAGAAGTTTTTCCCTTATGATTTTAATATGACCCATTATAGCTCACAAAACAACTTAGCAAAACGTTTCATAACTGCGATGTAGTTCCTTATAGCTTTTTAGTTACCCTCAAGTTGTTATTGAATATAAAGTTACATAAATTATTCGATAGTGATTTCCTTCCGTCTAAATTCCCATCTTGGAACTTACTGAGACATTATTGTTTCTCGATTTTTCTTGACCGACAGATAGATACTTGTTTATAAGGCAGTGGTTCAACAACATAATTAAAACTGAATTACCCTCTTTGTTGCTGACGTTATCCTACGCAGTCCCAACTTATGAATAAAACCCAAATCACGCCCATTCGTAGTAAATAACGCCTGTCAATAACTTGGAAACTCTGTGACGAGGAAATTGACAAGTGGAGCGAGAAGCAAAGGGCGTGTAGTGTGGCCTGATGACAAGCGTCTGATAAATTTTGTTCCGCACGTGCCGCCAGGAGAAAAGTTCACGTATAAAGTTTCGCCAGAGTATTATTGTAGCCTTAAAGTAATTTATGATATTATAGCTTTAAGTATATGTGCATTGTTGGAAGAACATAATAAATCCTAACAATTTTAAGATTGTTAAAAAATTTCTGTCGAAAACATCAATATTTTTGTTACTAAAGTATTCATTAAATTTTTTTTAATGATATCTAGACGCCTTTCGCGACCAGCTTGTTCGCCCAAATTATTGAATTGAAACTGTTAAATTATTAAAATGAAAAGCATGTTTTTAAAGCTACGCTCTTGTTATGTGATGGACTGAAAAACATAAATTTCATTAAATTACTTTATTGCCAATTAAGAGGGTATATATACGAAATAAAAGCAGAAATAGAAATTCTACTATGGAATTAAAAGGACTGGATTGAAAATTTGGGTGAATGTATTTGAATTTGAATTCCATTATAATGTTTAAAGACATTGATTAGGTTGTACGGAAAATTAAATTATTAAAATTGTGGGAGAATATGGTACGGAAATGGAACTGGTATCATTAAAAAGTTTTACGAAGATAATAATACGAAGATTAAATTTATAATATAAATGTTTTGAAAGACATGAGCAGTAATTTCCTTAGGCAAGTCACAGCGATTATTCATGTGGCGACGCTTAAGCCTATTTTTACGCTTCATTAAACTTTCTGTTAGAAGCCTGTTTCGTGATTTCTTTTATATCTTTTCTCCTCTTATTGAATGGATTTTTTTGGAACATTCCAGAATATTTCTAATAACATTTTACAGCTTCATTAGTCGAATCAGCTAAATTCAACGCAGCTGTTGAAATGTTCAATGAAACAATCTGATGAGGCTTCATTAAACACACAAGATGCCACAAGCAATTCAATCAAAAATTTCTAATAAATACAAATTCTGTGGCCGATAAAAAGGTTAGTCCTTTATCATGTATATTTGGTAGGTCCCAATGTTTCATTACTTTTGTTTTGTGTTTGGAATATTTATAAAACTGGGAAACTACTTCTAAAATATTGTATACTTATGAGAATGCCGGAAGGTTTGCAGTCATAATAGATAAAATGAAAATACAAATATTTCACAGATTTTAAAATATATTAATCTAAAATAAATCATTAACATTTTAAAAATGTGAAATTAAATTTATCTCTTATTAAAAGAAATGTCTCATAAGGTATACTGCCTAGGACCTTAAAATATTTAAATACGTCATTGATTATATATATATTGTTCTTTTCTGCATTCCTTATTGTATACTTATGAGATAATCCTTCCTATACTTAGATATCCTTATCCAATAAGATATCCTTATTATGTATAACAAAAATAACATTCCTTATTTTTTGATTATTAGTTATTAATCCCGGAATATTAATTATTGATAAAAGTTGCTTTAATTGATTATTAAATCATTTATTCTAATAAACTGCTAATTTAGTATATAACAATCAAGTATAAATCCATTTTTCGAAAAGAAGGTGTGTCTTTGTCTGTATAATACTCCAACTTTAAGGAATTTAATTTTTAAATTTTTTTAAAAATTATTAATTTAAATTGTTTGAAAGTTTTCTGCAAAAAATTCATAGAATATTTTGAATGACCTTTTATAAACAATCTATGAAAATTATTCAAACTACTTTTGCAACAAAATATATTTGTATAAAATGCAGGAAAACCGTCCCGTATCGAATAATTCTGACTCAGTATCTGCTTTTGTTCAAGGCAAGACAGCTATGTTGAAAAATGATTCCATCGAAAGTGTAATAATTGTTTTAAAAATGCATTTTTGTAAATATTTTCCTGAAAATATCTTTCGCCGAAGAATATTGCTCTTCGTCTTATTTTATTGTCGTTGTCGATTTCCTCACTCAGATCCATCGGCAGTCTATTAAAAATAATGACTGCCACTTCTGGAACGCGTCATCGCCTCTATCGCTTCGTCAAACCACTGACATCGCAAATCAATCTGCGAGGAACTATTTCCTTTGACAAACCGACTCGGATTTTTCTTTCTTTCTTTCTTTTTTAAAGAAGGTGAAGTTCAACTAACCATGATGCATCAAACATCTCACTGATATCAGTATTAAAATTTTTTTTGCGTTTAAAATTATAGTATCCTCGTAATTTATACAAATGCATTGAATGTTCCATTTTTGGATATATAAAGCATCTGAAAAGTGAATTGTATTCGCATGAAAATTAGATTATTCAATGTTTTGATATATTATTTGAAATTATCTGAAATGGTGAAAGACTGATTTTAGTGAATCTTTAATTATAAAGATTCAATAAAGTTATATTATGATTTGATGTCAGTTTAAGTTATACAGTTCTTGACACATTTGAATGAAAAGAAGAACGGTAATGTATTTATAAACGAAGATCATAGAAAGATCGCGTTGGCAGTATATTCTAGCTTTCATCCACTCGGAAGAGGAATTTCCTCATTTTCATTAAGATAAATAATTTTATGGTAGTGCTTAAGGAGTTAAAAGTAAGTTACAATCATTAGTCGTTTTTTTTTTTTTTTTTTCACTGATGATCCTTTTGTCGTTCTATTTGCTTATTATTATTATTATTTTAATTTTAGTTGTTAAAAATACCTTCAAATTGGTAAGAAGATGTGGAAAATAATTCGGGAAAATATAAATTAAAACAATTATCTGGGGGCACGGCAGTGCCCCCGCCAAGTCGAGCAGAAACAAGCGGCACGGCCGTACCATCCTTTTCTGGAAGCAGTTCAGGCCATTTTCGACCCCCTATAACTTCGTTGTGAATAAAACTAGAAGCCTGAATTTTCAGTAACCAAGCAGGCATGAAATAAACACGGTATATTTCAAATTTCCTTAAATTTGAACCAGTAGTTTCAGAATTATAACTAGTCAAAATTTGTGAATTTTGTCACTGACTGACTGACTGACAGATCATCAAAATTCTAAGGCACTTCTAGCAGACATAGAAGCTTCAAATTTAGCATGCAATTAGGACGAATAATGGACAATAATTAGGAATAATTAGGACAATAATGGACGAATCGATAAATTTCTCGAAGTTTAGAGCATTATTCATTTTGTCGGCAAACTCGTCGCCAAGTCGCCAAATGGTCTCCAAGTTTATCACCAAGCTCTGGTATCATTGGCTCGGCATCCGACAGCATCCAATACAAATTACTGTAAAACGATCTTTCTTATGATGACACTATTCTCGCTGGGAGGCAAAATTACAGGTTTGTAACAATATCTAATTTGAAATAATTCAATTGGAAGCTGCAAATGCAATGGTTGACTTTCAGAGAATCAATCTGGTAGAAGAGCAAATTGATCTTCAAAGTATAATCGCAAAACTTAATGCTGATCAAAAAAGAGTCTTCGATGTGATCACAAATAAAATGGACACAACTGATAATAACGCTGACGTTTTATGCTGTTTTGTGAGTGGAACTGGTGACACTGGAAAGTGCTATTTAATAAAAACTCTGAAAGTTTGGGTTAAGACGTATTTAAACAAAAAAGTGGCAGTTAGTGCTCCAACAGGAATAGCTGCATTCAATGTGAATAGATTGACTATACATGGACTATTGCAGCTGCCTGTAGAACACAAGCAAACACCGAAGTACAAGCCACTTTCTGATGAAGTGCTTCAAGTTCTGAGATCAGATTTGAAAGAAGTAGTGTTATTTATCATAGACGAAGTGTCAATGAGAAAAACTGTAGCTGAAGCTCAAGAAGTAGTACCGGAAAAGAAAAAGAGGAAGACTACGTACAAAAATAAGAAAAGGAAAATCTACAAAAAGAAATGAGATGTCATCAAAAACATAACTTGTAAAAAAACCCAAGTCTTGCAACTCAATTCTTCTATCGTAAAAAGTTGTGAGATCCATGTAATACCAAGTCGATCAATTCATTCAGTCCCTACTTAAGGGTCCTTCTGTCTTAAGTTATTATGTAATTAGCTAACCTAACAACATCTTATAGTGACCATATCAATATTAAAAATCTTTTATGGTTTAAATAAATAGATTGACTTGGCAATCGCACTAAACAATCTAATTTAATATAATATGTTAATGTAATCTAATTTAATGTAAAGATGCATTGTGTTTTCATGCGATGGCCAAGTCAATCTATTTATTTAAACCATAAAAGATTTTTAATATTGATATGGTCACTATAAGATGTTGTTAGGTTAGCTAATTACGTAATAACTTAAGACAGAAGGACCCTTAAGTAGGGACTGAATGAATTGACCGACTTGGTATTACATGGATCTCACAACTTTTTATGATAGAAGAATTGAGTTGCGAGACTTGGTTTTTTTTTACAAGTTATGTTTTTGATGACATATATATATATTTTTATATATTTCGGAGCAATGAACAAACAAGTCTTTGTCTTAAATGAATAAATATGCATCGAATTACTTTTCTGAGTGCAAAGGGTTAAAGGTTTGAGTTGTTCATTAGAACTGTAGTGTAATAGTTTTATCATCTGTGCATAATATGATTGAAATCTATTGAAACATAATCTGTTTGATTTGTATAAGCAAATATGCGATAAGATTTTAAAAAAGGAATAAGTTTCGTTTGATTTATTTAAACCTACTTAAATGTTTTCAATTCCACGTTATTTTAACAATATCAAACACTAACTGGAAATTTTTACTAGTTAATTTAATAATAATACCAAACATTTCCCGTGATATCTATTTAACCCCTTTTGCTTTTATAAGTCTATTGAAGTAAATGTTGATTTTTTTAAAATAGAGTTTTCTCTTCCGTAGTTAATGATCAAATAAATGCATTGCATAATGATTAAAGTCTTTATATATTTAATTAAATTTTATTAAACTTATGGAAACACAATGTTGCTTTGGATTGGTAGAATCTACACAGACATGAGCTTCTTAAATTATGTGTCTTAGCTCCAAATAGATTCTAATAGAACAACAATGACTAGTTGCCATTTTTCCAAAAACTATTCGTAAATAAGGAGTTTCAAAAGACCCATTTTGATTGAAAGCTGATTATTTAAATTTGCTGAATAATTTTTTCAAATTGAGGTTCTTTTAATTTCCCATTTACTATTACTTAATATTTCATGTTTATTTACCAGTTCTGGACACACACTAAATATTTTTGAATAAAAATGCAGTAAAGCAAAATTCCCTCTCTTTAATAAGGCCCATGTGTGGAAAAAAGCTCCGTTAACTTTGACGTAGCTAAAATGTCATCTTAAACTCAAAAGATGTTACAAATAGTTCCTTAAAAAATAATCTGCTGGTATGAAAATGTTGTTGTACGTGGTGTTTCATTGTTTATTTTTCTTTTCTTAATGTAGGCATCTTGACATTTGTGAACTGCTGGGACGTGAAATGGTCCATGAATGTGCAGAACGTGTTTACTTTTGCTAAGCTGGTTGCCCTCGTCATCATTATTCTCACAGGCGTCGTGCAACTGTGCTATGGTAAGTAGGCATTTTTTAGATCTATCTGGCTGCGGCGTTTTTACTCTGCCAACTAAAAAGAACAACTAAATAAAGTATTTTTTACTTTTTGGTATACGAAGTGTGGAGAAAGTATTGTAATCGTCCAAAAAAGAAAAAATAAATTGGAAAACGATATTTTGACGAATTTTTACATTTTAGACATTCTTGAGTTTGGAAAACACATTTTTATCATTATGTCTATAAGTCAGGGCCAAAAATCAAATCAAAAAGGCTTTGAGGTAGTGAAATTTGGTATATGGTCTTTACCCAAATTTATTGAATTCTATCAAATTTTTTGCGAAATCTATTCTGAGGAAGTCTGCTTGTCTGAGTATAAGTTAACTTGATGACTACAAATTGAAGAGACTAAATGGATAAAATTTGGTTCTCAGCTTTAACATCTAAAGTGTAGATACCATTCAGATTTACAACTAAATCCGTTAAAGGCTTGACTTACTATCAACTTACTATGACTTACTATACTTAAATAATTCAAATTTTATGTGTACTTTTATGACTACAATTGTAGTTTTATCTCAAATTTTGGTTTCTGTTGGGTGGAAAATACAGGATTAAAACACAAATTCGATTTTCGGGTAAAATTACTATCAATCGCATACCAGAGTTTAATTACCAAAAAATCGCCTAGGATCACACGAAAGATGTAATATAAGTGCTAAATTCAAGCCAAAGATTAATATTTTGCAACTATTGTTGCTATGCATAGCATTCGTAGTCATTACCCAAAGTCCAAAATTTTATTAGGGTTAAAGGGGATAGAACTTTTATTACAGAATACGTGGGAAAATTTGGGGGCGACCATGGCTAACGTTGGCTTCATTAGTATAAAGAGTGGAAAGAAAATTGTTGCAGAAAGTTTCTGTCATTCATTTGAGTCAGTCCGCAGCGTCATTGCAATTTTTATTACGCGATTTTGAATATTTTGTTAATCACAGCCTACGAACACAGTTTGGTTGCGATAATCTTTTGTCGTCCGTAAAAACTTCAGTTAATGATGTATCATGATATCAAAGTACCAGAGAGAATGACATTTTCTAATATTTTTTTTTTTTTAATTCTTCGTGAAGTTATGGAAAACACTAATTCTTATTCATTATTAAGATTTCTTTGTAAGAATCATGCCCAACAGAAAGCATGAAACAGAGGTTATAAGAGGATATTTTAAACATATATAATTTTAGAAGGGAATTTGCTGTATTACAGTGTATTGGTTCGGTACGTTTTAGAATTATGGAAGGAAATTAACAGCTCACGAAACTCACAAGTTAAAAAAAATTAAACCTGGTTTCGAATGATGAGAAAATAAAAAAATTTTGAAGATAAATTATCAGAGCTTTTCAACCTTTTTCTGGACCACTGCCCCCTTTCAAAGGGGGAAAAATATTTCAACGCCCCCTATTTTATAGAAATTAATCATACCAAATATTAAAATATTATCGCCTCTGGATCCGTTCCCTAACTCTTGTAAATCTATGATATAATATAACTACGTTTCTGTATCGTAGCTACAGACAGATAGTCAATTCTTATCATATGAAAAATAAGAAATTGACTTTTCTTTTCCTCTTATTTTTAATCGTTTTTTCATTTACTTTCTCTAAAGACGTTTTTTCGCTTTGTTTTCTAATTATCTCATTTTCATACCGGTAAGGGAAAAAATGCATTTCTACTTTTAACGTCTTGTTTACATGTTCCTCTCTTTTGTCTTCCTTCAAATTGATTAGTCAGATATGATCAATTAATTATATTTTATCTATTAATTATTATATCCAGAAATATAATTAGCCGCATTTTAAAGTTCAGTTTTAGACCCATGCTTTCAAATGAGAATAGAGCAAGTTTTAAGTACTTGAATTGCTGCTGCTTCTTATTGTTTAAATGCAAAAATAGGAAAGAAAATTAAAATTTAACTATAAATATAAGAATTTTGTTTTGGAAAATAATAAACTATTTTGTGTTTTTATTATTATTCGCTAGGATAAAGAATCTTTTTTAATATCTTTTGCAATATTATTTATTATTATTATTATTTGAGTTTGTGCTCCGTCATAGCTTTTTTAAGTAGCTATGTAACATAGCACTCATTTTTAGGCAACTTTTGAAGCAGTTTGTCTTTCTAATTTCATTGTAAATAAAATGTGTGCATCTTTATATGACCGATGTGTTTGTATCTAAAAGAATGAAAAACTTTAAGAATAATTCCATTAAAATTAAACATTAAAATTCGTTCCATTTGAGCTGCTTTGTAGCTTTCTATTTCATTTTAAAAATATTTAATAATAGCTTCACCGTTTTATAAATAATTATATTTTATTTATTTATTTATTTCGAATAATCTCTATCCCTTTACACATAACGCACTGGGTTCTATGAAGATCCTTATCGAATTTCAGAAAATTTAATTACTTTAGTTTAATACTTTTATTCTCCATTACAATTTTATCGGAGGAAGTTTGTCGCGAGACTTTTCTTGGCATTGTGCAGAAGGCGAAGATACTCTACGCATCCTTTTATTTTTGAAGAAGTCGTTCCAGGGAAGCCGGCCAAGGTCGCGGGCAGGAAACCATGGTTTCCGCATCGTCGAGATGCAATTGCGTCACTCGGTACGCTCGCGTTTAATTGTCGTGCAACGGTTTTGAATAGAATACTCTTCCACACACACCTGTCGGAGAGTAGAGGCGCCGTTAGATTTACATCTGCTGTTTTTATGCAAAACTCTCAAAGCGGTTGTAGCTTTAACTGCCTTTATGAGATTTAGTCTGGAACAATAAGGGATTTAAATGTTCTGCTTTTTCTTTGAACGAAAATGTTACACTTTCTATAAAGGACGACAAAATGGTTAGATGTAATGTAAAAATCGTACAGAATATTCTGCCTGGCATACGGTTTTATTTGGAACTAATAAATTGGACTTTTAGTAACTCTAGATTTCTCAGTTAGTCTAGTGAGTGCTAATCGAGAAAGGGTCTTTCAAAGATTTAATGAGACTTTTGATTAAAAACGAAAAATTCGAAATTTTTAAATTTATCTTCAGTATTTTCGTAGTATATTATAGTTTACTGTATTGAATGGCTTCACGGAAATGAATGAGCTTTATATATGCTTCTTACGCTTTTCTGATAAGAATAAAACTGTATAAAATGAAATTTAAATTATATAAATTATATGTATAAATTATTTAAATTATAAATATATTATTAAATTATTTATAAATTATCATAAAAATGTATTCAAATTCAAATTAATAACTGAAATAAAATTGTAAGTTATAATTTTCTGTATTTAAGTCGATAAATAAATGTAGTGGTTAGAAATGAATATAATATTTTCATTCCACTTTGACAATAACTCGTATCCTCATCAAATAGTCTCCCATTAACTTTTTTTCGTCATGTCACAGGGAAGAAAATCTCCCATGTATTTAGGAAAATCTCTTTCCTCGCTGACGGATTTCGTCCAAAATTTGATTCTGATCTTCAGTTTTGATGAAAAGATCTCGTACCAAATCTCACCTGTCTAGTTCCTTGTTCGCCTTGGGTTATCGTGATATAAGAACTAAACCAGCAGGAATGATATCTCCTAAACTTTCTCGCATATTCTCTAATAAAGGTGCCATCCCAGCTTACATGGCAGTGACGTACAAGAGTTACGAATTATTAACCTTTGGAATGAATTTACCATTTTTACTGAATTTATCGTGTGATCTTTGGTGAGTTTTTTTAGTGATTAATCCCTGGCATGCGTAGTATATGAAAATCGAAATCGTATTTTATATGCATTTTTCTCAACACTGAAATCAAAATTTGACATAGATGTATACTTGTAGACACAAAATCGCATACTAAATTTTCTATATTTAATTCATTGTGTTTTTGAGCTACAGTGCTTATATGTTTCTGAAAAACTAACAGATAGTCATTCTTTTGTTGAAAATTTGATACATGTCCTTATTGTAGATGTTAAATTTGAGTGCCGAATTTTATTCATCTAACATTCTTCGTTTTGTAGTTATCATGTAAATTTTTATTCGAGCAACTGGACAGACAGACTTACTCTATACAAATTTTCCTCAAAATCTGACACAAGTCTATCAGTTTGGTATAAAGTCCGTATGCCAAATTGTATGCGTCTAGCTCAAAGCGTTTTTGAGTTATTTTTGTCATAGAGATGCGGATAAACAGACAGACATTATGCCAGAAATGTATTTATTTTTAACTCAGGAAAGTTTTAAGCATAGAGATTCATCAAATTCTCCAATCTGAATTTTTTTACGATTGCAATATTTTATACCTTGTATAAGAAAAATTAAAATAGCATAATTTTTCCTGCTTCCGTCAGATCAGAAACATTGGAATATAGATGAATTTATTTTACACTTCTTCATGTATAACTCGCACAACACGAAATAACCATCATGAACTCTGCGGTCTGCTCCCTGACAGAAGAACAATCGTCAAAAGCGAGTTTCAATCTTTTTATAGACTTCCCCTCATATCTCGAGTATTTCTTTTTAGTTCATTACTGCGATAGTTGTTTTTTACTCTGAATTTGTTCCATATTCGGTGGAGCAGTTAACCGCCCCGAAAATTCCGTGAAATCTTGTGTGGCGGAAAAGAAATTTGGGGATAGAACAAACATGCTGCTTCTCTTTTCAAAGAAGTAATCTATATTCCTGAAAGCGAATTTCTTTTGAAAAGTAGCGAAGCAAATTTACTTGTGACTGTTCTTTATTTGTGCAAAGTAAAATTTATATTGCGAAGGAATAAATATCGCATTTGTCATCGGAGAAGTGTTTCCGTTCCTTGAGTGATTTAACGGTATTTAAATATACATTTCACTATAAAAGTAGTAAATTTTTAATAAACTTAGTAAAACTTTTTGTTAATTTGTAGAAACGAATTTCGACTTCCCAGTAAACTGTTCTTTTTAATTTATAAAAGTGAACATCGACATCCCGATGAACAGCTCTTGTTAATTTGTAAAACGGAATGTCGATTTTCCGATGAACAATTTGTTAATCGACTTATTGAACAAGTCTTTTTGTGAAGTAATTTGACTGTCATCCACGCAGTTGCAGTTACGCATTAATAGTTGATTTTAAAATTTTGCAATAAATATTTGAAACCAGGATTTTTGTTTGAATAATTTGTTTTATTAGTACTGAAACATATGGCAAAAAAAAAAAAAAAAAAATGACAATGTTATTTACATGCGGGAAGTTAAAATTCATCTACTTTAGAGGCATAGCATATGTTTCATGTTTTTAAAAAATCAGTTTTAACTCCTTTTTTTTTTAAAGAACTTGAGATCTTATCAGTAAGTTGGTTAAGGGAATTCCAACGCCTTTTCCATGAGCAATATATTTTAGAGAAGAAACAAAAATGTGTTTCAATTCTTCTCAAGTCATGGGAATATCAGATTATTGTTCTTTTAGATTTCCTGTAGAATTCTTGCGCTATCTCATTACTAGCAATCAACCTGTCCATGATTTAATTCTATTATACCGACCTATCAGACAATTCTAGGAAATAAGGACCACAAAAAAATCCTAATGACCTATTGGTACAACCAATACGGTAAAGGGCGATTAATCTACCTCAGTTCTCAAAAAATTGTCCTTGTCGTTACATGCAGAGTTCTTAATATCTTTTAAATGCCTTATCGATTCAACGCAAGTCGTTTGTTATTACTAATGAGAAAAAAATAATCGCAGCCTTGAAAGCAAGCTCTCATCGTATGTCTTCCGATTTTCCCCCTAAAGATGACATTTGCAACAAATCGTCACGTAATCTTTTCCTTAAGTAAACAAAATTTATCTTCCTCCGTGTGATTCTTGTTACAAAACTTCCGCTCCGGCTTCTCTTGAGTGACAGGCGCCGCACTCTCCGGATTAGAACGAATGGACCTATGTAAGATTTCCTTTCATGCAAATACTGCGTCTTAAATTCCCTCAAAACTCATCGCGGCTAATAAATTAGCCCAATTCATTAAATTACGACCTTGGTTAATCGCAGTTTAACCTTAAGAATCACAAATGCGATCCTGTCTATCCTCTGGTTAAGATTTACTCAAGAAATCCTTAAAAGCGTCACTCTCTTATGCAAGAATGACGCCAGGTTTCGTTCTTGCTCGTTGATGAATAATGATTAATTTCTGACTTTGAAGATATCAATTAGCCAACTTGATAAGTCATTAACTTGATGTGATTAATGTTTGAGAATATTAATGACTTTTGAAATTTTAGCTGTAACCAAATGACATATTTTAATATTAAAAAAATCGTTGAATCGTAGAATTCCTGTTCCTTTTGCATCCTATATTAGTAATCTTGTGCTAAAAAAAAATAAATCTGTTTATGTTTTAGTAAATTATTTGAAAAATAAAATCATTGGAATGTTTTGCAAATTCTACAAGATCGCATAAGTTATTACCTTTATTATTTCTTAAATTAAACATAAGAATTCCTGTATGGATATCTTGCTTTATTAACAATGCCTCAAAAACCTGTTCAGCCTTCGTATTCTGATTTTAAATCATTGTGTACATTATTTATAGAAAGGTGTAAAAATGCTTTTAAATAATGTGTTAATGGTCTAAGAAACCTTGTTTTGCTCATAACCTTATTTTCAAACAAGAATTCTTAACAAGTTGTTTAATTTCTTTCACAAATATTCATTTGTAACTTTCAAATTAGATCATTTGTATTCTTATGGAGTCATACATGGTCAACTAATTGAATTAATATATATTTGATTTACTTAACATCTGACAAAGAATAAACGATTTCAAATTTCTGAAACATTTTCTTATGCCATCCCAGTCACATGATAAACTTAACAATAAACCTCATCTAACTCTTGTTTTAAGTTTTTCTTTTTTGTAAAAAGCATACTTGATTCCTAAATTAAATTTTTGCGAACATTTGACATGCAGTAATATTTGAATAACATTGATTTATTATCTTATTGGGAATCTCTGAGAAATATTTTTAGTTTTGTCACATGCTTATTTTCTTATTGACTGAAAATCTTTGGATACCACATGGCTGAACAATAGTTTGAGAAACTGAAAAAAAAAGGTTTCCTTCTTTTTATAAAAATCAGTATCAACCTTGTGTATAGTTGGTTTAATTTTATATAAAAATGGGTAATATGGCAACAAAATTTTATCACAACATTATTATTTACGATAAATTTTATATGATACATCACTGCATAGAGGAAAGTACACATTTTTTTTTATGCACTTAGGTAATCCCCAATTAAAGCAGCGCTGTTATTTGTTTTCTACAAAATAACCTCAGGTTGTTCTTCTATAGTCTTTAAAGAGTAAACCCATTGTCCATACCGCTTTAAGTTCATAAAAGAGTTGCTTTGTCATAAACAGATTTACAGCTGATGTAGGATATTGCAAATGCAAAAGGAAAAGACACAACGTTCTCTCTTGTCAAATAAGAAATTTCAAGCTGTTTTCAAATGTAACTCTTGGAAATACGCAAGCAAAGGAAGACCTTAGAATTCCGAAACCAAAGGTGTGGTGTGTGCTTAAAAATGCCTGCATCTGTAGCCATATATGATGCAGTTAATATAAGCATTGCATCCTGGCGATCATGAAAATGAGTTAAAATTTTACTCTGCAATTTTGGAAGATTTGTAAACCGGCACTTTTTCTAAAATGCTAGATTTTTCTCAATGGATTCCTTCATAATTTTAGTAAAATGAGCAGTCAAATCATCAGAATATGAGGGATTGAAAATCCCGGCATAGTCATGAAACATAAGAGACCTTCCAAAGCTGATTGTATTTTTGATTAGTATTGTCTGTAAAAATTACTGTTGCGTTTCTTGTTTACACAATAATTCATTTGATAGTGAAGATTGTGGTCTGGGTGAAATGACTTGAAGACACATGTTGTCTTTTATGGGATTTATTAGTAACATCAATAACAAAAGGCACATGAATACGCCTTAGTGTAGTAGCCCTAGATAACTACACATAAAAATTTCTCGGGAGAGAGAGTCGAGAGCACATTCCCCCTAGTATAGGCGTCAAGTTCGCTTCTGCTAGAAAAAGAAATACTAATATCAACAGGGAGACCACGTGATATTTGATTGGCAGCTAGCACCGTCCAGGAAGATCACGTGGTTAACGAATTCTTAACATTGTCAATCAGACATACTCCTCTTTCATTTTAATAGTGAGAACTTGTAGTATAGCCATATCTGAATTTACTCTTTCTCTGGGTTTTTTCCCACAAAATCGATATCGGCGAGATAAAATCATCTTTATGCAAGGTGGTTCTCCACCTCACTTCTACTTTGAGGTACGTCACTAACTGAATGGCTCATTTCCAGAACAATAGATCGAAAAGGTGGGCAGCATGAATTTGTTCATCTAAAAAACTGCCTTCAAAGTCCCTAGATCTTATCTCTTACGATTTTCATGTGTTAGAGAACATAGAAGACAGCGTATGTACGTACCATCTATCATTTACAAGATCTGCGAGATCTAATTTCAACAACAATGAATTCACTAACCAGGTACCAATTGCATTGGGTGTAACAAAAATAGCATTTCCGGTCCAGCGTTCGTCACATAACAAATGGAACACATGCGAAATGCATAAAATAAATCTTCGAATCTTCTTTTGTCATATATCGTAGGTGTAGGTGTATCGTATCCGGTGACGTACCGTAGGTGTCTGTATCTATTATCATTCATTGAAAATAAGGATTAGATATCTGCTCGTTTCTTTTGAAGATATATATATTTGAGAAACTGAAACATAGAATGAATTATATATTTAATTATTTGCCTAAGACGATCAACAGATTTGCCAGATATATTGCCTATATTTAATTTCAATTAAATCGTTTAGATATGACTTAATGTCCAAAGATTCCGTCGAATTTCCGGATATTGAAGTGGTGTTATTTAAATTGTCTTACATATGTTGTTCACAGTGTGCATGATTTTTTTATAATAGAAACCAGTCCCAAGGCATCATAGCGCTCTCAAAAATGTAAATGTGCGGTTCATCTGTCATCTAGATTTCACGGTATTATAACTTCAATTTTTCAATTCGTCTCGTAAAGTACGCGATATTAAACAAAATGCTTCTTTTTTATCTTTCAGCAATAGAAGAAAGTCACGTGATTAAATATATGATGGAACAATGGAACTATTTGAAATTAGGGGCAAACAACATTGTAATTTATCATTGGAAATTAAGGGAAAATTATATTTAAAAGTTGTCAAAATTCAGAAAAAAATTTGTACGAATCTCAACTGACATTATTGAAAATATAATGTTTTTAAATTTCAAGATGGCGTAGAAATAATTTTTGTGCTGTAATAATTATGGAGGTTATGTGGGGGGAGGAAAGTCAAAAATTTGCTTAATTTTTAATTAATTAAAATTTCAAAAAAAGTAAACTAAAGGCTCCGAGATGAACGTTCCCAACCTTCAAAACCCCTTTTTGTCGGCCTACCTACAAAGAATAAATCAAATTATCTGAAGTTTAGCACATTTAAATAAAGAAATTTTGAGGCATTTTTGAAACGTGATAATAAATCAAATATCAGGACAGTCCCAGCTCAGGTGAGTCAATTTTAAAAAGTACCATCTCTTCTTTTTCAACAATTGTCTTTTATTCTTATTTAATGAAAATCAATTTCGTATTTTGACTTCTTTCTTCAAGTGAGTGTGTAAAGAATTATTAATCATATGCTTGAACATCTTCCGAGAATATACGTCATTGTGAATAATATTTCTTTGAAATTTTTAGTTGTTTGCTGCTAGTAGTCATTGAACTCAGAGATCTTACGTTGGGACACAGACAACCTTGATAACATCACTTTTCCTTAAAATAGTTGGATTATATTTTTAAGCGGTCTACTTGTGTGATACTTAAGATAGCGTTTCTTATTAGAATAGTCGAGCTATTACTTTTAATGATGGATTTTTCGTGGAACCGGCAATCTTATCTTATCTCCGTGAGATGAGCAGTGGGTCCGTCTGTCATCGGAGGAGAGAAGGGACACTCCATTCGGCCCTCTGTGGATCCTCAGAGTGCAGTTTATCGGCAACCAGAATACTCTTCTCAGAACTGACGGAGATAAAATTCCTCAGTGAAGAGTTAAAAAAAAGTGGTGTATCTTAAAAAAAAAAGTTAACTTATGGGTTTCATGTAGAATTACGATAGATTATCATTGACTTTTACGGTCATTTGCTAAAGGCCAGTTGAAATCGTTGGTGCATGAAAAAAAGAACCTGTTTGATTTCGCTTAAAAATCGTACCAGTGTTTTGAAATTAAATGATGGTTAAATTTTCCATGATTCTTTTAAATCAAAAGAATTGTGGGAAAATTCTTTTTAAAGTTACCTCAAGATTTTATGGTATTATAATCTTATGAAAGAAAATTTATTAAATTTTCCAATGCAACAATTATTTTCAATATTTCAATGAAATTCAAACCATTTACATTTTTAATACGATTCTGTTAAATTTTCATATTCTCTTATAAAATCCTGACGAATTTTACTTCTTTTATTTATTTCATCAAGTTTCCTATAGAATCTGTAAATAAAACTCTCTAAAACAATAGATATAATTGATAATAATGCATCAGTAATCTGAATGAATAGGTTAATTTTCACCATAATTTAATCCAACTAACATGTAGTTAGGCTTAAAAAGCGTCGTGCTGTTTTCGTATCAGATGCATATTTTGAATGAGAAGAAATAAAGAGAAACTGGTATTGACAACCAGCAATTAGATGGTAGACGGGACAAACAATTGCCTCATGTTATCTGTCTCTATTTGAAGCGTCTTTAGGACGCCAATGAAAAGAAATTCAAGGATACTTTAAAAATACACCCTAATTATCTATCAGAATTACAAATTTAATAATTCTTTTTTCAAAAAAAAAAAGCACGTGTATCAAATCATGCTCCAGTGAATCAATTGAAATGGAATTCAGTCGCTATTGCCGAAGAACATGCAGGTTGCTCTAAGGCAACTAATTTTTAAAAAGTTCTAACATTTTTGATATGTATAAACACATATGCTATGTACGGTGATACGATCACTTGCTGTACAATTCTATGCTTACTATCAATGAACGTAAGCCTTTTACTCTTCTTAATAAAATTAAATTCGAATTTGCCATTTTCTTTCTTTTTTAAGTTAAAAAACAATCAACTTGGTTATGATAATAGCAAAAAATATGGTGCAGTTGCAATGCAAACATACATATATATATTCAATTATCAAAAACAAGTAACCTGAGTCCGCACAGTTTTGAGCGATATTGTAATTACTGCCGTAAAAAAATATCTCTTACTTGATTATGAAATATTTATTAATACTGTTGCAGTATAATATTAAAGTTGTAAATTACATATAAATTTTTAGGATGATTGAGAATGATAAAATAAATTTGAATATCTGTGTTTTTTCTTTCCAGGGCAGACCCAACACTTCAACTTCGAGGGATCAGAAACGGACGTAACTAAGATAGCGCTTTCATTCTACTCGGGTCTCTTCGCCTATAACGGATGGTATGTCTATTTTTTCGTATTCATATATACAGGTGTTGTCGAAAATAATGGAAAACTCATATAAAAAACAGTATTTTGCTTCTAATACGGTGTGAGGGCACCTTTGGCAGTTGAAACCGCTTGAATCCTTCTTGAAATAGGCATATACAAGTCCTGTATGATGGAAGCCGGAATAGAGCTATTTGTCGCAAAAACTTGATTCAAATACAAGTCATCGAAATATTAATATAAGAGCATATTAATGAGTATATCAGAGCATTTATGTGAGAGTTTATCAGAGTAATCAGATTATTAATTAAGAGTATAACAGTCCAAAAAGAAATCTAGAATGATTTGTAGTCTCTCATCTTAGCTTTCAGTCTTTGATATATATTTTTTTAATTTTAAACTTAATCCAAGTTTTTAATATCTTCAGATGAATATCTCTCATTGCTTTTCCTGTTGTCTGTTTTGCAAGTTTACTAATATGCAAATTTCCAAAATTTGCATCGGCGAGCGTAACTTAACAATTACTTTATTAGTAATATATGGGGGATTCTATTTATGTAGAGCTTTACATTTTTAGATAGAAAATCTCATAAATTAGCATGCATCTCTCTGTTGTTCAGACAATATTAAAAGGATTTTCATTTTATATAAGCAGTTCTAAGAACAGCAGAACTTTTAGGTAGATATTAATGAGGTTGATAAACTAAATATCATACACCATTTATACATTTTTCATTTATGCATTATATTTATGCACCATTTCATTACTATTCCAATCCATTCATAATTATGTAATGATTAAATATGTCGTTTATAAAGAAGCAAAGCTTTGATTATACATCGTTTCTCCATTTAAAAAAATGCACATTTTCTGTTTTTGTCATAATTTCTTTATTCCTGTTAAGGTGAAGCTTTAACAGTAATAAAGAAATTATCCTCCCTAGGAAGCATAGAGGATAATATTAGTTTTTCATCTATCATTTCCAAATAAAGGACGCAGGAAGGATAACACATCTAATGGCATCCAATGACGCGTAATGGGAGGGATAATTCAGGATTTCTTCACCAGGGTTATCTATATATTATATTTTTCATTTTGAAATGTCTTTGAGCACCTAAGTTTCTTCTATGTTGCTGCTCTATTTGTCTCGAAAATGCAAAACACTTCTATTGAAAGATACTTATCTCGACTAAATATTTTAATTAAACTTCCCCTTTTTTATGCATAAATCATATGAAATAAAAAAAAAATTGTATTATTAGTAATCCAGATATGCAATTCAAGTACGGTTTTTCTCATTTTTACAAAAAGTGTTTAATTTTAAAATTTAATTACTTTTTACAATACTATGTAAAAATATACTAGGACCATTTTTTAAAATTAAATTTATTACTTATCATTGAATTTACATTTTATTCACTAAATTTCATTATAATCAAATTAATTTAGTAATACTTCGATTACACAGCCTTCCATTTATATGCCGTTTATGTAAATACCTTAAAAGGCGTTTAAACGATTTTTATTGTATTTCCTTTGTCATTCAGATTCCATAAAGATAAAAGAATTTTTTGAGATATTAATTACAAACTTTTAATAATGAAAATAATTAGTTGTTTATAGCATGAAACGAAATAATTCAAGTTTCCATTGTTAATCTTCATGATTAAGAGGGAGACTAAGAGGGAAAGTTATTGTCACATATTTCTGCATTTAAAAAATATTTCGAGTTTAAACAGGATCGATTTCATTAATCTTCCCGGTGATCCGATGCTGATCTATTCATCTTGCTTAGTGGGATTTAAGAACAGAAAAAAAGTTAAAATGCTGAATTATTGTTCAAAGCAGATTTAATTAACTTGCTCTCCAACATTCGCCCTCGTATATCGAGTGATTAGAATTACAGTATAAGTTCAGAACTTTGTAGAAGCTATATAATTATTGGATATGTGCAAGTCATCTTACGTAAGTCATATTCTGTGCTTTTTATAGCATACCCGAAATCGGTAATGAATTATTAAAATTTGCATGAGCGCTATATAAACTACTTTTTCATGGCATCTAATTCCGTTGCGGTTTTCCGACTAAACAGTCACTCACTAGTCAACTGCCTAGGGTCATTAGACAACTAACAAGGATCACTGGACTGCTGTCGAGGGTCACTATGCTGAGATGAGACGGCAACAAGTCAATTAAAAAACTTTATTTTCCTAATTACCGAATAAAAAGGCTTATTATAAAATACAAATTTTATAAATTATAAAATATTAGGATACTATAAATCCTTTATCAAATATAATTGATCAGGGTTTTATATGGTTTATTTCATTCACTTAGTTATTAGGCTATTTATAAACATTGGCAATCTGCTTCATTAATATAATAAACGTGGATGACAGGCAATCTGGAGTAATCATATAAATAAAAACAAATAATTTTTTACAAAGTTAACAAAATAAAAAAAAAGTCTTAAAATAAAAGAGTATTATATTAAAACTGTGTTGAAATATGAAATTAAATTGACCAATCTATTAAAAGAAGGAACTCGTAATGTGCATCGTCTAGGGACATAAACAATCGAAATCCGCCAATGATCTAATTAGATAATTATTGTAACTAATATTTTTTCTCCTGAATATATTAGCATGTAATGTGGTCAATTCCCAGGTCTTCCCTGTTACGTAACGAATGTGGTTAAGCATGTTAATTGATAGCACTTTTTCTGACGGTGTACTCTTTTATATCCATGTGTAATATACTCCACTGATTCTAATAATAAATTCAAGTAGTGCATTTTGCTCGTATCATGTGAACAGGATTTGTCTCCATTTTGTTTGTGATAATTGCACGATTGAAAAAAAAATCTAAATAGTAAAAATTTGCTTTTTAATTTCTTTTTTATAATTTATTTGAATTCATTCAATGATATTAATGAATCTTATTTTTTCCAGCTGATAATGAACTAAGTAAATATTTCTGAGAATCTAAAAAATTAATATAATTAAACTAATAACTAGCTTTAATATAAGTAAACTAAATTAAAACTTCAGAGCTTTCATGAACCCTTTTAATCTCTATTCATGCCCCTAGGTAGAAAAAAAAAAAATCCTCAGTATTTTCGTGATAGAAGCAAAGGAACACTACTCACATTAATCCTTTCAAAATAATGGTAGTTTTGATGTAGGCCCCATTTGTTTATAGTTATTTCAAAGTTGATATCTTTTAAAATGCTGGCTCGCAGCTATGATTTCCTCCTGTAGACCTTGATTAGAAATTTTATGCTCGATTACTTACCAATTATATTCTCCCCTATACCTGTTGCGAAACATCCGAACCGAAGTTAACACAAGCACTGTTAAATGAATATTAGGTTCAATTAAATGTCAGACGTCTCGAAATAATTATATTTGTAGGATTTTTTTTTTCTGTTTCCTATTATTCTGTTTTTCTAATAACATTCATTCCACGCCCTAACGAATGAGAATAATATGGATATAATTTCACTTTAGCTTAATATGAAAGCTAACAATTATTCAATGTGATATTCAGGTATTGAAATGAAAGAAAAATTAAATGCAATTCCTTCAGCTTGTTGTATAAAATAAAGTTCAAATGAAACCAGATAAGACCTTAAATCTGGAATTGCATTAAGCTTGCGGTGACATTTGTTATTTAAATACGCAGAAGACGAATATATTCTCTCCTTAAGTTCAAGTTTTTATAAATTAATTATACCTGTAACTCTGTGTTATTGGTACTTTTTTTTCACCTGCTGTTCAATAGGCTTTCCGATTTATATAATTTTAATTTTGATTTCAATTAGTCAGAACAAAGGTGTCAAAATACATATTCCGTTTTCCGGTATTAATGTATTAACCCCATGCTAGCGATTAATTGCCAACGCTAAAAGACTCTTCCGCAACTATTGTTTCACCAATCCATCCAGTTAACAATATACTAGTACTAGTTTTTTTTAATACTCACTAGAAAGTACATAACCCTCATATGCGGGACTCTGAAGATAAAAATTTAATACTCGTGATGTTTCTGACCTTGCTTGTGATTTCCACGATTTTATGCGGCGGTGAAAACAGGAATAATCCCTTTATTTAAAAATATAAGAGAAAGCTTCAGGAAGACCATTCTGGCTTGTTTCATTTAAATCTCTAATTCTTTTTTTTTTTTTTTTTTTTTTTTTTTTTTGTTGCCGGCGTTACTTTCGTGTGCCTCGAATGAATCCGTCATATATAAGCAGGGATTTCAATACCTGGGTTGGAAGCTTAGTTCTGATATGAGAATTTCGTTTATTGCTCGCTGTCTTTGTCAAAATTTTCCAATACATGTATTTAGACATTGTCAGAAACTTTTCTAATATATGAATTTAGACACTGGTCCTTAGACTCCGAACCAGTCCGTCGTGTATAAGCTGGGATGTGCATATCACGGATTGGAAACCTTTGTTCTGCTACGAGAATTTTTTTTTTTTTTGTTGCTCTCTCTCTGTGACTTAATAACAACATTTACTAATACAATTAGACACTGGTTTTTCGATAAAAGTACATGTTTAAAACTACATTTTGTGAAAGAATAGTGATATTCAAAGCGAAATGTCTGATTATAAAGCTTTACTAACTCTATGTTTGTTAAGATATCACAGGTACAATCATTGCCTGCTCTTTTTATTTTCAGGAATTACCTGAATTTTGTGATCGAAGAACTTAAAAATCCTCATGTGTGAGTATTCATTACATTTCGTTTTGTTTTGTTAGTGTTATTTTCTCAGTCAGTGTTAATGTGTGTTAGCAATTAGTGTTAATGTTAATGTGCACATTCAATGTTAAAGCAGTTTCATTAGTATTAATGTTGTGCACATTCAGTGTTAATGTGCACCTTCAGTGTTAGTACAATTTCATTAGTGTTAATGTTGTACACATTTAGTGTTAGTGCAATTTCATTATTTTAAGTTAATGTGCACATTTAATGTTAGTGTAATTTCATTAGTGTTAATGTTAATATGCATATTTAGTGTTAGTGCAATTTCATTAGTCTTAATGTGAACATTTAGTAGTGCAAATTCATTAGTGTTAATGTGCACATTTAGTGTTATTGCAGTTTCATTAGACTTAATGTGAACATATAGTAGTGTAAATTCATTAGTGTTAATGTGCACATTTAATGTTAGTGCAATTTCATTAGTTTTAATGGTGCAGTTTCATTAGTGTGAATGTCAATGTGCATATTTAGTGTTAGTGCAGTTTCGTTAGTACTAATGGAGATTCTTGCCCTTTTTCAGCAACCTTCCTAGAGCCATCTTCATCTCCTGCATCCTGGTGACTGTGGTGTACACTTTTACCGTGGTGGCTTTCCACACTACTCTTTCCGTTGCCGAAGTGCTGGGGGCAGAAGCAGTAGCTGTGGTGAGTGAAGAGACTCGCTCATAAACTGTTGACTACAATGGATATCGTGTATTATCATGAAATCCATCGTTATTATGGAATCTCATGAATTTACCATCGATCCACGTCTGCAATTTTTTTAATGGAAATTTTTAATTTTGCACAACGCTACCTACTTAATTCCTAAAATGTCTAAAAACATATTCTTATGTCATTCCTCGTTCATACAACTCCTCGTCCCTTTTAGTTGCCTATTTATGATTTCCATTCAAAACAACAGTACGATACAAAATTGATCAGGGAATCTGATTATTGGAAAATTAACTGTCAAAGGTTTAAATACTCATTTTATTTTCTCTATTCAAATTCATTATGGAAAATGTAATGAAATTTTAAATTAAGGTTCAACCCTTAAATGGTCTTTTCTTTACATCAAATCTTATTCACATATGAAAATAGCTATGATGACATTTTTCATAGAGGGGAGAAACCTGCTGATATAGAAGTTAATCCCCTCTGTTATATATATGTATTGATATCTCTCTATCTAATTAAAATTTTAATTCATTTTTTAATCTTAAATTAGCCATAATACTTTATTCTAAAATTTTCTCTTAATTTTTTTTATCTAAATCCCACTTTTTTATTTAATTATTTCTAAATCGCTCTTTAAAAAATTGCTGGCTCTTTAATTTTTGAGCTGCAAGCAAAAGGATAAAAATTCCCTACTCCCACGGCATTCCGTTCAAAAGTAACCAAGATTCTCTTTCCTAAATCGGCAAGGATGGAAAAAATCCCTATATGAATTTAGAACAAGGTGTGCAAAGTTTAATATTTACAGATTGGATAGAACACGTCAAGACGAGTATTTTGATGCATAACATGTTGGGTCCCTGAGCATAGCGTCAGAGTCTAATTAAGGTGCGAATCTTGTATTATGGACACTTCAAGACATAAGAAAGAATGAAAGAAAAAGTAAAAATCAATATTTATTGAGAACTTTTATTATAACAGATTTTCGAAATGTCGGCCATTCGAACAAATGGCATGGCGAAGTCTGGAATCGAAGTTCGCAATTGCTTTCAGAAAAACAATTGTTCCAATTTCCTCGACCTCGGTTTCAATTGCTGCTCTTAAGCCGTTCAACGTTGTTGAGGACAGTATGAGATATACTGTATCTTTCAGACTTCCCCATAAAAAAAATCCTGAAGAGTAAGGTGTCCACTCTATACCACTGCATGTTTTCGTAATTAAACCCAACCCAATCAGCATATCGTGAAAATGCCCCGCTAAGAGATCGAAGTTTCGCTGAGTGTGGTGAAGTCTATAATACTATTTTGCATAAACTAATAATCGTTTACCTTGTCTATATGCCATGGCGGGAATTTGTATATTCACTTGCAAGCGCTCCTCTTTCCCTCTCATCGGTTGCCACAAATTTGAATAGTCGCCTAGGGAAGCTTCCATGTTCTACGATAGTCGTATACATCGTAATTTGGAATACAAACTAGCGGATTCGTAATTGACGTTCTTCGTGTAATTAGATTATGACGCCATATTCGGGGACCCCGCATTTTATATATCAAAATACTCGTCTTCATATGTCCTATCCAAATCTATAAGTATTAGAAGTTGCATACCTTTTTGTATACCTTTATACATATATAATTTGCGAGTAATTATTTCCAATAATTTCTTATTCTAGTATTTTGAAGACCATTTGTTATGTTGAACTACTTTTTATTTTCCAGACGTTCGCCGACAGCTTGTACGGCAGTATGGCGTGGGTGATGCCTGTTTTCGTGGCCATGTCCACCTACGGAGGAGTCAACGGAATTCTTTTCACCTCATCCAGGTGAGAAAATCGTTTCTAGTATATAATATTACACACACACACACACACACACACACACACACACACACACACACACACACACACACACACACACACACACACACACACACACACACACACACACACACACACACACACACACACACATATATATATATTATTTTCCATAAAATATATAAATCTATCTATAAAATATACATCTCTTTTACACCAATATAATTGAAGTAATTGTTCATTTGAATTATTGGGTAAAAATTTGTGTTCTAAAAATTACATTTTCATTTGCTTTTAAATATAGACGATATTCTATTAAAATAAATGTTACCAGTTATTTGCAGATAACCACGAATCCTAGTTTCCTGATTTCTTCTTCAATTTTAATGAAAAATAAACTTTGTGAAATCAGTTGTTTCCGTTTCTAACTAAGCACGTGTTAGTTTATTTTATCTGTTATATTGCAATGTTTCTCATATGCAAAGAGGGCCGTGGTGGCCTGGTGGTAAAGTCTCGGCTTGTGAGCCGTAGGGTTTTAGGTTCAAGACTCCTTTCCACCGAAGAACCGCCGTGTAAGGGGGTCTGTTGCACGATAAATCCCTTCAGGGCCAAACGTCCTCCCGATGGTGTGGTGTGGAGAGGTAGGTGCCAGCTCAGGTGTCATCCTCGTCATCTGACCGCGGTTCAAAATTGCGAGGTCCGTTCCAAAATAGCCCTAGTGTTGCTTTAAACGAGTTGCTTATATATATATATATATATATATATATATATATATATATATATATATATATATATATATATATATATATATATATATATATATATATATATATATATATATATATATATATAAAATTATCTTAGGGAATTGCTAAATCTGTCTAATTTTTTTACACTAGTAAAATTGCTTTGATAGTATTCTTTGCAATCAAACAGAAGACCAATTAAATAGCTAGTAGCGTAGTGACGTAATGAATGCATATACAAAATGCCTCAAGATTCATTAGGAGAGGTAGAAATCGTAAAATCATAGAGGTACGCTTTAATCATCATCGATTAAAGCATGCAATCTGGAGAATGTATTAACGGAGGAAAATCCATGTAAATGATTATCTGACAGCATTCAAACAGACTTAAATTATATGCATAAATAAAACAAGAAAAAGTGCATACAACGATCGTTAATGTAAGTTAAACATCATGGATTAAGACAGAGTTATTATGAAACTGAAAAGTGTAGCTTATTTAAAATTAGAATGAAAATATTTCAAACGGCATCTGGTTACATCTACATAATCGTTAAAGATATGGTGAATAATTAATATATTTCTATAATGTATGCTGCTTGTAGCAGTTTCAGCAAAGCTCAAATAAATATGCTCTAGGTGACTATTTTATCTAATATTTTAATTAGCTGTGATATGATTTTATTTATCATAGGTGCTATCTAATTTAGAAACAAACTGAATCAGTGCAAAATAAATTCTCTTCTTCTCAATGACTTTCTGAGAAAAAGTTAAAAAATAATCCGCTTTAAGTTCCATCGAGTTTGTATTAAAATTGCATTGTATTTGTAATGAGTGAGTTTTTGTTTTCAGGTTGTTTTATGCGGGCGCGGAGCAAGGCCAGATGCCTCGTATCCTGTCCATGATCCAGGTGAAACACTTGACGCCGGCGCCAGCTGTCATCGCCATGGTAATCAATTAGAACCTTCTTTATAATTTCTCTGTTGAATAAAATATACAGCTAATGTTCGAATGATGAAGATATTCGGTTACTTAAAAATAAATCGGTTAGAGTGGTCTCCATATAACTTTCTCGCATACTCTGTAATAAAAGAGTTATCCCTCCCCTCCTTTCCCCTCCCCCACAATAAAATGTGCACCTTGGATAAAGCAAAGAACGCCTTACATGAAATTGGTCTAAAATAATTGTGAAATACAGATCATGGCGAGAATATAGCATGTTTACTGAATTTATAGTGCGATTGATCCTTGGCAAATTATATCTTCAACGAACGTATTTTTCACAATTGAAAAATTGACCGGTTTCACGATTGAAAAATAAAATTGATAGGGAACTTCAATTGTAGTCACAAAATTCTATATCAATTAAGTCATTGTGTTTTTGAGTTATCGCGCTTACATACTTTTGAAGGTACAGACCGACAGACAGTCATCCTAATGTTAAATTTGGTAAAAAAGAAAAAAACAAATGATAGGCATCTGTCCACCCTATTGATGTTAAATATATAGGCCAAATTTTTATTAATATAACACTCTTTATTTGGGCTAACTTATATTCGAACAGCATTTTTCTTAATGGATTTTGTTGAAACTTGATTGAAAGCTATAAATTTGATATGAAGATCATGTATCATTTTCGAGGCTTGCAACATGAGATTTAGCTAACTAGCAAGGGGATGTTTTATTTATTTATTTTTTATTATACATGACTATCTTAGACAAACACGGGTCACGGTGGCCTGATGGTAAGAAACCGGAGGGTTTCAGGGCGTTAATCCGTCCAAACGTCCCGCCCCTGGTGTGGTGTGGTGTGGTGTGTATATGGGAGGGGGGGGAATGCCAGCTCAGGTGTGGTCCTCGTCATCTGACCGAGGTTCAAAATTACGAGGTCCGTCCCAAAATAGCCCTAGAGTTGCTTTAAAACGGCACGTTAATGTAACTAAACTAAACGAGACAGACATTTTTTATTATTATTATTTAGTATTTGCGTTTTATTCTCGTTAATTTTTACAAAAAAAAGAAAAAAAACCTTTTTTAGCATCTTTAAGCGGGGGAAAATGGCCAGGTTATGTTGACGACGTCGTTATATTGCCTTATTTGCTTCTTATAGGTTTCTAAGAAGGTTTTAGGTTTATATGCACTAATATTCATTTTGTGTCATTCTTTTTATCAATATGATCCAGATATTGTTTCAAATCATACTGTAGGCCGTATAAACCGCAAATAATATTTTAACAAAAACATATCAGGCACAATAAGAGCATTTAAAGCAACAAAGGCAGGAGCTCTGACCGTAAAAAAGATATTGTTACTAAAAACTGGAATTACTGTCTAGACATTCATAACATGAGTTGAAACTGCCGAATAAATTACAGCGCAGTATCCTGAATTTTGAGAGGTCTGTCGCCTATTGAATCTCCATTTAGAAACTAAAATAGAATGTTGTTACATCGGATACACAAATATACAAGCAAAAGTTACATAGGAAGGCACAAGTGATGCCCAGACTTAATAGGAAAATTTGTATTCAATTTTTTCTGATGAAAAAGAGGACGGATTTTGGGTTGTATCCTTTTACCATGAGCTACATTTTTAAACGCAGTAACTCTTCCATTACATCCTATTTTGGAAACTATTACTTCACGGTATACTAATTAGTTAACAGTGTTTACTTTGTGTACTCTCTTATATCTACATACAGAATAAAAATCTATTCAACTTGATGACAGGACACGCTTTTATAAAATATTATTTTTTTCTTTCACTTTATTGATTAAGAATAAATTATGAGTGATTTTTTTAAAATGTTATGAATCTCTAAAAAAATTTATCTTGAAATTCAAATAGATAGTACCGAGTAAAGATTTTTTTTTTTTTTCCCATTTTTACGGGACAAAAAAAAAAATCATTTTTTAACATAATATTTTTTAGCTGCCATCCTTTCTGTGCATTCTGTGATGGATAATTTGTCATGCATTTAATGCAATAGCTGTTGCAATCAAAGCAATCGATGACCAGATATATAAAGCTAGTTTAAAGCACAATCATGCTATGATGCTTAGAACTAGAAGCTTGAATCTTCTCTTAATTTTTTTCTCCGTTAAATGATAGTCACTGGGGACATTTTTTTTGTCAACGCAAATAGAAATCATCTAACAATCGAAAACCAAAATTTCACTTACGTCACTTTCACTTTGCCCTATCGTTTTTCATATTTGAAATTTTGATGAATTCCAGAGATTACTTTTTGAAAATATTATTCGAGGTAAACGAAACAAAAGAAATATTATTTTAGAAAATATAAAACGAAATCAAAATTATGTTCTGTTCTATACTCTCATTTTGTTATGTTTTTTTCTGGTTTTATTTATTTTGCTATTTTGAAAAATGTTTTTTAAATTTTATTTATTATCGCAGATAAATGTAACTGATTAATTAAAACTGCATGTTAGGTACTCATTGAACTGCAATGAATGCACGAATGAGAGTGCTTATAAATATGATACAATTTATTTAATGAAATAAATCATGAGGAAGGTATAAAGATGGAAATGCGTAGATCCCTTCATGAAGAGATACATAATTTTTTTTAATTACATTTTTGAAATGAGAATTTTGTTTCTTTTTTTGTGCTCTCTGAAAACGAGCGTGTTAAATTCTGCAGCATTTACTTTAGTAAGCAATCTCACACTCTTTCAGCTTTTAATACTTTGAGAACACTTCTTGGCTTCCTCATGACGTCGATCTTATTGTCCTTTTGTCAGAACCCGCTGACTTCGCGGAAATGATCTTTCATCTCTCTTTCACTGTCAATTCAGACACGCCATCGACGCATCATGAGCGATTTCGTAGCGGAGAAAAGTTGCTATGAAACTGACTTTCCCACGCTTTTGGTGATAATAATTATGTAATGAAATGGATATTCACCTATTATGAATGATTAATGTTCAATTAAATTATTTTTATTTTGGTTTTAGAAAGTGAATTTAAATTATTTAGAATAAGCTTCTCTGAATTATGGGAATGTATTAAATTATCAGTGTCTTCATCACGAGAGAAAATCATATTCAGCAGGATGAGATAAATATAGACGGAAAAAATTATCTGTTAATAGTAAATCAGAAAAAAATATTGTGAATTTAAATTATTTTTGAGATGTATGTTTCTGTGATTATTATATACGTCACCTTTGGCAATCAGCCTAAATTGACTTTTAAGTTTGTTAAATTATTAATATTGGCGCGTTGAAAGAAAGCAATCGATTCTCCATAGTCGAATGGTCATCACGCTAGTCTCGTAATCAAGAAATCGTGAGTTCGAATCCCGCTAGATTCAAATGAGATTCAAAATTTGTGTAAATATTTTTCCTTGATTTGTGTTCTCCTTTATTTCGTGTTTCAGAAGATTCTGGACCTTTCTTTAGTTTACCAGTGCTCTGGACTTTTCTTACTGTCTCCAGAAAAGTATTCTGGAACTTCCCCTACTGGTATAAAAGCCAAAGATCTCTAAGTTCAGAGTTGAGTTAATAAATTGGTTTAATTTCACTTCCTGTGTGTCATTGAGTTCCCCGCTAAAGTATCTACGTGACAATATGGAATGAGTTTTTTTTAAAGAAAATTTCATCCTGTTATGTGATATGATTGAAAAACACGAATTGAATTTTATTCAGTTTACCGCAATTGAAAAAAAAAAGCATATATTATGAAATCAGAGTGAAAATTTCATAATGGAGTTAAAAGCATAGGTTTTAATGATTTGATGGATGAATTTGAACTCCATTATAATATTTAAAGACATTATTTCAACTGAGTGACAAATTGAATTAAAAAATATCATTGAAATAAAGGGGGGGGGAAATACGGGGATGAATTGTTATTAATAAAAAGGTAAATTTTTGAGTCTTAATATAATATGATCACCATTAGTTGTTTTGGAAGACATGAACAACAATTTCCATAAGCAAATTATAACGATTATCCATCTAGCAATTGTTAAGTCTATTTTTTACGCTAGATTGAACTTTCTGTAAAGCCTTTTTATTTCTTTTGTATCTTCTTTCGTCGGACTGAATTGTCTTTTTGGAGACACCGCGGTGGCTCTCCAAAAGATTTCTTATTGTATTTTGCAGCTTCATTAATTAGCTAAGTGAAGCGTTTAATTAATTCACTGCAGCTGTAAAAGCAATCAAATTTGTATTATGGTTTGTTTACATTTGACTGTTCCCATTCAGCAATAAGTAATAAGGGAGAATTCTGGGCCACGTGCATTAGCATTTTATATATATAGATATATATTCAACTTTTTGTTCTTCTTGAAAGATATTATAAAGCGGAATGAGGTACGAGGCTTTGAAAGTGATATCAGATATAAAATCAAGAAGATTACATTGAAGCTAATGTATTGTTAGAATAAATTTATATGAGCATATTAAACTGACTCTTCATCAGGTAAAATGTTTTATATTAGGCGTAGTGAGTAGAGTTCGCAAAAGTGATATAAGGATTGTAGCCCGGAAAAAAAAAAGGGTGGAGTGGAAAAGGTCCTGGATTTGAATTCTGGCTTAAAAGGATATAAAACCAAATCTTCAGTTTTTAACCGTTCAAGTAAAAGTTTCATATACCGTTCATGATTCATAGTTCTTAAATTCAATTATTTATGTTCATCTATAACTAAGATTTCATCATTATATCAAGTATAGCTTCACGAAAATGTTCAGATATGAATTCTACAAGTTTCCTTCTTAGTTAAAGTGGCATTAAATTGGATTTTTAAATGTTACCAGACTTAAGAGATGAAGTTATGATTTAATTTCTGCTTTTAAATACTTGTTTTCGTTCTCGAGATTCATGGTGATGATTTATATAAGAAATGTTGAAGAAACTGTAACAATATCAAAAATTTGATCTGATTTTTTTTGTAATGTAGTTATTAAATAGAAATGCCTCAGAGGTGATTATATTCCGAGATTTTTACTTCTTCAAATCCGGAATTTCAGATTTTTTCCCCCGATACACTTTTTATCTCAAATTTGCTATTAAAAATATATCATAAAGTTATTGTTAAAATTTAGATTATATCAAGTTCAATGGAGTTGTCAAATTTTTTTCTATGTAAATTATTGAAAAATTCATCATTTTATTGGAATGTATGTGTGTTTATGTGTCGAGTTAATATTCGGAATTATTCGAAATGGTGTCGGAGTTTTAGACCATATTTATTTTCTGGATTTTTGAAATAAATTAACAGTCATCTTATTCTTTGACGACTAAAAGATTTTGTACGCATGTTTTAACTATAACTTGGAACTAAAGAGAAATTTTGATGGGTATTCTCATCCAATTACTCATATCTTTATTTAATCAAAATCTAAAATCGTTATGAATTCCTTCTACTTTATTGACCGTTTGTTCATTTTTGTCGTCCAATGTAACGGATGGAATGACACCATTTTAGGACAGAACTGTTTCCAAACGACACTGTCACCACCCTATTTTTGCCTCGCAAATGTGACTGTGTTATAGTTGGAAATAGCTTATTTTAGTTATTCCCGTGTAGTCGAAACAAAGTATAGTTACGGAAACTAACGATGTTTGCCTAGTTGTGCGTCACTTCCATCGCCTCTCTCTATGAAAATGTTTTCTGCTGTCCTTGGATGTTTTGCATGCTAAAAATAATATTGCGATGTGTTTATTTAAACCTTTATATTTACATCTGACCAATAGTGTAAGGAGCTGTGATTAGTTGCGTATTCATGCTGACTAGTGACTGCTGTGCTATGGCAATAATAAGAGACATATGAATATAAAAAGAAAATGTCGGAGATTTATGGTGCATTCCAATTATAAGATTCATGTGAAAATAAATATAATCTAAATGTGGGAGATTTGTAGTGAATTCCATTAGAAAGTGGCGGAAAGGCAGAACGAATGACGAAAATGCCAAATAGACTGGAGTTCGTTGTCCACTCTTCTCCCTTCTATATGCATTTTATACTGGATCCTGACTTCATACAAACTTTCTCACTTCACAGTATTTTAAAAATATTTATGCTGTTACATTGGAGGTTATAACTAATATTTCCTTCCATTATTATTTTTATTTGGTTGTGACTTTTCAATTAGATAGTAGATAACTATATTTAAATTCTATTTTAATGATTAGCCTTCCTTTGAACATTATGTATAAAAAAGATATATCTTAAAAGATATATCAATTAAACAAAATTTTTAATTTACTTAACTACAATACTTATATCTAAAGTACACTACTAATTATATATATATATATATATATATATATATATATATATATATATATATATATATATATATATTATTTCTTAAGCACCCTACGAAGGTGCATGAGATTTTCTATAACAACTTTCATGAGTTAATCTGTGGGAATCATATCTGAGATTTTGTTAACACGATAACAGCCCATCTAGGCGTTCACATCTTCTAGTTGTAACTCTATTCTTCCTTTACCTAGGCCTTGCTGTCAATACTGTACTTGTGCTCGAGCGACATCTATGCACTGATTAACTACGTAGGATTTGCCACATGGCTGGCCATTGGATTGGCCGTCGCCTGTCTGCCTTATCTCAGATGGAAACAGCCGCATCTCGCCAGACCGATTAAGGTATTTGTCCAATCTGAATCATAAGTTTCTTTTTACCTGGAGTGGTTAGAAATATTCCTCTTCTCCTAGAATGTATGCATTTTTTTTTTGTAAATTAATTAAGAATGAGATAAATGAATTTTTCTGTTTAATATCACATAGGGTGTTTCACGATTCGATGCTCTGCCGTTAGTGAAATCCAAAAATTGCCAAACTTTAGCAATACTTCACTTATTCTTAGCGACAATATTCATATGGCTTTTAATGTAAAGATGAGTAATTCTTTGATGCCATTGTGCAAAATAGTGCCAACAGTCATGCTTGGCGACTATTTTAGCTCTACTAACCGAACTGTACTCAAAACTCTTGGCACGAGCTTTCGATTTGGTGTTAGAGCACCATGGAATGCTTGGTAATGAATTAAGTGAGGAAGCGGTTGGAGCGAGAGTTTCTGTGTCCTGAAATGATGAAGTTCTTGAATGTGAAAGAAGAAATGAGTGAAAATAATGAATTTAAATCAGAAATTATGTATGGTATACCTAATTTGATTAATTAGGTAATTCATGATTGACCCAATAACATTGAAAAAAAAAACTGTGTATAAAAGATACTCAAATATCTACATTTATTTATGAAGTATGAATAAAGAATATATTCGTTAATTATTTTCAGTGTTAGCGAAATAAGCTTTAATAATGGGAAATAAATAATTAACACTTCAATAAGAGTAATTTGTTTAGCTTTCACACATACACACACATATAAATTAATAAGTTATCATTTGTTTACCTTTAAAATGCTTTTCCTAAATAAATAACAAGATTTCGGAGTTTTTCAGTCTCTAAATACATAAAAAAAAGGTGCAATTTAATTGAACATTAATTTTTCGATTCATTCGATTGACTGAAATAATTTTAAAATATTAAATACTCATTTTAAAAGAATCTTTTGCTCTCAGCTTTATTAAACTTTCTGCGATTTTTAAATCTAATAAATGTCATTGCTATTTGATCATTGTTATTAATGATGCTTATTTACAAATAATATCTTGTAATAATCTCGAGAATGAGGATGTCAACTTGGATGTCATCGTAACAGTTGACGACGGATCAAATTTTAGAGCTGTTCAAATCTTCAAGAGCTTCTATACAGTTTGTTTTCATCTGAAGCCCTTAGAAAAAGAGAGTACAGTGCGATATATATGTTATTAGTGAATTGTTCGCCTTTTAAACGATCAGAATCCCACTGAATTCACGTGTTAAGTATAGAAAGATATTTAAACCAAAGGGAGAACGAGATATTCAGGTGACTAAATATTTCTTATAGCACACTAACAAATGACTATAAAAATAATATCATGGTGATAGTCAATCGCAGACTTTATATAAAACATGTAATAAAACAATCTGTCAAAGGTGATATATTAGATGACTCTTAGAAAAATAGCTACATCATCCAAAGCACTCCGTTATTTGACACATCCCAGTCTTTTTCCATTGTGCTTTGAATTGCTTGAATTAAAATTATTCATTTGTTTAGAGTTTCAGGTAAAGTAGATAAATTTTTAAATAAAGGTTGGAACAGAATGTAAACACAAGTAAAGTTAAAATTTACTTGGAAGCCTTTTTGAAATACTTTGCTGAATTTCCATTTCTTCTGCTCATTACAGGTGAACTTGTTCTTCCCCATTATCTACATTATCGCCACTATCTTCATCACCGTTGTGCCCATGATGGCTGATCCCGTGGGAACAGGTAACCCATTATTTTTTCCTTTACATCTACACACTCACTCTTTTTTGCATTCTGGAAAGCCGATTACAAGTTGATTTGTTCTACACTATGCATTATTTTTATTTTCTGGTTTATAAACTTTATTAAAACTGAAAGAATTACTCAATTAAAAATATATTTCTTAAAAATGTGCTCAATTTCTTTTTGTCAAATACAAATTTTGTACTGTTAATTCTGATTTATTTCAATGAAAATAAAAATAATAATAAATTTGATTTTTGGTAAAACACAATGTTGTAACTTCATTATATGGTAGATGAAAATAATAGACGAGTTTCAGGAACAATTATTTGATTATTTTTTAAGTTCCACATTTCACAATACGAAACAAATGCGAAATAACACGACATTCACTTAGAGTACAATCTAATAATGACCCCCCCCCCCCAAGAAGGATCATGGGAAATATACATTGATGTTAGTAAGGTAACGCCATCTGTTGTTTCAAAAGAGAAAGTAGTAGAGTTATGTAAAAGCTACAAAGTTTTATTGTTTTACTTCTAGGAAGTTCCATGAGATGATGAGCTTTTAATTTTAGCTATCAGATGAGAAATTTAATCGATGAAATTCTAAATTTATAAATTATTTAGAGACCGTGCGCATGAACTTTTGAATTCACATTAAAAAAAAATGAAGTGTGTGTTTTGATTTCTTGACATGAATTATATCTGAGACAGCAAATACTAAATGTATATTGCATTACTTTTGTCCATTTGTGTCTTTTGAATCCAAGCCGCTTCATCCATTGATTATTCAAACTGCAGGGAAAGCTATGTTTGGTATCATCATAAATTGGGGAGTGTGATACCTACGAATTTAAATTATTTCCTTTGTTAACACAATTCGTTTTATACACTAGTGATTGTTATTCAGTGAACAATATACTGCTTCCATAATATTTAATACATTATGGAAGCAGTATTTATTATTATTTTTAGTATCTATTATTAGCAGTAATAATAGATGATCATTAATCTATTATTACAGTCAATGTTGTGATAAGTTAATATCATGTAGTTGTGTAAATTTCTTAGACTAGTAGAAACACATATGACATCGTTTGAAAATAAATCTATTATTGCTCAAAGAAGAAAATTCGCTTTGGCAAAATACAAATAATCTCAAATGAATATTATCTTCCTGTCAGAAAAAAAAAAAAAATTACTTTATAGAGGATAATCTTATTTGATCATACCACCAAATATATAGTATATATAAAAAGAGTTTGGGCCAATTAATTTTATATTATGATTAGCTTTTAAGTTATTGCAAATTAATGCGTCATTACATCCCTTTCATATTTTTGCTACAATTACATAGTCTGCGACTAGAAAAGTGCGATTATTTAAAGCACATTTATTTAATTTCATGTTTTATAGTTTTAAATATAGAATTTTAGAATCGAATTTTCATTCTCTTCTTGATATGTTAATTTAGAACTGTGTGGTTGAGTGCTATAGAAGACTATATAGAATTCAGATATTTTCAGAACCTACTTATGTTTTAATCATTAATTAAATTAAATTTTGATTTTAAACTAGTAGTTGCAACTACTTATGAATTTCTAAAAAGTTTGCCTTCATTAAAATTGGAAAATAATTAAAATAAAAACAAAAACCTATTTAGTTCACTAAAAAAAGTATATTTTTAAAAACTTTATTTTCATTTATTCTGAATAGTGATTAAACCATAATGCGATTTCTATGTTAAAATTGCAGAAGTGCTGTGACTAAATCAAAAATATAGAAATACATTAGCTGTTTTAGTCATATTATTTTCCTCGATTTTGATTGTAGTTTGTTTTTTTTCTGTGAAAAATCATAAATTAACACCTTTCAGTATATTTGTACCAATGGGTTATTTTTCGAACAATGAAAAATGTGATGTTCTCAATCCAAATTTAGGTGGATTGTTTTGTTTTAAATTTTGTATTATATTCCAGAAAAGCTTTTTATTCGGAATTTACATTAGTTAATGCTTTTTGTAGTGAATCTTTGCAGGTACTTTGTTACTCATTATATGAATTTGTAGTTTCTCTTGACACTTTGTTTTCGTCATAGGCTTTGGAGCTCTAATCATCGCAACGGGTGTCCCTGTCTATTTGATCTTCATCTATTGGGAAAACAAACCCAAAGCTATCAGGCACGCAATCGGTAAGGAGTTTACTATTTTGAAGTTTCATTATTGAACCATTAACATCAGATCCATAAAAGGAAATTTTCAATAACAAAAATGTTTGAAAATGTATACACTTTTTGGAAATGTTCTGTTTTCATTTAAATTTTTAGAATTAAAAGGCTTACACTTAAACTAATAAATAATTAATAAAAGTTCATTGTTATTCTTTTTTTATCTTTATAAAGGGGAGGGTGTTTTTATTCAATTTTGTTCTTTTACTCCTTTAAAAACATTATTTATTTTATTTTTATTTCTTTTAGATGGAGCCACTCGAACGCTGCAAAAGTTGTTGGTGGTTGTTCCTTCAGAGAAAACTATGTGAAAGTAGCTCAACGTTATTAGCTATTTAAATAATGAAAGACATTTTTAAAAAATTAAAGACTGTTTGGTAATTTTTTATGGCTCTGAAAAAAAGAAAGCATCATGCCGCATTAAATTTCTTTTAATTGCTCTCTACTGTTTTCTAGATTTTTTTTTTTAATTCATAAGACTGATTTGACTATTGCAATATGAATTCAAATATAAGTATACAAAAGTTTGCCACAAAATTTATGCTGGCAGCCTATTTTTTTATCTTGTCTGTTTTACATTTCATGCTTTCTGTTTGACAAGTATATTAAATGCCACTCATTCAAGTGAGGTTATGTAGGAAAATGAACTCTTTACATTTTATTTGTACGGCCTCTATTAATTATAAAGTGTGTGTTGATGAGTATTTTTAATGCATCAAGGATATTTATATGATTGGATTATTTTTCAAACAGTGAAAAACATGCTGTTAACCAAATTTATGTTAAATATATTTTTATTTATTTATTTTCTGCCTTAATACAAAATTCATTTAGTTTCAACTTATATTTCTCGTTAGGTGAAATATAAGTTTTGAACTATTTTTTTTTTTATATTGTCAAAGATGAAACACCCTTTATGATTTTTATTTTACTATAATTCAATCTCATGCTTAGAAATAATAAATTAAAAGTCTTAATTTTAATTATGCATGGTAAAAATCTTTTCAGTGTAAGTGTATTTTGTCGTTGATGCAAAGAATGGTGAAGTAAACATTGAGTGAAAACTGATATTCTTCTTTGTAGAAGAACTACTTTATATACAGTTTTCTATTAAACTGGAACCGTAGCTATATTTTTATAACATATACTATATACAAATGTAAACCATGTGTGTGTGTATTGGTCAAGAGCTTGTTGTCTATATCATTTTTGTTATAGTTTGAATAATCTAATTTAGAAAACAATGTTCATTCTTTAATTATTTATTCCAATATTAAAAATAATTTTAATCCCATTTTGATTTTAGGATTTGCTCATTCTTCCTGTTCCTATTAGAACTTCATAGGATTTTTAATTGCTACATATTAATAATGTTTATTTAAAATTTGAGACCAAACCATTTAATTAAGAGACCAATATTTAATGACCAAAATATCATTCTAATTTAACAAGCGCTTTCACGATAAATCTTCAGGCTTTCTATGCAGTTGGAAGTATTTTAAAAACAGTCAGTCGGTTTTGATGTGTACAAAATATCACATGTAGCTAGTAAAGTTTGAACAATGAAAAGCAAGTATAGATTACTTGAAAGAGTTGTTTGTAAAATGTTTTGATTGAAACAAAATACGATACAGTGATATCGATGTTAACAGAAGGTTGGTTATTGAAGTTTATTTCAAAAATGATATTTTTCTTTAAATCATCATTGCATTTTCTCAGAAATGCAATGATGATTTAAATGTATTTCAATTGATTCCATAACTCTCTCTCTCTCTCTCTCTCTCTATATATATATATATATATATATAATTTTAAGCTGTTTAGTAGGAAATGTAATGGCTTTGCTTTATTAACTTGCATTGTATCAAATGAAATGATTATTACTGAAATTCAGGGAAAAAAATGACATTTGTCGACACCTGATGCATTTCATATTTATCTGAATAGATAAATAAGGTATAAGAGAAAAAATGCTTTAATACCTGAAGCTTAATACTTGAGGCGAAATTAGAGTGAAAAAAAGAAAATTTACTGCACATGTTATATTTCTCATGCAAATATGATGATAAATGAAATCTGCATGATGACGTGCATTCTATATTTCAAATAATGGAAGTAGAGTGGAATTTGTGATTCACTTTATTCATTCTAATTTCATCTCTGTTTGATACATATCTGTTGGTTGTTTGCTGTAACATTTTTTTATCATAAAACTGAAAAAAATATTATTCATCATTCCTCCTAAACAGCAAAAGATTTAGCATTATAACTTAAATCTCCTTCCTACATGCTAATTGCATTTAAATTACTATCAGTCCTATTTTAATTTAATGTGATACATTTAATGTTTTGATAAATGCATATTCTGATTTAGGCTTTTTAAATAATGATTGAATTATATAGAAAGAGATTTCTTTTATGTCCTCATAACAATTAAGATGAATTAATGTTTGAATGATAAGATTTGAAAGTAAATAAGAGGCACTTGTTGACTTGCAAAGTTTGGTTGCAATGAAAAGACTGAAGAAACTTTCCACACAGACTTTCCTTTGTGTCAAAGTGTATGTTATAATGTTATTTTGAGAAATATTCCATCTGCTCAATGTTATGCATTTTTTAAATAAATGTTTTGATATTGTTATAATTTTTTTGAAAAAAAATGTACTGTAAATATTGTTATGTGAGAAGTTTTGCTTTATACAATTCAGTGTGTCCTGTTTTAATTTCAAACGATTAACTTGTTCGATTGATCATTTATTTTAGAAACAGAAGGAAATTTCTACTTTTCTTATTGGGAATTTCCTAGTGCAGTTATAAATTCTTTTCAAATATTATATGAATGTTTTGTGCCCGCAATTTTTAAATATTTCATTGGGGAAAAAGATTATCATTTTTATTTTTTCATTCATTTTTTTTTATGTATTGTTTGTGAGGTAAAATAAAAGTATTACATTTGAATGTTTGTTCTTTTGTTTTCGATAGACATATGCCTATCACATACACATTACAAAATATTTAATTTCAATTGTCCTTCCAGATATGAACTAAACTGTTTATTACAAAGTAACTCAAATTTTTTTCCATAGAAATGATTTTCAAAAATCTTTGAGTAACAAATACTATGAATGTGTTTAAAAATTGCTCTCTATTTTTTGGAATAATTTTTATAATAAATATGAAAATATGCACTTTATTTCAAATAGTTTTAATCATCTCAAAAGTAAAATAATAATAGTAAAGATTTAAAAGATATAGGGTTAAATTTTTAAATGTAGGTGTCTGTTAATATATTATTTTCAAAAGCAGCTATTCTTGGTGGGAAAGAAATATTAAATGTTTTATCAATTTGCTAGCTGAAAATATTATTAATTGTCTGGTAACATTTTAATATTAATTTAATACCATATTATTATTATTCCAATATATTAATATACATAGTACTACTTAATAAGTCAATTAAAAATTTATGTTAGTCAATTTTAATATTCGATTATAAATTGGTTATTCTTCTTCGCTCATCAACTCAATCTTCCCTAAAAATAAATAATTATAGAAAACATAAATAACAAAATTCGCTTTAAATTTTTTATCACATTTACTTGGTAAAGATTTAAAAAAAAAAAAAAATTATTGTATCAATTTTACTTGCATCGTTTTATCTTTTCTTAGTTTGAAACTTTTATTTTTTCAAAATTGTCACTTCATCATAAGGAATTTTATAAAAATTAACATACTTATAAAATTTGATTAATTATAAGACTTAAATTTACATTATTAAAGACTTATTTTAAGAAATAAGCAATTATTTTACTTTATGCCTGTTCTTTCAAGCTTTAAGTCATTACTCCATGAAATAACTATTTAGAAAGACAGCACGAGTGCATTTTGCACAAAAATTGACATGATTCACAATTTTATAAAAGAGCTAACGATTTGAAATCAGCACAAAAAAGATAATTAAAAAATAAAGAAAATATTTTTCCATGACAACTATTATAATGCTACTGCCCTAAAACGATTTTTAAATCATCTTAGTAAGTTAACCTTGCATAGTTATTGTTGAAAATATTGCTTATTTTTTAGCTTTGACTTAAAAAAAAACATATTTTAATATGATTTGCATCAATATTTTTCAAAGTAGCATTATAATTCAAACCATTTGCATTGCTCCTACAAATATTTTATCATTTCTAGTACCGCATTCTACAGGCCAGACCGTTCTACCTACAGCTACTAAATTTGGCACGTTCATACTTTGGAGGCCGGAAATGTGCAAAAATGAAGCAAAATTTTGGAGTTTTTCGGTTATAACTTCCAAAAATATAACAGCATAAAATTAATTTTTGCATCATATATAAACTCAAAAAATTATCTTTTCAATGATATTAATATTTTAACAAACAAATTAAATTTCTATTTTTAATGAATTTTTGAAAGTAATTTAGTCATATTTTTCAATAATTTATTATCAACAAATAAAAATAAAATTTAATATAGCAACATTAAATATATTAAAAGAAAATATATGAGCAAATAAAAATAAAATTTAAGCTGAACGAGCTCATTAATGGGGAAAAAATTAATTTTTATCAACGCGTTGCCATTAAACAAAATTTGACAAAAGCTCAAATTCATTGAAAAGATTGCACTGCAAAATTAAACAATAAGTTAACTATCATTCCAAATTAAATATATAAAAATGTAATTTTCAACACATCTATGTATAAAATTAAATAAATATAAAAGATGATAATTTTTGAAAAGTAAATGCAAGGACACGTTTTTGATGATCTTTCACAATATCTATATTACTAACTCAATTAAACAGCTTTATTTAAGGCAAATATGGTTTAATATGTACAAGATATCTACTCTAATTGGATCCTAACAGCTATATTACAAACCTTTAATAGCAGACATACATTGGTTAACACATGGTCTAAATGAAATAAATAATTATATTTTATATAATTTGAGTCAATAAATAATGGGCAATTGCGAATTTTAAATTTTTACATATAACCTGTGCCCTGTGATTCATATTTAACAACGTATTCTTCAGACGCTAATATTTTAAATAAAAAGAGTTGCACTACAATCAATTAAATCAATCACTAAAGCGGACCGACTTATGAAAATTTCAACATCACTATTTTACAAAACCGGGTGACTATAGATCACTTCATCGACCGTCTCAAACAAGCCAATCATCTTCCCGAATTTCTCAAGAGTGATTGGCCTAGATTATGAAAATCTGGATTGTTCTAATATTGCAATATTCAAAATTTAATAAATTGGTCAGATTTCAACGAAAAAGATAGAAAGGTTTATGTATTTATTTAAAAGTTGGAGAGTCAAGAATATTTTGCAGAATATGATTCTTTAGAACCAAAAGACTGTTTAAAATTTAAACTTCATAATTTTTTTAAAAAAATTTATAAACCGAAAAAAATATTATTGAAAGCGATTATATCCTTTTAAAAATAAAATTAAAAACTGAATTTTTTTGTTGAATCCGTGATATTTTTGTTGAATAATTCTTTGAGATATTAAAAATTATGAAAATTATTCTGTAGTGCGCATAAGACTTCAATGCCGAGTTTGATATTTTTAAAGACATGCTGAGATTCACTAAAATACGCTTTAAATTAATTGTAATTTAATTTTGCCACTATAATTTAAAATAGAATTTTATAAGCATAAATGAAAATTAGAGACAAGTAATACAACGAACTGAAAGGCTTAAGACTTCCACAATAGTATGATAATATGAAATGCAAAAATTTGAAGCTTAAAAATGTTTTGCTGAAAAACCTATTATGAGAACAAGTTACATAAAATATTAATTAAACATTTTAGCGAGCATTAAAACTGGCGAACCGACAGGTACCGAAAACCATATAATATAAAAAAGTACCGTTTTAGATTTGAAGATGTTCCACATGCGCAGAAAATGCTGAAATCCATAGTATTGTGCTTTGAGACCAGCAAACCATTTCAAATTTTACCCTGTTTCAAACTTGGACTGTTCAATCCTACTTAGAATCATATAAATGACGGCCTTCGGAGAAAACGTAGCATAAAGAAGGCACAATTCTGTGCTTCGCTGAATTTTATAGTTCCCGAATGCGAATCTCGGAACCCATGAAAAAGCATATTTTTTTTCTCTTTTCTGATTATTTTGAATATTATTTCCCAGAATATTTATAAAAATCAAAGCACATTCCCCACAGGAAAGGCGTATTAAAATAATTTAAATACATAATAAATATTTTCTCCATTGTTCCAATAGTTACTATAATTTATTCCCAATCACATAGTGCAAAAAGAAAATTTAATCTCAAAATATTTCTCTTTTTAATCTAAATATTAAGAATAAAGCTCCCGCACATGCGCAGAAGTCATTCCTATTCTTAGCATTGGGCTTTTAGACCAGATTGACACCGTATTTAAAACATTTTTGGATAGTCGAAATGAAAATCTTAGTCTCTTCCAACGCACAAGGCATAAGAGGGTTGGTGGCTAGATTGGCAGGGTGTGTCCTTCTCTTTTGCAGGTCTTCAGTTCGAGTCTCAAATCGAAAATTATTGTTATATACATTTCTTTTTTTTAAATTCATTTTAAATATTTTCCCAAATTGTTCCTACAGTTACAATAAATTATTCCCAATCACATAGTGCAAAAATAATATTTAATCTCAAAATATTTCTATTTTTAATCGAAATTTTAAGAATCACGTTCACGCACATGAGCAGAAATCATTCCTATTCTTAGCATTGTGCTTTTAGACTAGATTGACACCGTATTTAAAACTTTTTTTGGATAGTCGTAATGAGAATCTCAGTCTCTTCCCACTCACCCGGTATAAGAGGCTTGGTGATTAGATCGGCATGGTGCACCGTTCTCTTTTGCTGGTGTTCAGTTCGAGAATCAAATCGAAAATTATTTTTATATATATTTCTTTTATTTTAAATTTATTTTAAATATTTTCTCCATTGTTCCTACATTTTCTAGAAATTATAACCAATCACATAGTGCAAAAAAAAAAAAAAAAAAAAAAAAAAAAAAAAAAAAAAAATTCTCAAAATAATTCTGCCTTTAATCGAAATTTTAAGAATCAATTTCACGCACATGCGCAGAAGTCATGCCTATTCTGAGCATTGTGCTTTTAGACCAGATTGACACCTTATTTAGAACTTTTTTTAGATAGTCGTAATAAGAATCTTAGACTCTTCAGACGCTCCCGGGATAAGACACTTGGTGGCTAGGTCGGTAGGGTGCGCCGTTCTCTTTTGCTGGTCTTCAGTTCGAGTCTGAAATCGAAAATTATTTTTATATATATTTCTTTTTTTTAAAAAAAAAATTTTTTTTAATATTTTCTTTATTGTTCCTACAGTTACTATAAATTATTCCCAATCACACAGTGCAAAAATAAAATTTAATCTCAAAATATTTCTGGTTTTAATCGAAATTGAAGAATCAAATTCACGCACATCCGCAGATGTCGTTCCTATTCTTAGCATTGTGCTTTTAGACCAGATTGAGAACTTATTAAAAAAATTTTTTAGATAGTCGTAATGAGAATCTTAGACTTTTCAGACGCGCCGGAGATAAGAGACTTGGTGGCTAGATCGGTAGGGTGCGCCGTTCTCTTTTGCTGGTCTTCAGTTCGAGTCTGAAATCGAAAATAATTTATATATATATTTCTTTTTTTTAATTTTTTTAAAATATTTTCTCCATTATTCCTACAGTTACTATCAATTATTCAAAATCACACAGTGCAAAAATAAAATTTAATGTCAAAAGATTTTTATTTTTAAACGAAATTTTAAGAATCAAATTCACGCACATGCGCAGATGTCATTCCTTTTCTTAGCATTGTGCTTTTAGACTAGATTGACACCGTATTTAAAACTTTTTTTGGATAGTCGTAATGACAATCTTAGACTTTTCAGACGCTCACGGGATAAGAGACTTGGTGGCTAGATCGATAGGGTATGCCGTTCTCTTTTGCTGGTCTTCGGTTCGAGTCTTAAATCGAAAATTATTTTTATATATATTTCTTTTTTTTTAAATTTTTAAAATATTTTCTCCATTGTTCCTACAGTTACTATAAATTATTCCCAATCACACAGTGCAAAAATAAAATTTAATCTCAAAATATTTCTGGTTTTAATCGAAATTGAAGAATCAAATTCACGCACATGCGCAGATGTCATTAATATTCTTAGCATTGTGCTTTTAGACCAGATTGAAACCGTATTTAAAACCTTTTTTGGATAGTCGTAATGAGAATCTTAGACTCTTCAGACGCTCCTGGGGTGAGAGACTTGGTGGCTAGATCTGTAGGGTGCGCCGTTCATCTTTGCTGGTCTTCAGGTCGAATCTGAAATCGAAAATTTGTTATATATATATATATATCTTTTTTTTAAAATTTTTTTCAATAATTTTTCCATTGTTCCTACAGTTACTATAAATTATACCGAATCACACAGTGCAAAAATAAAATTGAATCTCAAAATATTTATGGTTTTAATCGAAATTTTATGAATCGAGTTCACGCACATGCGCAGAAGTCATTCCTATTCTTAGCATTGTGCTTTTAGACCAGATTGACACCTTATTAAAAAACTTTTTAGATAGTCGTAATGAGAATCTTACACTCTTCAGACGCTCCGGAAATAAGCAACTTGGTGGCTAGATCATTAGGGTGCGCTTTTCTAATTGCTGGTTTTCAGTTCGAGTCTGATATCGAAAATTATTTTTATATATATTTGTTCTTTTTTTAAAAAAAAATTATTTTTTTTAAATATTTTTTACATTGTTCCTACAGTTATTATAAATTATTCCCAATCACACAGTGCAAAAATAAAATTTAATCACAAAATATTTCTGGTTTTAATCGAAATTTTAAGAATCAAATTCAAGCACATGCGCAGATGTCATTCCTATGCTTAGAATTGTGCTTTTAGACCAGATTGACACTTTATTAAAAAACATTTTAGATAGTCGTAATGAGAATCTTAGACTCTTCAGACGCTCCCTGGATAAGAGACTTGGTGGCTCGATCGGTAGTGTGCGCTGTTTTTTTTTGCTGGTCTTCAGTTCGAATCTGAAATCGAAAGTAATTTTTATATATATTCCTTTTTTTAAATATTTTTTAAAAATATTTTCTCCATTGTTCCTACATTTTCTATAAATTATACCCAATCACACAGTGCAAAAATAAAATTTAATCTCAAAATATATCTGGTTTAAATCGAAATTTTAAGAATCAATTTCACGCACACGCGCAGAAGTCATTCCTATTCTTAGCATTGTGCTTTTAGACCAGATTGAAACCGTATTTAAAACTTTTTTTGGATAGCTGTAATGAGAATCTTAGACTCTTCAGACGCTCCCGGGATAAGAGATTTGGTGGCTAGATCGATAGGGTGCGCCGTTCTGATTGCTGGTCTTTAGTTCGAGTCTGATATCGAAAATTATATATATATATATATTTCTTTCTTTTTTTTTTTAAAACTTTTTTTTAAATATTTTTTCTATTTTTCCTACAGTTATTACAAAATTATTCCCAATCAATCAGTGCAAAAATAAAATTCAATATCAAAATATTTCTGGTTTTAATCGAAATTTTAAGAATCAAGTTCACGCACATGCGCAGAAGTCATGCCTATTCTTAGCATTGTGCTTTTAGACCAGATTGACACCTTATTTAAAACTTTTTTTGGATAGTCGTAATGAGAATCTTAGACTCTTCAGACGCTCCGTAAATAAGAGACTTGGTGGCTAGATCGGTAGGGTGGCACGTTCTCTTTTGCTAGTCTTCAGTTCGAGTCTGAAATCGAAAATTAGTTTTATGTCTCTCTCTCTCTCTTTTTTTTTTAAAACTTTTTTTAAAATATTTTCTTTATTGTTCCTACATTTTCTATAAATTATATCCAATCACATTGTACAAAAATAAAATTTAATATCAAAATATTTCTCTTTTTAATCTAAATTTTAAGAATCAAGTTCACGCACATCCGCAGAAGTAATTCCTATTCTCAGCATTGTGCTTTTAGACCAGATTGACACCTTATTAAAACTTTTTTTGGATAGTCGTAATGAGAATCTTAGACTCTTCAGACGCTCCCTAAATAAGAGACTTGTTGGCTAGATCGGTAGGGTGGCACGTTCTCTTTTGCTAGTCTTCAGTTCAAGTCTGAAATCGAAAATTAGTTTTATGTCTCTCTCTCTCTCTCTTTTTTTAAAATTTTTGTAAAAATATTTTCTCCATTGTTCTTACATTTTCTATAAATTATATCCAATCACATTGTACAAAAATAAAATTTAATATCAAAATATTTCTCTTTTTAATCTAAATTTTAAGAATCAAGTTCACGCACATCCGCAGAAGTAATTCCTATTCTCAGCATTGTGCTTTTAGACCAGATTGACACCTTATTAAAACTTTTTTTGGATAGTCGTAATGAGAATCTTAGACTCTTCAGACGCTCCCTAAATAAGAGACTTGTTGGCTAGATCGGTAGGGTGGCACGTTCTCTTTTGCTAGTCTTCAGTTCAAGTCTGAAATCGAAAATTAGTTTTATGTCTCTCTCTCTCTCTCTTTTTTTAAAATTTTTGTAAAAATATTTTCTCCATTGTTCCTACATTTTCTATAAATTATATCCAATCACATTGTGCAAAAATAAAATTTAATATCAAAATATTTCTCTTTTTAATCTAAATTTTAAGAATCAAGTTCACGCACATCCGCAGAAGTAATTCCTATTCTTAGCATTGTGCATTTAGACCAGATTGACACCTTATTTAAAACTTTTTTTGGATAGTCGTAATGAGAATCTTAGACTCTTCAGACGCTCCCTAAATAAGAGACTTGGTGGCTAGATCGGAAGGGTGGGACGTTCTCTTTTGCTAGTCTGAAATCGAAAATTAGTTTTATGTCTCTCTCTCTCTCTCTCTTTTTTAAAAAAAATTTTTAAAAATATTTTCTCCATTGTTCCTACATTTTCTATAAATTATACCCAATCACATTGTACAAAAATAAAATTTAATCTCAAAATATTTCTGGTTTTATTTAAAATTTTAAGAATCTAGTTCACGCACATGCACAGAAGTCCTTCCTATTCTTTGCATTGTGTTTTTAGATCAGATTGACACCGTATTTAAAACTTTTTTTGGATAGTCGTAATGAGAATCGTAGACTCTTCAGAAGCTCCCGGAGTAAGAGGCTTGGTGGCTAGATCGGTAGGGTGCGCTGTTCTCTTTTGCTGGTCTTCAGTTCGAAACTGAAATCGAAAGTTATTTTTATATATATTCCTTTTTTTAAAATTTTTTTAAAAATATTTTCTCCATTGTTCCTACATTTACTATAAATTATACCCAATCACACTGTACAAAAATAAAATTTAATCTCAAAATATTTCTATTTTTAATCTAAAATTTAAGAATCAAGCTCCCGCACATGCGCAGAAGTCATTCCTATTCTTAGCATTGTGCTTTTTGATCAGATTGACCCCGTATTTAAAACTTTTTTTCAATAGTCGTAATGAGAATCTTAGACTCTTCAGACGCTCCCGGAGTAAGAGGCTTGGTGGCTAGATAAGTAGGGTGGGTCGATCTCTTTTGCTGGTTTTCAGTTCGAGTCTGAAATCGAAAATTATTTTTATATATATTCCTTTTTTTAATTTTTTAAAATATTTTCTCCATTGTTCTTACATTTTCTATAAATTATTCCCAATCACATAGTGCAAAAATAAAATTTAAGCTCAAAATATTTCTCTTTTTAATCGAAATTTTAAGAATCAAGCTTACGCACATGCGCTGAAGTCATTCCTATTCTTAGCATTGTGCTTTTAGACCAGATTGACACCGTATTTAAAACTTTTTTTGGATAGTCGTAATGAGAATCTTGTAATCTTGAGACGATCAAGGATTAAAAGACTTGATGGCTAGATCGTTAGGGTGCGACGTTTTCATTTGCCCGTCTTAGGTTCGAGTCTGAAATCGAAAATTATTTTTATATATCTCTCTCTCTCTCTTTTTTTTTTTTTATTTTTTTAAAATATTTTCTCCATTGTTCCTACATTTTCTATAAATTATACCCAATCACATTGTACAAAAATAAAATTTAATCTCAAAATATTTCTGGTTTTATTTAAAATTTTAAGAATCTAGTTCACGCACTTGCGCAGAAGTCATTCCTATTCTTAGCATTGTGCTTTTAGACCAGATTGACACCATATTTAAAACTTTTTTTGGATAGTCGTAATGAGAATCTTATAATCTTGAGACGATCCCGGAATAAGAGGCTTGATGGCTAGATCGGTAGTCTGCGACGTTTTCATTTGCTCGTCTTCAGTTCGAGTCTGAAATCGATAATTATTTTTATATCTATCTCTCTTTTTTTTTTTAAATTTTTTTTAAATATTTTCTCCATTGTTCCTTCATTTTCTATAAATTATACCCAATCACATTGTACAAAAATAAAATTTAATCTCAAAATATTTCTGGTTTTATTTAAAATTTTAAGAATCTAGTTCACGCACATGCACAGAAGTTCTTCCTATTCTTTGCATTGTGCTTTTAGATCAGATTGACACCGTATTTAAACCTTTTTTTGGATAGTCGTAATGAGAATCGTAGACTCTTCAGAAGCTCCCGGAGTAAGAGGCTTGGTGGCTAGATCGGTAGTGTGAGCTGTTCTTTTTTGCTGGTCTTCAGTTCGAGTCTGAAATCGAAAATTTTATTTATATATCTCTCTCTTTATTTAAAAAAATTTTTTTTAAATATTTTCTCCATTCTTCCTACATTTTCTATAAATTATACCCAATCACATTGTACAAAAATAAAATTTAATCTCAAAATATTTCTGGTTTTATTTAAAATTTTAAGAATCTAGTTCACGCACGTGCGCAGAAGTCCTTCCTATTCTTAGCATTGTGCTTTTAGACCAGATTGACACCGTATTTAAAACTTTTTTTGGATAGTCGTAAAGAGAATCGTAGACTCTTCAGAAGCTTACGGAGTAAGAGGCTTGGTGGCGAGATCGGTAGTGTGAGCTGTTCTCTTTTGCTGGTCTTCAGTTCGAGTCTGAAATCGAAAGTTTTTTTTATATATATTCCTTTTTTTAAAATTTTTTTTAAATATTTTCTCCATTGTTCCTACATTTTCTATAAATTATACCCAATCACATTCTACAAAAATAAAATTTAATCTCAAAATATTTCTGGTTTTATTTAAAATTTTAAGAATCTAGTTCACGCACATGCACAGAAGTCCTTCCTATTCTTTGCATTGTGCTTTTAGATCAGATTGACACCGTATTTAAAACTTTTTTTGGATAGTCGTAATGAGAATCTTAGACTCTTCAGACGATCCCGGAATAAGAGACTTGATGGCTAGATCGGCAGGGTGCGACGTTTTCTTTTGCTCGTCTTCAGTTCGAGTCTGTAATCGAAAGTTATTTTTATATATCTCTCTCTTTTTTTTTTTTTTTAAATATTTTCTCCATTGTTCCTACATTTTCTATAAATTATACCCAATCACATTGTACAAAAATAAAATTTAATCTCAAAATATTTTTGGTTTTATTTAAAATTTTAAGAATCTAGTTCACGCACATGCACCGATGTCCTTCCTAGTCTTTGCATTGTGCTTTTAGATCAGATTGACACCGTATTTAAAACTTTTTTTGGATAGTCATAATGAGAATCATAGACTCTTCAGACGATCCCGGAATAGGAGACTTGATGGCTAGATCGGCAGGGCGCGACGTTTTCTTTTGCTCGTCTTCAGTTCGAGTCTGAAATCGAAAATTATATTTATATCTCTTTCTCTTTTTTTTTAAATTTTTTTTTAAATATTTTCTCCATTGTTCCTACATTTTCTATAAATTATACCCAAACACATTGTACAAAAATAAAATTTAATCTCAAAATGATCTCTCTTTTTAATCTAAATTTTAAGAATCAAGTTCAAGCAAATGCGCAGAAGTCATTCCTATTCTTAGCATTGTGCTTTTAGATCAGTTTGACACCATATTTAAAACGTCTTTTGTATAGTCGTAATGATTCTTAGACTCTTCAGACGCTTCCGAGATAAGAGATTTTGTCACTAGATCTGTAGTGCGCTATGGCCTCTTTTGCTGGTCTTCAGTTCGAGTCTTAAATCGAAAATTTTTTTTTATCTCTTTTTTTTTAATTTTTTAAAAATATTTTCTCCATTGTTCCTACAGTTACCATAAATTATTCCCAATCACACAGTGCAAAAATAAAATTTAATCTCAAAATATTTCTCTTTTTAATCGAAATATTAAGAATCAAGTTCAAGCAAATGCGCAGAAGTCATTCCTATTCTTAGCATTGTGCGTTTAGACCAGGTTGACACCGTATTTAAAACTTTTTTCGATAGTAGTAATGAGAATCTTAGACTCTTCAGACGCTCCCGTATTAAGAGACTTGGTTGCTAGATCGGTAGTTTGCGCCGTTCTCCTTTGCTGGTCTTCAGTTCCAGTCTGAAATCAAAAATTATTTTTATATGTATTTCTTTCTTTTTTTAAATTTTTTTAAAATATTTTCTCCATTGTTCCTACATTTTCTATAAATTATACCCAATCACATGGTGCAAAAAAAAAAATTTTAATCTCAAAATATTTCTCTTTTTAATCTAAATTTTAAGAATCGAGTTCACGCACATGCGCAGAAGTCATTCCTATTCTTAGCATTGTGCGTTTAGACCAGGTTGACACCGTATTTAAAAGTTTTCTTGGATAGTCGTAATGAGAATCTTAGACTCTTCAGACGCTCCCGTATTAAGAGACTTGGTTGCTAGATCGGTAGTTTGCGCCGTTCTCCTTTGCTGGTCTTCAGTTCCAGTCTGAAATCAAAAATTATTTTTATATGTATTTCTTTCTTTTTTTAAATTTTTTAAAAATATTTTCTCCATTGTTCCTACATTTTCTATAAATTATACCTAATCACATGGTGCAAAAAAAAAAAATTTTAATCTCAAAATATTTCTTTTTTTAATCTAAATTTTAAGAAGAGTTCACGCACATGCGCAGAAGTCATTCCTATTCTTAGCATTGTGCGTTTAGACCAGGTTGACACCGTATTTAAAAGTTTTCTTGAATAGTCGCGAACGAATTTTGCACATGCGCATGAACTTCGCCCTTAAAATTCTTATTAAATATAGAAATATTTTGAAATTAAATTATATTTTTGAAGTATATAATAAGGAATATTTCTTAGTAACTGTACGTATGATAGAGAAATATAAATAAAATTAATTTTTTTTTAAAAAGAAAAATTTTAGAAATTATGTGTTGATATCGGGACTCGAAATGAAGACCTGTAAAATACATTGACACAAAATGTCTAGACACCAATCCTCATATTCCGGAGCGTCTGAAGGGTATAAGATTCTCATTATGACTATCGGATAAAAAAAGTTTTTTCGGTGTGAATCTGGTCTAGAAGTACAATCCTAAGAATAGGAATGGATTCTTCTCATGTGCGCGAACTTTATTCTTAAAATTCCTATATATTTAGAAATATTTTAAATTAAATTAGATATTTGAAATATATGATTTGGAATAATTCATGAAAATATTATTTGTTGCTTTTGAGACTCGAAACGAAGACCTGCGAAATTAAGTGACAAAACTTGTCGATCTAGCCACGATGAATAGTGTCTCGGGCGCGTCTGAATTTCCTTAAAATCTCATTAAAAGTCTGCAATAAAAGTTTTCAATACGGTGTCAATCTGGTCTAAAATCGCAATGCTACATATAGGAAAGAATCCTGCGCATGTGCGTGAACTTGATTCTTATATTTCCGAATAAATATAGATATATTTTGAAATTAAAATATAATTTTGAAATATATGTTTTGGAGTAATTCACAGTAACTCTATGAATAATGGAGAAATATAGAAAAATATTCCTTTTTTTTAAAAAGGAAAAATTATAAAATTATTTGTTTCTCTCGAGATTCGAACAGAAGACCAGCAATATACAACAATACACGCTGCCGATCTACCCACCATGTTTCGTACCTCTGGAGCATCTGCAGGCACTAAGATTCTCTTTACGACTAGGCAATATGTTAAAAATATTTATAATTTTTGTCTAAAAGCACAACACTAAGAATATGAAAGGATTCTCCGCATGTGAGCTAACATGACTCTTAAAATTTTGTTTAAATATAGAAATTTTTTGAAATTAAAATATATTTTTGAAATATATGATTTCGAATAATTCTTATTAACTCTATGAATAATGGAGATATATAGATAAAACTTATTTAAAAATATAGAAAAATTATAAAATTATTTGTCGCTCTCGAGATTCGAACAGAAGACCAGCAAAATACAATAACACACCCCGCCGATCAAGCCACAAATATTCGTACCTCGAGAGCGTCTAAAGGGCATAAAATTCTCATTACGACTCAGTAATAAGTTTTAATTACGGTATATATCTGGTTTTAAAGGCACAATGCTAAGAATGGGAATAGATTCTGCGCACGTGCGCGAACTTGACTCTTAAAATTCCGATTAAATATAGAAATATTTTACATTAAAATATATTTTTGAAATTTGGAATAATTCATATTAACTCTATGAATAATGGAGAAATATTGATAAAATATATTTTTAAAAAATTATAAAATTATTTGTCGCTCTCGAGATTCGAACAGAAGACCATTAAAACAAAATGACACAGACTGCCGATCAAGACACCACGCCACGTACATCGAGAGCGTCTGAAGGTTCTAAGATTCTCATTACGACTCGGCAATAAGTTTTCAGTACGGTGTATATCTGGTTTTAAAAGCACAATGCTAAATAAATTTAAAAAAAAAGAAATATATATAAAAATAATTTTCGATTTGAGACTCGAACTGAAGACCTGCAAAAGAGAACGCCACACCCTGAAGATCTAGCAACCAAGTCTCTTAATACGGGAGCGTCTGAAGAGTCTAAGATTCTCATTACTACTATCGAAAAAAGTTTTAAATACGGTGTCAACCTGGTCTAAACGCACAATGCTAAGAATAGGAATGACTTCTGCGCATTTGCTTGAACTTGATTCTTAATATTTCGATTAAAAAGAGAAATATTTTGAGATTAAATTTTATTTTTGCACTATGTGATTGGGAATAATATATAGGAACTGTAGGAACAATGGAGAAAATATTTAAAATAAATTTTAAAAAAAGAAATATATATATAAATAATTTTCGATATTTTTTATAAATAAATTTCGATAATTTTTATTCATTCGCGAAATTGACTCTTAAAATTCCGATTAAATATAGAAATATTTTGACATTAAAAAATATTTTTGAAATATTTGATTTGGAATAATTCATATTAACACTATGACTAATGGAGAAATATAGATAAAAATTTATTTAAAAATATATAAAAATTATAAAATTATTTGCCGCTCTTGAGATTCGAAGAGTAGACCAGCAAAATACAATGACACACCCTGCCGATCTAGCCACCAATCCTCGTACCTCGAGAGCGTCTGATTATCTGAAAATCTCTTACGAAAATCTCATTACATTCGGCAAAAAGTTTTAAGTACGGTGTAAATCTGGTTTTAAAAGCACAATGCTAAGAAAGGGAATATATTCTACGCATGTGCGCGAACTTGACTCTTAAAATTCCGTTTAAATAGAGAAATATTTTTAAATTAAAATATATTTTTGAAATATATGATTTGGAGTAATTTATAATATCTCAATACATTATAAAATGAAATTATATTATCAATCTAAATTAATATCTAATCTATATTCTAGTAGTAATTTACACAAAGTTTCTAATTAGTAAGAGTTTATGCCTATAAAAGTGAATATTGGCAAATACTCATTTCTCGAATTGCCGTAATAATCCAAACGGCGCCAGAAACAAATATTGTACAAGCATAAATTTACAAGGAAATGCTTACGTCTGGTTATTATTTATTTCGTTTTCTTACTGAATTCTTTTTACTGTTTTATGCCGAATTTGCTTCCAGCAAATCGTGTTCTCTAGTAAGGCTATTTTGAATCCTAAAGAAAAAAATAACCTATACAGGAAGGAAAGAGCCAACTGAAGCCTGAACTGGATTTAGAACATCGGTTAACTCCATAAGAAACGATGTCAAATATTTATAACATATGCTTAAGACTAAATCAAGGAGAGTCAATTTGATATGCTTAAAATTTAAGAGACGGGTTAATTTTTAAGTATGTAGAAATATTCTATAAAATACAGTAATACGAACGGTAAATCTCTTCCCAATATAAATGAATATCTTTAAATTTAACAATGTGAAGGCGAATTAAAAGTTGCTAGATTTTAAAAATATGAGGATAAAAAATAACACATAAAACTTTATTTATACATACTTAATTTATACGAAATTGTCACAAACAATAACAAAAATGAGCAAGCTAAATAAGACAGGGAAACAATCAACTCGGAAGTACGGACATGTGTTTATATTCAATCGACTATAATAAAATAAGCTCGAAAACGTTTCAAACATTTTTTCCAAATTTGTAGAAAAAATATTTTATATAAAAAATATTTAAAATTTCTCTTTTTCATGCAAATTAAGAAGTTTAAAAATCTTTCTAGGATTAAAATTGGCTTATGAAAAACGTTTCATTTAGCTTACGAGGTAATTGTAATTTGATTAATAAATTAATTTGGTCAATTGTCAATTAAGAAAAAAAAATCAAGTCGCACCAATTTGTGCGAGAAAAGAAATTGAAGAAATTGAGGCATCTGAGTTTCTTTTCAGTTGAAGCGTTTGTCAGAACTTATACCAACCTATTTGGTGTGAAGCATACTTGTCCATGACCCTAGAAAGGGTTAAAAAGAAAAAGGTCCAGCGACAGAGCGGTTAGTAATTCGGATAGCAAAATATAGTTACAGAAATTTCATAGCCGGAAATTTTTTAATTATCTATAAAAAAAATTTTGAAATTTATATGTAAATATTTATATTCAGTATTACATAACGGAAAAGTGCATAATAATTACTTTCCTTTGTTGCTTTGGTATTTTATAAATTTATTTCGAATGGCTCCAAAATGTTTCATATAGAATACCTTTTTATTAATAACCCAGATTAAATGTACAATGTCAAATCTTTTTTCAGAATGATAGTAGTTAATGCATAATTTTATGATAATCATTTTTATATAATTTAAGGGAAACTCATTTGCAAATCTTGAATTGGCTCATCAAATTCGATGCCTTTAGCACCTCCTTTCAAACAATGAAGTGCCCAAGCCAGAAAATGGTCTCATTCTCTGAAGATATGAAACAATTCTTAATCTGAGATTCGAAAATTCCTCCAACAGAAATACATGAAATTAAAAAAAATCGCAATAATACTATTTTGAGATCGAAACGAAGTCGAAAATTTCATATTCATCTGCAAACAAAAAGTCGCATTAATACAAAAATGACAATTTTTGTGACTTTTTTCTTTAACTAAATAATTATGTTTTGTACTCGAAAGGATTGTTTCAGATACCATGTTATACAATGCCCCACTTTGAAATGAAAAAAATTGTAGGTTAATTTTTTCGAAAAAAAAATCAGCTTATTTATTGAAACATTTAAATGAACTCATTATAATCAGAATAATTATGCAAATTAAATTTCCTAGTTTTCTGAAAATCGGATATGTTTCGGCATTAAAAATCTTGTTACGTATAGGAGACTCAAACCTTCTCAATCAACATCAATTTCTACTGCACCAAATTTAATTTATTTGATAGTTCAAAGCAATTGCATATAATATTGCAAAAAGTTACAGTATAATTTTTTCCGAGAAGAAAAATGAATCGCTTTATATAAAAATATTTATTTTTTTGGTCTCGGAGCTTTGCAGTGAGCAAAGCTCCGAAAGGAAATAACTCGATGTATGTGAAAGGAAATATGCGTCTGCTTAACATTTCTGTACTAAAGACTAGGAAATAACTCGATTCATTTGCATCTTTTTCAGTGCAAAAAACTCAAAATAACCCGGAGTGCATCGCGGCAGTTCTTTTTTATTCTGTGCAGGATTTAATTAGATTTTATTAATGACCAACACTTGCAAACTTGTGAAAATTGCGAATAATTTGGAAGATGTCTACCATAAATACTCTAGTAAAATTTAAAAGTTCAGAAAACTAGATTATTTAATGCTGGGAGCAGCCCCCGATAACCGTTACACGTTGTTTCGCTGTATTCGTTTAAAAAGTGCAATCGAATTAAATAGAATATTACTTTAAAAATAGCACAAAGATTCTCTCTTCACAACACTGTAATTCTAACTTTTAAATCGCTGTCTAAAATATTTTGGTTTAATTAGTAATAACAAATATAGAGAAATGTTAGAATTTATTGAAATATTTTTGTCCTTTAATTGCTGTTTGAATGCAGTTTTTACCAAGTCCTTACACAAAATCGTCGAATTTTAAAGCGTGGAATTTTCCGAGCAATGCTTGGTGCATGTTGGTTTATAAGTATTTCAAACGATGTGTTCATTTTCGCAAGAACAAAAAGGAAAATATTGTTGTGGGGAAAAACTCGATCCTATTTCGATAAATCTACGAGTTCAAAAATCGCGTTTTTTTAATTATGCGTATGAAAATTAATTGATGTATTTTCAATTAAACTTATGAAATTCGATATGTGGTGTCCTTTTAAAGTCATTATCCCACCTAACGATGTTCCCAGATGTGGTTTCAAGTTCATTAAGTTGTTCCTCTCTACGGAAATCTTAAGTAAAAAGCGAAATATTTGCACGATTGATATTTGTTATTAATTTACAAACATTTTGCTTGTATTAGTTTGCTGAAAAGACCATTCATTCTCATCCCAAATTATGTGTTTTCATTATTATTCACATATTCCCATATGTGCTTCGAAAGTATACTTTTTTCATATCTTATTTAACATAACACAGTTTTTTATCACGTGCTAATCATGTAGCCAGGTTCGCAAGACAGGTTAAAACACGAAACTGCATTTCGGAAACCTTTACTAAAGAATATGAATTCATAAGACATTTTCATTCATCTTAAAATACTTTTGCACTTATAAACATAAAAATGACATATCACTATTCATCTTTAGTAAAAATTTAACAATTGAAAATGCCATATTTTTTTATAGTTTCATTTATAAATAAGAACAGTATCTAATATCTATCTCTAATATAAAAGAGGAAAATTTAAAGGTATTAAAAATTACAGGAATGTCAAAATAAAAATGTAGAGACGGAACACGTAATGAAATAAATCATCATCATGGATTCTATTTAAAATTTCTGAAATATCTCACAAAATAAGCTTTTAAAACAATGACTATCATTAAGATGTTTAAGAATTATTCAACGTAAGTAAACAGTTCAAATTAAACCTAACAGAAATGATTTTAACCCATTATTTAGCATAATTGAAGTTTGAGTTTGACATTATAATATATTTTGAAATATCAAAAGTATTTATTATTTTCTGAAACAAATTCATTCATTTCATGAAGAAACCGAGTACTCTTTAATAAGATTAGAAATATATCATTGTTTTGATATATTTCGAGTCATTCTAAGAATCTAATATCAATTATTAACCAGACTAATACTTGATGTATCCAGTTACACAACCAATTCTTAATTAATATATATACATACACACATATATATGACTAGTTCTATAATATACAATGATATTGCATTTACTCAGATGACACATTACAGCTTTCAGCAAACACACATATACAGATTTTACATAGAGATATTTTAAGTTTAACAGCTTGTCTGCTATCATTGGAAAGTAATGGAAAAATGGTACAAGCATTCCATTCTCTGAAAGAAGGTCTTGATGAAACATTTGAAATATTGTTCATGAAGCATTAGTCACATTCTAAGTCGAAAATATTTAATAAGTATTGATATCAGTGAAAATCTGTCTATTTAACATTTACTTGAATATATGGCACATTTCTAATATATAATTGAATGGATTTAATATGTACAATACCAATTTTTTTAAGAATGTAAATGATGAAAAATATGAAGAAAATAGTTAGACAAAAAAAAAACCTGTATGAAAAAAGAAATAAGTAAGCAATAAATGATTTTGTGACCTTCATCTATCAAAGTAAACACAACGTCAAATAGGTACAACATACAGAGTAAAAACATCAACCAAGAAGAGAAATGGAAACCTAGGGCAATCTTAATAAATAACCTACAACAGATTAAATATTACAAGCACAAATATTTACATGATCCAAAATTTCATAAAAATAAAACCATTTACTATAAATATAACTGTTATAGGAATCAATATGCATGATAATTTCACTTTATGTAATGGAACAAATATAATCAGAAAATGCTACTTATTCAATTCAAAATGACAACCTAAATAGAATATGGATTTGATACCCGAATGAATCCAACAGTTCCTGGTTCAAAATGCTCTTATCATTTTTACTTTTCTGACAAATACACACATGCATAAATGTGATTAAAATTCCAACAAAAATATATAAAAAAAGAAATAATCATAGATAATTTTTTTTGATAATTAATTTGTTCTTCATAGCAATTACTTTTATAAGAATTTTAAAACTAAAATATAATAATAATAATAATGGAAGAAATTAAACAATTTAAATCAATCACAATAATTTGAAAATAATTAAAAATTGAATAAATAATGGAAACCAGATACTCGATATACAACAATAATTTCAATAAACAATAAATGGAATATTTCCTTTCTTTTTGCAAATACACATATGCTTATATTTTCAGTTCTAAATATAAATACTTAATTAAATTTTAAATGGGGTATTATAGAACAAAAATATAATACAATATTTTGAAATATAAATAGAAAACAAGATTCTGTGAGACGAGAGCACATACATTTGTAATATACAGAATAAAACTTCCCCATTTATATCACATATTTATTTTTTCTATTAATAAACAAAACCAAAGTATCTTTATACATAAAATACAAAATGAAGTATTTTATCACAAATATTTTCCAAACTATCGTATTTACAAGATGTTTGTTGCTACATAACAAACTTTAAACGAAACTGATGAATTTCGGTAGACAATTCAAGTCACTTGTGGAAATTACTTACAAATGATTCATAGACGACTAAAGATAATTATAACAATCAAATGGTGATATGTTAAATAAATACAATGTTTTTAGATTTTGAATCATTAAAGTTTAAACCAACCAGCAGCAAAAGTTACTTAACATAAGAAATGACGCTATCTTTTACATCACAAAACAGCTATATTGACCGTTGTATGTTGATGACTGTTTATCAAATGCTATCAGCATAAAAATTAGTGTGCTTTAGTTTATTAAAAAAGAACATTAATATTTCAAATATCAGATATTTTTTAATAAATTCTTTTGTATAAATAAAATTCATAAATTAATTATTTTACAAAATAAAATATTTCTGTATATATAAATTTTTTTTTTTTCAGTTTCAGAAGAATTTTTCAGTTTGTGCTAATTTATTCAATATATATATATACAGACAATGCTTATTCTAAACTTCATATAGCAAATAGTATATATACAGGGTGGTTATAATTAAAGTCACCATGTTTAGACCTACGTAGTGTCCACTCTAGTGGAAGGATGTCGAAGAAACTTGATACTTAGGTTGTATGAATCATGGGGAACAGAAATCTGCAATAAAAAAAAAATTAGTTCCAATTTCAACCGCCAGGTGAGAAGGCGGCGCATGAAAAACAAAAAACACAATTTGGAACTTAAAAACTTTATTTAATTACAATATACGTTCAATGTGCATTCCATTTACGTCAAGCACATGTTCAAAGCATGTTATGGCGTTTTCAACAGTGGCACGAAGGGTTTCTCGATCAATTGCAGCAACATGACATGTTATACGTGCTTTAAATTCATGCAGAGTCCGTATGCTTCCTCCATAGATACGATCTTTCAGAAATCCCACAACCAGAAATCGCAGGGATTCAAGTCCGGAAAATGCGGAGGCCAGGCAGTTGTAAAACTTCTTGAAATTACCCGTTGATCTTCAAAATATGCACGAAGCAATGCCGTCACTGGTCGAGCAATGTGAGGTGGTGCACCGTCTTGCATGAAGACAGTAGTCCCTAAACATTCTCGTTCTTGTAACGCAAGAATGATTTGCTGCTGAAGAAGGTCGCGGTAACGGGCCATGAGGCGTGTTCTCCTAAAAAAAAATTTAAAAAATAAGGAACCAAGAATGAAATCAGCAGTAAAACCACACCATACAGTAATGTAATCAGGATGTAGAGACTGTTCATGCGCATCATTAGGACTTGCAGTACCCCATATACGAAACTGCTACGCCTAGGGTAAAATGTTCCACGGCAATGAATTGACAACGGCTATTCTGGCTAAAAAATTCTAGAAAACTGATTTCGTTTCTCCAGGTCTGCAGGATTCAGCGCTTGCACATGATGTATGTGTATGGATACCACTTTACAATCGGTCGAAGAACTTTTCGTACTGTATATCAAGGGAGGGACAAATCACGTGCTACCACTTGAGCACTTGATGAAGAATATTACGAATCAGACGCTCGTTCGACACGGCAAAAGCGACATCTTCCGCAGTTTCATTTGAAATCCGTTTCTGTTCTCTTCCTTGTACCACACCCAACTCTCCAGTCTCTTCAAATTTAACAATCATCTTATTCAAAGCTTGCCTGGACATAGGCCCTTTTCGTACGTCTTTCAAGCGCCGATAATCTCGCAGTGCAGCTGACAAATTATGCTGTTCTGATAAAGCAACTTTATCAGCAAAGCTCTTCCTTTCTACTCTAACGACATGGCGAAGAATGATTTTGCGACAGTGAGTACTGACTTTTTAAATTACTCTAAATTTGCATAACGGCCTTTATTGTACATGAAAGCCGCCATCTATCGGCCGAAATTTGAACTAATTTTTTTATTGCAGATTTCTTTTCCCCATGATCCATACAACCTAAATATCATGTTTCTTTGACATCCTTCCACTAGAGGGAACACTACGTAGGTCTAAACAGGGTAACTTTAATTATAACCACCCTGTATATATATATATATATATATATATATATATATATATATATATATATATATATATATATATATGTCAAGTACGTACTGATATTTATTGAGTAGCCTCTCAGCCACTGCTGACATAAGCCAGAGCGTTGCCCAAGGAACACCACGAGGAGGTGGGCTACCATCGTTCCTCGCCCCCCACCCGTTTTCCGAACTCCCGCAGAAGAAATTTGGTAACCGATTATAATTTAGTTATTTAATATCCTCTTTTCAATAAATGATGGCATATTTTTTCAAAATTTTGAATAGAATTTTAAACACCCAGTTGAAAATCGTTCCATGTTTTCATTAGAATTCAGTATTAATTCAGTCAAAATGTGTACTTGGACATTGAGAATATGAAATACGGGTCTTTCTATTGGTTTAACTTGTTGGACTGTACTTCTAATCAAACGATTACATTTTTGATTGTAGTATGTATTCCAAAACGATTTCTCAAAATGTCTTACAAAATAAGCTACAAGAGAAGTGGAAATATTCTAACATCAGCCTTTCGCCTTTTAGTAAAAAGGAATTAAGCTCGGAAGAAAAATTTTAATTCATAAGAGAAAAATTATGAAAATGGCCTATATTATAGAGACGAAAAGTTAAAATAGCTTCTATTAAAAATGAACAAATTTTAGTAAAAAGGGTTTTTTTTCGAAAATTTAAATTTTTTTAATAACAACTCTTAAGTATATTTTAAACATAAAAGAAAAACTGTTAAATCTCTTAGGGTGATATCTGCATTAAAAAAAATGAATTTTATTTAAAATAACAGAGTTGTCCAAAAATACCTATGAATTCTGTTATATCTATCTGAATTTAGAAATCGAAAAATAAATCCAGTTATTTAAATGTTGTTCCATATTTACAGATGGGATTACTGTAGTATTTCGTTTTTCCAAGAACACGTAGCTATAAAATACGAATTTCTCCTCTATAAATTTAATTTTTATCAAATTCTTTTTGAAAATGATTATTACAATGCTACATAGCACTTACAGCAAAGTATATACATACGCTTCTTTCGACTACACTATTATTTTGTAAAAGGTTAAATTTTTCGATGAATAATGTACAGTGGCTCAAAAAATGGAGAGTACACCTTACTTTTACTTGATAAATCCGACTTTCAATACAAATAACACATTACGGGGAAGTGAAAACATGTTTTTATTTTTTCACATAATAAATGGTTTAATTTAGAGTAAAAATAAAGAAAAATCAACGAAAAACTTCTAAATTGAAAAGTTTCAGAAGCATTTTAAATAAACATACGCAGAATTTTGCCTCAAAAAATTGAGAATACACCAATGAAATTATTGCAATAGCACGCATAAAAACAGTGTCGCTATTAAGTTGCATTTCTTTTGGCTCTTATAATGGCCTCTAAACGTCATGGTACCGATTCGACCGATTTTTGGTAATACCTGAAGATATTTTACCCCATTCTTCTTGCACCACTTGTTTTAAATGGGTTTTGTTTCTAATTTTGTGTTTTTGAACCACTTTTTCGAGTATGACTCACGAATATTCATTGGCATTGATGCCGGGGTACTATGGTGGTATGTGTAACTGCTGTTTACAATGAAAAATACACCGTACTTTGACTTTACGGAATTCTGTTTGAGATCGTTGTCCTGCTGGAAAATGGAATTTCCATCTAAACCCAAATTTTTAACACTTTCCTTTAGATTGCTGCCACCATATGGATCAACTTGTAGAATCTTTTCAAATCATAAGCAGAAGTGTAAGTGCTGAAACTGTGCGAAATGCCATTAGACAAGCTGGTTATAAAAGTCGCATTCTTAGAGAGAAACCGTTCATCAGCTTGCAAATTCAGAAAAAGCATTTGAAATTTGAAAAAACTCATCAGTTGAAGACCAATAACCTTTGGAAGAACGCTATATTTAGCAATGAAAGAAAACTCAACATTTTTGGCAGTGACAGCCATCATTCTGTATGGAAAAAGCCTAATGCTGCTTTGGATCCAAAAAAATTACAGTTAAACATGATGTTGACTCCGTCATGATTTGAGGTTGCATGACTTCATCCGGGTAGAAAATATTTTATAGATGGCATTATAAATGATATGATTTACTTGGACATACTTCACAGCAATCTAAAGGGAAATGCTAAAAATGTGGGTTTAGATGGAAATTCCCTTTTCCAGTAGGATAAAGACCCCAAACAGAATGCAGGTAACGTCAAAATATTTCCCTTTTTCATTCTATACAGCAGTTACACACACCACCACAGTACCCCAACATCAATACCATTGAATATCTGTGGGCCACACTCGAAGCAGTGGTCCAAAAACACAAAATTAGAAACAAAACAAATATAAAATAAGTGGTGCAAGAAGAATGGGGTAAAATATCTTCAGGTATCACCAAAAATGGGTGGAATCGGTACCATGACGTTTAGAGGCCATTATAAGAGCCAAAAGAAATGCAACTTAATAGCGACACTGTTTTTATGCGTGCTATTGCAATAATTTCATTGGTGTATTCTCAATTTTCGGAGGCAAAATTCTGCTTATGTTTATTTAAAATGCTTCTGAAACTTTTCAATTTAGAAGTTTTTCGTTGATTTTTTTATAATTTTTACTCTAAATTAAACCATTTGTTATGCGTAAAAATAAAAACATGTTTGTACTTCCCGGTAATGTGTTATTTATATTGAAAGTCAGATTTATCGAGTGAAAGTAAGGTGTTCTCTCAATTTTTTGAGAAACTGTAAATATCGATTTGGAATTTTTTAAAAGTGTTTTTCTGTGTTAGAAATATTTTAAATCAAACTGAAAAATTACTAAAAAAATAAGCGTTTATTCTAAAAATTATTATTCTAAAAGCTACATTAACTTTGTCAGATATATGCAAAAGTTTTATTGCTAATTATAACTTTCCTATTTATTTTTTCCCACTCATATTAATTCCCTTTTGTTAAATCCAGTGCAGCTTTTCTAACGGCAATAGCCATTACTCGGGAGTAAACGATTTTGGAAGCAAAATTTTGGCTCTATTTCAATCCAACTATTTTTTAGCATTTTGATAGTTTTTATGCCATTCGAGGGCGTTAAAATAGATACTTTAAAGCGACAAATAAATATTTAATTTTAAATAAATAATTAGATTACAAAACATTCATTTAAAATCAATTTTTTTCTACAATCTAAAATAGCTAATAATTTTGCATATGATATTTGTTATATTTACACTTGTATAATGATAATCTTCAACAAATGAAGTCTACAAATTGATAGAAAAATCAAATGTATATCATTTACTTTTTGAGATAATATTTGTAGAGAGTAATTGTAAGTAAAGGATTCACTTATGAATATCATACAGAATTTTGAAAAAACAGAGTGGATTTAGATCAAACATTATTATCACTTAAAAGATGCTTTTAGTTATAATATGGCAAAATAACTGTTTTTCTAGTTTTATAGGAATTTAAATTTTACAGAATGTCGATTCTTTATATTTATTATTGATGATAACTTTTAAATTACACTCTTGCAACGAATTTAGTATTTCGGAAAATTTTAATTGGAAAAAATCCTCTGATCTAGCTAATACTGGATACCAAGTTTCTTCTGCAAATAGTTATCTTGTCATTAAGATTTATTACTTTAAAAATCTTCTGAAAAGTGATTTTATATTTTGAAAATATGAAATCACTCTTCAAAAGCAACTTTTAAAATCAACCATGTGTTAGAAGCGCATTCAAAATCAATGCAAACACGGTTCCCCGTTTTTTTTTCTTTTTTTTTTCTTTTTTTTTTCTAAGGTGTGAGGAATAGGATAGTTTATTTCAATGCTGGGTATATTCGCATGAAATGATGCTTGGGATATTGATCTTGATGGTATTTTATTTTTGACATTTTTTGCAGAGTCTACGACAGTTGGGTTGAGAATCTAGAAGTGGCAAAGATGGTAAGTTGCAGACGACATTAGCGGCAGATATGTGGAGCAGAGAACAGGGGAGCAAGGATGGTAAGTTGCGGACGATATTAGTGACAGAGATGTGGGGCAGAGAAAAAAGGAGCAAAGATGGTAAGTTGCAGACGTCATTAACGGCAGAGATGTGGGGCAGACAACAGGACAGCAAAGAGTGCAAGCAAGGCAAGACTAAAGCTGGAGCAAGAGGCAGCAACGAACAGATGGAACTAGTAGAATCTGAATAAGAACAAACGCTAAATAATTGGGAACGACAAATCTGCTTATAGAATAGAAATCACGAAGAATGAAAGAAGTGGCCAATGGAATCAGAACAATAACAGCTTAAAAACTCGAATGAAAGAGAAATCTGAAAATGAAGAAGCCATGGTGATGAATGAAATGGAACTGGAATTAAATCTCAGAAAAGTGGATGCGGAGCCAAAAGAAAAAGTATTCAAAAATTTGAATTGGAATTGGAATGGAAAGTATGAGAAAATAAGATGGAATTGTGAAAGAATTGTGCATTCGATGTGAGCTGACATTATTTTCTGGAATTATTTGATTGAGTTGGAAGCATAACAAACGGAATAAAGCACTTCTATAATAATATGTATTTATATAAATAGTGAAAAAAAAGAAAGCTAATAATTTTTAAGCTAGTAACTTATACATAATCTTAAATCTAAAATTCCTCAATAACTAAATATTCTTATAACCTAAATATACTTAAATCTACAGTCGGTTTATAACGAATTTTGGTTTCTTTCTTTTCCAAAATAGTTTGCTGCAGCGATATGTATAAATATATTATTAGCCCAAAAGAGTGCAGCAATAAAATTTCGCTTAAAAATTTAACTTAAATTCTAGATTAACTAATAAAATAAATTCATTATAATAAATAAATAAAAATATTGCCTGCAGTAGGTATCGTCTGATGGGTAAACAGCTCTCCTGTAAAAGAAAAGAAAAGAAAATTCAGAAAATTGCGAAAATAATAATTATAAAAGACAAAAATTATCTTTCTGTATATTTTGGATTTCAGATCGAAAAAATGTTTTGGATGAGATTTTGTTATTAATTTCCTGGGAATGTAAATGTTTATGAAGATCAGTATTTCATTGCTTACATTATTTAAAAGGACTTGGAATACATGAAAATTGGAATAGATATAAATTTTTCGAACATTTATTAGTTTCAATTAAATATTTTCTTCCACAAAGTAAATGTTTACTTAAACATTTATAAACAAAAAAATTTATTATAAAATACAACCTAGAGCAAATGATAGTTCAAAATTGTTCCATACTGCCATTATTGACGATACTTCTAGTAAAAATTAACACATTTGGTTTGAGTAAATGTTACTTTAAAATCCTCAATGAAGTTAGGATATAATAAATGATTCCTAATGCTTTTTTCCTTTAAATTTAACAAAAAAAATTATAATATATTCAGTTGATATGAAGCAGAAAATATGAGATATTTCCTTACTCTTATTAAAATAATTTTGCATTTCTTAATTAAACAGGGAAACGCTTTGTCTGAATTTCATTTTTAAAAAACTTGCTATTTTCATTGATATATGAGAAAATTCAACGATTTTGAAATATTTTAATGGTATGTTTTCATTTTTTTTTATTTCAAGAAACAATTATTTGTTAGTTTTTCTGTTTTTGATATCAGTAATAATGCTTACGACTAAATGATTATCTTATCAGAATTGTTCTTCAACAAAACTGAAACTTTTTAAAATATCTAATAATTTTAAAATATTTGCGCTCACTTATGAATTCAAACTTAAGAACAAAGCGTTCCTTACATAAATTGAAATTAAGTTCGGCATTTGTTTCCATTTTGGAACTATTTCATTAACTGTAAGGAATTTTTTTTCACCCATTGAGAAATGTCAGTTGGCGTAGAAAATAAAGAATTATGATCATAAACTTCAAAAACTTAAATTTTTCTATTTATTTAGATATTAAAGGTTGAATAGATTTGGAACTTAATGATTTAAATTGGACCAAACTTAAGGAAATCTCTCCTGTATTTTCACTGAAGTAAAATACCGACATGCAAATGATAAGAAGAGATCAGAATTTCAATTCTTAATAAAAATTGTAATATTATTTACCATTATACATAATTTTTAAAATTTTAATTTGCATTATGCCATATTATTTTTAATATATCAGTTAAAATTTTAAGAATGTTAGAATTTCCACTAAATTATAACTTTATATTTTATTATGGAAAGCACGTCGATTTCTGATGTTTGCTGTCATGTTATAATAAAATCTTATAAATGCCGATAAAATCAAAATTCCTACATTTTTAAAAGTATTTTTAGTCATAAGACTTCCAAGCAGAATATGCACGAGAGCTCCTAACTCCTTTCAGTAATGACGCGATGACTACAAATTCTATTTTTGTATTCGGCTACTGAATAAACAAATAGGATGGTGACGCAAGCCGAAAAAATACCATTCCACGAGCGCTGCTTGACATTACAGAAAATATCTTAATAGATCTGTGTTCTTCACTTTTGAAAATAATGAAATCTATGTTTAATATTTTCAGAAACAATGTCTTCGATAGAAAGCAATAAAATTCCTACTGTTGTCTAAAATAAATCAAAAGAAAGCACTCACGTTTTCTACACGAGAGTTTGTCTTTCCCACCGACCCTCCTGGTCGTCGTACACGAAGAAGCTGCCCGGCCAGTAGGGGTCCGGAATCTAAAAAAATAATATAAATCGCTGCGTGAGATTATTGCATCTTAGATAACACCGAAAATTTTAATACTAAAAATTATCTATTACTGTACAGTTTCTCTTAAATCTAACTGTAAATAATGTATTTCTATTTTGTATTTCTGTATAAGATGAATATGCGAATTTTTTTTTATGAATCATAAAGATCACAGAAATTATGTTAATTACTAATGCGGTGATGATGTGATGGATCTAAAGAGTCCTGCTGTCTAATCAGCTCGTTGTGTTTTTCAATTATATAAGTAGAGGTTCAAGTGTATAACCGAATATATTATTTTACTATAGAGGGATAACCGATAGTTTCGAGCCTCATTCCTTTAATGTAAACGGAAGGAAAATCGTTCATTTTCCATAACCGACGCTGGGTGTAGTTTCTGAATTAAAACATTTTAATTTCTTTGACACAATATATTTTCTGTTTATCATCCGTTTCGGAATTTTGCGAAATTTACTAAAGTTTGACTTTATAAAACAGAATAGAGAGCACGATCAGATCTGATAAAATCAGATCAGAACTCACGTCCAAATCTGACTTTCCCATCGGAGCACTTAAAGAAATTTAAATATCGAGCCAAAGATACTTCCGAAAGTGACTTAAATTCTCTCTTTTCTCGATAGTCTTCTTATTTTTTGAAGATAGTGTGATCCTTGATGGAGTGTTATTAGACATTGTACGGCCTACCTCAAAATGTAAGTAGTCATTTTGAACTGCCACTATCATATACTGATCTAAAAATGTTTCTGTTTTGATTGATGCTTATTTTAGTAACTTTATATATTTTTTTCGACATTTTCTCGAAAGATTTACATCGATAAATCGAAATATTAAGTGAAAAGATACAGCTATACTTCACTTAAATACTGGAAGCTAGGAGTTTCATTCTGCGCGAATTTGCCTGTAATATCCCTACGAATCTTGTTTAATACGAAACATATACCGTTTATTGAATGACAGGAAAATGTACTTACTCCTATGAACAACATAAAAAAAATAAAACCCTTTTGATGGAATCACCATAAATACCTGAATGCCAGCTATGCGTACTATATGTTAGAAGAAACTGAAAAAATAACACTAGAAGAAAAAGTTTTACAGGAAAATCCAACATCTAATTAATAGCACAAAATACATTACAATTACATGAAATAATTAACTATAATATTCAATATCATAAATATGTTGTTAAAATATATAATTATTTATGCTTTATTATTATTATTTGCTTTTGAAACAAAAATGATTTAAAATATATTTGACAACATATAGTTTGTTTCAAACTCTGTTCCTCTTTTTCAATTAACAATGAAGGCAAACGAAATTAGAAAATAAATGCATTATTTAACATGAATTTCAATTTTCTATAACTGGGAATATGTTAATTATGTAATTAATATAAAAATTATTTTATATCTCAGATATTTCGAATACCTTTCTTTGATGGAAACACTTGTTGCTGCACGTCAACAATGGGCACTTAAATGACTGAATGACAAAAACTATACTCATAAAAATATGACCTCTCAAAATCATTTATTAGGAAAAATAGCCTGTTCGAATTTGCATTTTTGGCAATGTAAAAAAGAAAAAAAAAACAATATAGATAGTCACACATAAACAAGATAGAATTCACACAAAACGGCAATTTTCATCGTGTACCTGTAATTATTGTGCATTGGTTTGGATAGGTTTTTAAATGAAATCTTTTTTTTCTTGTACTTTCTATGTTAACAATCGCCAACAGACCCATGAATACATTAGTGAATTAGCTGATTTAAATAAAACCTATAAGCAAACACCGGAATTGCAGAATTCCCTTTAGCTTATGTCTGTTGAATCTCAAAGGAAATCCAAGATGTAATTCATGTAGTGTTCAAATCTATGATTTATACCTCTATCGCTTCATTATCGCTCTTCGCTCTATCGCATCATTATTTCATGCTACATTTAAATTAAATATATTGGCTATTTTTTATTTCTTTATAATAAAAATCATTATTGCACAGAAGTTAAACTCTAAGCGAAATATTATGACATTTTTAAAAATTAATATGACACGGATATTTTAATATTCATTTACATTCAACTATTACAAGAAAAATTACGATGATGCATATGTTAGTATATATTTTATTGAGCTCTTACCTCGTACATGAGATGCTGATTTCGGTCGAAATCAGCGAAGTCTTCCTGGACGAAGACCTCCTCCTGTCGGCGAAAACGGCGGCGTAGGTTCGACCTGCAAAACATTAAAAAGAAAGACGCCCGAAGACATGCTTAGCACATATTAATAGATGGTGACAGAATTTAACGATAATTTTAAAGTAGAATATTAATTTTGCTCCGCCCCACGGTATTAACTAAAAGTAGATCAATGTCCAAAAAAAATTACAATTGAATATATTAATTAACATAAAATATTCATTCCTTTTACAGAAATTGTTCGTCGACACCCTCCCTTTGTTATTAGGTTTGTGCAAACAATAAAATTGTGCTTTAAAAGTTATTGGAATTAAGGCAAAACCTCTCAGAAACAGAATAAATGAAAAAAAGTGTTAAACAAATATAGATATCTGAAGAGATGTTAATTAACTTGAAGAAACAATTGTTGGAATTTGAATTAATAATTTTGGAAATTCGGTGCAGACTTGAAATAACTAATATCTCTATTGTGTTTCTCAAAAATGCATAAAAGTGACATTAATAATGAAGCTGAATAGTGAGCATTGGCCTAAACTGATTCTTCAGACTCACCAGAGTGAATCGCTTTCCCAAAACTTTATCTCCTACTTCTAATAAAGATGTTTTGACAGTGAACACTTTCAATGGCATTACCGTACAGTGGTTAAACACTGAGGTGAATTAAGCAGTTTTTTTATTGAATCTATCTTGAGGTAATTGACGAATGCTGTGGGTGGTTAATCCTTCACGGATAAAAAGCATAAAAAATATTGTGTTTTAGGCGCGACCTTCTCACCCATTTGAAACAAAAGTTTGACTCAAAATGGCAATTAAAGTTTCAAAAATCACTTACCAAATTTTATATGGTGAAAGTCATAATGATTTTGTGTTATCGCGTTTACGTGTTTCTGAAAACGCGAACCGAAAAATGATCGATCACTCGTTGGAAATGGCTCAAAATAGGATGAGCGTTTTCACTAATGATGCTAAATAATCATTAACTAGATTTTATCTATCTGGCTCGCTTCGTTTTGAAGTTATTGTATTAAAATTTATTCGAACAGCCGAAGAGAGGAGTTTGTTCAAAATTCGATAAGACTTATACCAAATTTTATCCGTCTTGTTCAAATAACGAGTCACTTTTATGAAGTTGCGCCTTTACAATTTTGATGTGTGGGAATTAGATGTTAAGGGAAGCTGAAGTAAAAAGGCATTCTAATATATCTCTGTATACTTCACATGAGGAATAATATATTTAAGGAAAAGACCAAAAATGAGATGGATTTGCTTACAATCCGTTTCATCAAAATCTGGCAACGTTTTCTGAACTTAAAATGATTCCAGAATCTAATGTAATAGATGGCTTTTTATAATATAAAATTCTTTAAGAAAATTTTAAAGAACTGAACTGCCTAAATCAGGACTGGAATTTTGATTCGTTTAAATTTAAAAGAATTTTCTAAACTATTGCTTTTAATGAAATGCTGAAAATAAATGTTTTGCTCAAACCTTTTAGTGTTAATTCAAAAATTGATAAACCCAATGTTTCATATCAAAATTAAACATTTTCGGAAACTTGTTCGTCATACTTGGCAATCCAAAAAGTTTCCGTTCATTTTCTTTCGTATTCTACATAGATCATGAACTTTAAAAAATCGTCTCGATTAAATAAAAAAAAGCAATATTTAGGAAACTTTTCGTTTTTCCTGCTTCCCGATACATTGTTTAAAATGGATGCACTCATTTTTGATAAAAGCTCCTAATTCATATATTTCGATCCCTGTGTTATATAGGAGAGATTTCCGATACCGAATTTCGGAGTATGGACAAAATTGAAACGGCTAATCTTCGGCCTTTTAAGAAGGGAGGGGGGGGGGTCAACTTTTTTATAGTATTTCGTTGTAATTTTCTAAGTTATTTCTTTTCAAATATCAGTTCGCACTTAATTCTCCATTCTATTATTTTCTTTAATTAACATGAAAATATTTTCTGACACAAATAGGGCCGCACTAATGTTTTTTCTCCCCCCAAAACACACTAGAAAGTTGCGAATGGACTTTGATAACAATATCATCGATGTTTTGAATTTAAGAATGTTTAATAATAATATATTCCCCTTTAACACATGGTATATTTCCAATAGTAGGCTTCATTAATATGTAATTATAAAATAAACACTCTTAATATTATCTGTAATAAACTGTTCATGCAATTTAAAAAATCTTTTTTCGAATCTTTGAACTTGGTAGAAGCAAAATAATTTTTTCTACTTACTTTCATATTTTGTAGTTATAGAAAGAAAGTAAATTGTAAGCAATGCTACTAAGAAAGAAAAAGTTTATTTGATAAGATATAATAATGTAATTAGCTTAAAACATTATTTTTATGTTATAATTTATATTGATTATTCGCATTTTGCATCCATTATAACCATTTTTTTTTGTAATCTAGATACATTTTCGAAATAATTATGATAGCTTCATGATTTTATTAGAAATGATTTATGTAAGCGAGTTTGTGTATAATTTTTTTAAAAACAATAAAGAAAATTATACAAAATATTAATAAAAACAAATAAAAAAGAAGCGTCAAATTTTCATCTTTCTTTAATCCTGCCAAAATGTTATTGTATTGCCTTTCTATATGTAAGGTTATGGCTTAAAATACACTTGAATCTTTCTTTTTAAATTTAAATTAAAAAAAAAACTTTTCCTCTAACTTTTTAATACACATTCGCATAAAGTCTTCTTCACATAGTTTTAGCTTTAACGAGGACGAAACAATTTTTATTGTAATGAGCATAGTCATTTTTTTTTCTCTCGGAGACATCATCATTTTATCTTTACTTTTTATATCCACTCAGCATGAAGCGAAATTAAGACTTCAAATAGTAGATGTAAAAAAAAATCCCTTTCCATGTCCCAAGAAAAGTTTATTTGGATCCAAAACTTGAGTTACCGCGATCAAAAGGCCATTGCACAAAATGTGGACTAAAATTTAAATTGAATAAAGTAACAATGGTTAAGTAAATAAACTTAAATATTAAAAAAATGCTGAAGTATTTTTCTTGGACTTAACTAACAACAGCCAAATGAATTGATACAGAAAATAAGATATGAATTATTTATTTTTAATGAACGTGAATACAAGCACATAACATGAAATAAATTAGTTTAAACATTGTTCTTCAATACACTTGAATCCGTGAAACTAAAATATTCGTGAGAAGAAAATCAATGTTTCATTAAAACTTAATATAGCACAGCAATTTTTATTTTTCTGAAATACAATATAGGCTTGAAAAGTCAAAACTGCAGTGAAATTTGAAAATTTTTCTAACTACAACTCACCATATTTGGTGATCAAGTTGGTTTTGAGCCATAAAAAGTACTAAAATCTGCATAAATATAGTTTGTAGCCAACATAACAACCCGCAATCAAGCAGTTTCTATTGGTGACACTTCTTTGAGAACTATCAAAACTTTATAATCTTCGCAGATGTCTGAAACGTTTTCATATTGATTATGAAACATCATTAAAATAAATACTTCAAATTTGAAACCTTAAAAATGTTTTTAGATCCTCCAGAATAAGCGCAATCTTGACAACTGATGAAAGTTTTGAAATTTCACATCTGAACAATATTGTTTTGACCAATTTAACCACAATTTAAATTTACCGGATGTTTAAATAAAGTTCACTATATATCCAATGATAGTACCATATTTATTTGGCAGATCTAAGTACATTATCTATAGATATTTCATATGAAAGTGAAATTGAACATTGATAGACCAGATACGGAAACAGTTCGCACAAAACATTAAGTTATTTAAGGGGTATGTACTTCAATATATATATATATATATATATATAGTATTTAAAAGTTTTTTTTTCTGTATTTTTAAATCTTATTTATAAGAATGAATTTTAATAAAAACTATTTTAGTACAAATCTAGACCACAGTATTGAAATTAAGTCAGTTGCTAAAACAAAATAAGAACCAATATTAAATTGGAGATAATTTTCCTTTAGCAGGATGCAGAAGAAAAACTTGCCAAATCAAATGATAAATCGCCAAATCGCAACACGAAATCTCATCACAGCATCTTGAAGATTCAGGGAAACTTAAATACTCAAAAAGTTCCATACAAAATTTGAAATATAAAATAATCTCTTATTTATTGTTTGTTTCCTTTATCATGTAAGCGATTCTGTTTTGTTTTCGTTTGTATTTGTATTTTTCTTTGATTCTCCCATATTTTTCATTTGTGCCTATGCCTTTTATATTTGAATTTTCTTCCACAATCCACTTTAATCGAGTACTGACTTACATTTGTAAACCTTGTGTTATACATGTCGGTACACAAGGTGTTTCTACCTAGAGACTAAATAATAATAATAATAATAATAGTCTCTTCTTTCCTGTTTGCAAAATTGAAATATGATTATAGTATTTTTAATATGTAAATATTTGATAACCATTTGAATTTCATTATAAAAAAAGAAAAAAACTTTTATTATTTGTTAGTTGTAACGGGAACCAAAAGGCGCCAAGGAAAAATTTCGACAATTTGGCTATTACAATCGTTAAAATATATAGCATATGAATATATAACTTGATATTTTATATTTCAGTATATTTTTATTATTTGGTGAAAAATTTTCTTGGCGCTTTTTGGTCGACATTAAAACTGCATTGTACCAAATTTTAAATTGGTAGCTAATGTTTTGACTTTAAAGGATAAAATTATTTGTCAAGACCTCGTTATTATTTGACTTTTTGAATAATTATCAACAAGCGATTTCCATTTTAATAAGAAACAACATTTGTCTACGAGCAAATAATGTAATCAACAAAAGCCATTTGGCATACTCCATCCGACGGAGTCAATTGTTCAGTTTTGCCACAGCGAAAGAACTTGATTCTATATTTTAAGCACAGCTATGGCGGCTAAAATAGTTCATAAAAAACAAAGAATCTTTAATAATACGTATTAAAAGCACATCAGTGAAAGATGGCACTCTTTTAGATTCTTTCGTTGTTAAAATTTGACAATGGCAAACAATAAATATCAAACGTTTTTAGGAACTGCGAAACAAATTTTACATGCCTAAATAAAATATGTCAATAATAGAAATATGTATGCGTAAGGTTTCCAGAAGCGAAAACTTCGGTGAATGTGAGGGAAGGTTATACCACTTAACAAATGTGAATGTTTCACAAAATTGTCGTTGATAGGACTTAAGAATAAGCCAGGCATGCCAAAATAGTGACAACCGTTCGGAAACGCGCCAGATATCCACCATTTTAAATATCCACAAAAATTGTAAGAGACAGTTCAAATCGCATTAAAAATTGGCGTATTTGGCGAAAACTCTTCAACCTTCCGCAAATTCATCTTTAACAATACACATATTGTTTATTTTTAACAGTTTCAGATTTAAAAAACACGTTAAAATCAAAATCTAGACAATTCATACTTCAATGTTAAGTTAAGAATTTGTTATTTATTTATTAATTGAATACTTTTTCGAGGAATAAGCTCAATTTTTGGCTTAATTCGATTTTAATTTCACCAAATTAAAAAATATACTCAAGTCGAGAATCAGATGCTATATAGTTTGAAAACGAAATCACCAAATTGGCGATTTTTTGGCACATTTCGGTGGCCGTTACAACCGACAAGTACCCATTTTTCTTTGAATTAAAAGTTTGCATAAATATAAACATAAAAAAATGTCAATCAAATTGAAATTTATCCTTTAGATTATTTCATTCGTGTCAGATAGTATTATTATCTCTTTACCCTTGATGATCTTTGTGCGCTCATAACATTCTACAGCAATCTTCGGGAAAGTTTAAAATATACATCCAAAAAATTATTGTCGATAATATTTTACAGAATTATATGCATTAAGTTATGCATCTAATAAATCACAAATATCTGAAATAGGGTATTAAGATATGAAACCAATTAAAGCATGAAAATTTGGTTATTGATAAATGAGATGAAAATTATAAATATATGAACGTGAATAAAAGGATCAAAAATATCCGTTATATTATTTAAACAGTTTTATTTTTTAACCGATGAAATCTTATTAAAAATGTAATTTATAATTAAAGGTTTAAAAGTTTTGAATTACTTACAGTTTCTTCCTTAGCCACTTCAAGCCCATCTCTGAATGCTATCTGAAAATACACTTAAAACAACTATCAATAATAAATAATAAGTAATAAGATAAAATACGTAAAAAAAGTTTCAAAAAATCAGTTTTTCACCACAAAATTTGTCGCTTTCGCAGAGCACACAACACAAGTAGTGAAAATTTTCAAAATGGCGGATTTTACGATTGAAAGGAACTTTATAGAGGTAAAAACGTCATGCATGACGTCATAATATCATGCGTCAACAATACGTAAATCTAGTTTCTTAGACTGATAAACAATAGCATTAATAATATACTAACAGTAAGAGAGTTGTTCAATTTTTCATAGATACAAAATTAATTGTTATTTTCAAAAATTTGAAATTAACCATTGTGAATTAACTGATTAATGATTTTAGTATATTCTTAGTTTGCTTGATTATAAAATAAGAAAAAATGCAGCAATATTTTAGAAAAAGGCTTTTGTATTAGCTCTATTGGAACTATTGCAGAGACAGTTTTGAAACCTCCGTCTTATACTTTGTTTAAATATTTAATATTTTGACACATTCCATCCATATACATGAAAAATTAAACATGCTTCTATAGAAGAAAAACAAACACGTTCATGGAGATATAGAAATGAATTTGTGTAACTACGCACTTTGATTCAGAAATTAATAAGAAAAAAAATTGTAAAAATTCAGTAAAAGGTAATGAAAGAATTGTGATATTCACTCACATATATGTATACATTTGCATATTTAATAATATTATTAGATTTTGGCAGAAATATCAGTCTTCAATGCGCATACTTCTCTTCATTTTACATCCACTCATATTTTACATCCATTTAAATGTTCTAAAACTGTGAAAACATTGCACTATGTCCATTTAATGGCGATAGCGATTCAATTAGATCAATATATGTAATACGGAATGTTTTTCAACTCGTACTTTGCATTCTATAAATTTAGATTTAATCTGTCTGATGACCTTGAATTACTGACAACTAATTTTTTATCTTTTTAATTTTCTTCTATTCTTTTTTATTTCTGATTTTTACTTTCACCTACTTAAATATTTTTTCAATGACAGGATGTGAAAAAGCATGAATTTGTTGGAACATCTGCTGTGGAATGTAAGCACTTGTAATGGTTGTTGAAATATCATTGCAAAGAATTTTTCCTGTTGATAAGATAAAGGACTTGAATTTCAAAGAATTATTATTTTTCAGTTAAAAGTTGCAACTGTTCATCTGCAATTGCCTGATAGTGATTTGTGACACTGCCTAACTTCTTGATTAGGCATATGAAATGATATTAGCTTTCCTAACTATATGTTTGATTTTGGTAAAAAAAATTTTAAAAAAGTTCTTGAAGATAGGGTAGCTGCTTGGAAGATGGTTTTCATTTATATGCTAAAGTGCGAATGTAAATAGTTTATGATCAATACAGAGAGTAAACTCACATATCAGATACTTTTAATAGTTTTTAAAAAATACTTTTCAGGAAGATTCCTTCGCCCCATAAATTCGATGCTATAGTTCTACACCCTTTCTGTGCATCATTTTACTTTTATAACGACTCTATTTGTCCACTCTCATTTTCATATTGTTGTAATACCAATCTAATAGTAAAATCAGATGTATCGGTACACACAAATAAATAAAAGAAGTCCATAACATAGGAAAGATGAAATAGTAATATCTGCTGTATCTGCCTTAAATATTCAAATCTACATAAGGTCGCTACTTTTCTTCTACGTTTGTTTCTTTGCACCTTTCAGCACGTCACGTAGAAATGCTTGTGTTTGTGCAACATATCGCAGGGATCGTTAATAAAAATTCATGGTGCCACGGAATGTACGAAGTTCATGGATGATAAATGTAGTTTGTGATGTCTTCATCTTTCTCCAGATAATGAAGGCGAGCATTTTGCAGTGATAAGATTTCCAAAATAGATCCAATTACTGATTTATTGCTGCAATATCGCAAACACATTTATTATAATTCATTTGAACCCGACGAAATTTAATTTGCCTATTAATGTTCTGTTTTGGTCTGCAGGCAAAAGCATATAAATGCATCAGCACTATTAAGAAAGAGACGAAATGCTTCAGCTTTCATTCACGAAAAGAAATGCTTCAGGAATTATTTCATGTTTTAAGACCAAGTGTTATATTATATTATGGATAAAGCTATTGAAATCCTTTTAATCTTGATGTCATTTACCTTTAAATATCCTATATAGAGACATTGATCGAAATTAAGAAGCATTTATGTATAATATTTTCATTATAAAATCTAAATTTATATAAATTTTAATGTACACGGTCCTTTAATTACACCACATGGCTTTACTGAAGCCTTAAATTTGTAGTAATCTATTTAATTTGTAGGATTTCTCAATCTTTTTCTTTCGATTCATTTAGACGCCGTAAAATAACCATCCTAATCCAATTGAAAAAAAAATCATAAACATAAACAAGGAAATAAAAAAATAGTGTCAGTGTAAATCTGTTCTTACCGCTACTATATTTTAAAATGATCTGGATTAAATTTTTAAATTACCCATTGAAGGGGGAAAAAAATCGCCCAGAAAGTACAGCGACACTGAACTGACAACAATGAATATTAAGATGGTATTAAAACATTTCTAGTATGGAAATTTCCTTTGAAATTATTTCAGATAAATAGCAAAGTTTGATAATTTATAATAAATCGAATATTTAAATAACTGCAGCCCTTTGGAATATTGCCGGTATTCTTTCGTTTTAGAGAATGCTAACAAATTTAGTTGAAATCAATTGGAGCGCTTAGGAGATGAGGTTATGCATGTATATATATTATACAATAGCTTATATTAAAATAAACCACTCTTTAGCACCCTCGTACTATCTTAAGTGGAAACTACCAGATACTTTTTTCGAATTGTTTATTTAGGGTTATAAAATTTTTTATGCACATGTATGAAAATATAAATACGTCAAATTTCTTTAGAAAGATTTTAAAATATTTATTTTAAAATAATTTTTTGAAAATTTCCAAATATTGCAGGCGAATTAATTTTTATGCTACTGTTTTTTTCTTATTACCCAATGCAAATTTATTTTTAACAAAACCGTATATAATTTTGTAATTCCAATTAAATGCTAATTTTTATAAATATTTTTATGCACACTTACTTAATTTCCATATGAGTTTTATGTTTTTCTAAACTAAAATGGTCTTAACTATCTAAAAGACCTCGAAACAAAATTTATACCTTATTTTCTTTTAATGTTTGGCCGAAATCCTTATCAATTTCATTTAATTTCTTCAAAAATTAAGACATCTGGAGCATTTCAAATACATTTAAATCTAATTGCAATATACTTTTGAGAAACGTCATTAAGTTGCACTTTGTTTTCCTCTTTACCCTTTAAATATTTTATTGAACAAATTTTGTAACTATTTTAGTTGAATGTAAATGTATATTTTGATGAAATAAAATTAAAATAAGTAAAAATGGACGAAGACGTGCAAAGTCCACTGTCCCCTTAAATGTTATTCCTTGTAAAATACCGATTCAGATTAATTGTTAAATTTATTATTTTCAGCAAATTTTCTCCTGATAACAACTTTTTTTTTTATACATTACATTTTAATCTATAAGCGATTGAATAGCAGAGGGAAGGCAGATTGCGAAACTTCTCCAAGTGCCACCATTTGAAATCTGAAACTAATTAGATACTTATAATACTTTATTTGCAGCATTCGAAGGTTAGAGCTCTTAAAATACGATGCAATAACTTTGATTAGAACCAAGATTAATAATTGCGATTTCAGAAGAGATGTACCTACTGTTTAAATTGAATTTATACATGTTTTAAGCCTAAAGTATGCATACCACCTAATATCCCATAATGGAATCAGGGGAGTACAGTACTAAGGATTGATGCAACTCTTGAGTGAAGAGACGATTGACGTAAGAGAATAACAAATTGCACTCAAAAATTTGAATTAAAAATTGGACACATAAATTGAACCTTTTATGTAGTAGTGCAATCCCTAAAGGAATACGTTTTAAAAATTTCTGCCAACATGTTTGATTTTCTTTATCACATACAGAGCGTTTATGTTCAATAGAATTAAACAGATTCGCAATTGAAGTGGGAACCAAATTCTTACAATTAAAATTTAATTTCACCACAATCCAGGACGATTATAAACGAATATTACAACTTTTCAGAGGTACTAAAAGAAAATGAAATAAAGTGCTATTTTATTCGCAGAAGATGGCCATTTTCAAAACAATTTTTTTTCATATCTATACATTATCACAATTACAGAAAAAATGAACTCAAATGATTTATATATCAAAGGAAACCTCAAAATGACTTAAGGAAACTCGTTTCTAGTCTATTCCTAAAATCTGTAAATGAAATTATAATTTGCCAAATAATTTAAAATAGTTTTCTTAATACTCTATGCGATTAAAGAGAGAAAAATTCAGCATACATATAAATTGCTAGAAGAGTAAAAAGAGTTTTAAAAATTCTGGCAAATAAGGTAAGCATACTTCATAAGATGACAAATAATTAAGTATACTCGATCGAATACGAAATAAATTCGAAACAAGCTTTATTTGAAAATTCTGTACAAATACATATCCAATACCATTAGCAAGATTACAGCAATAAATGTAATATAAGAATACATTTGAATAAGAATTTAATACAGATTAAGTAAAATATCAAAAGCAATTTTACTTTAATAATCTTTACAAGAATACAGACAGTTTAAGTAAAACATTCACTTAAAATTGATATACTCGAGCTTAGAATTTTACTATCTTATTCATACTTGAATTCTTAATAAAAATATCAAATGAAAAGAATCTAATCATTAAAGATGGAAGAAACCAGTTAACGCATTTTTACAAAATTACTGTACAATATATAAACAAATTTTTAATTAGATTCAATTTTAAACGCACAATGGATTTTTAAATAAGTAAACATTTAGTATTTCCTTAATAAATTAAATTTGCCCGAAATACTTCTTAATTCATTAGAAACTGATAATTCAGAAGCTATCTTTTTCCCTCATCATAATTGAAAAATTATGAATTTTAAAACTAAAATATACCGTTTACCATTCATCTCATCCATTCACTATTCTAGAATAAAACGATATTCTTGAAAGTCGCCATATAAAATAATTTTAATTCAGGCTAGTCATGTGAATGACTTCTCTTAAAGCATAGTGATCACCGTGGTGATCAGGCACGATGATCAAATGCTTTCTAAGAGTATACAAGGATATTTCCATTGGTTGGCCGGCCGAACCAATCAAAATATCCTTTGTCCGCGGAAGAGATTTACGAAAAATTAAGAGCAGAAAGTAAATGTTTAAAATTCACGATTTATTTTAAGCTTTCTATTAATATTACTAAATGTAATAATGATTAATTTTCAAAAATTTTTGTAAATGGATGCAATGAATAGATACCAAGGAAGAGTGTTTCTAAAACTCAAAATTTAAATTAACTAGTTAATTACATTTAAAATTTTAACAGAAATTAAGAGGAAAGTAATGCATTTAAAATAAATCTTTCAACATAAAAATTACATTATCTTTTAATATAAGAATAATTCATTTCTCAATCACTCAAATTAGAAATTTGCTTACAAACATTTAAAATACAATTATTAATATTTATATGCAATTGCAAAATAATTTATCAAAACTCATCCTTATTTCATGTGCGCCAGTACAAGATTAAAAATACCAGATTCTCTAAATTCAATCTTATTTCAAACAATTAGAAAAATAAACATTGTTTAACAATGCATCTTTCTACCTCATACATAGTGCAAAGGCATTTTGCACTTAAGAACTATATTACCCATACATGGATACATATACACCATATATTACATATTCCACAAAATTTCAGTTTAGAACTTTTGGCTTAAAATACTCATTATCAAGATCTCGAAATGGATAACCAACTGAAATTAAAAAGTTCCTTTACATAGTTAAAACCAACTTCAGAATCCAAATCCTGACAAAATCCAAAGTTTGATACAAATACAAGAATTAAACGCTTGATTTTTAAATGTGAGCAATGTTTCCGATAAACGCCTTTTAAAATTACGAAATTAAACTCTAGAAATAAACAAGGTCAGAAAAAGCTTCAGTACAAGATTAAAACGAAAGGTCACAAGTTTATTAATAAAATTGTTTAGTAAATGTTTGGAGGAGCTATTTTGTTTCAAATTTTTAAGTATATTTACAATATCTGTTTCTTTCCCTCCGAGTCGATTAGTTCTGATCACGATTTACGTGTGAACATAAGAAATACAATCCAAGAGATAAAGAAGGATCAGTATGGATTCTATCCATATTGAAGTCAAAAACAGGAATTCTCAATTCTAGGAAAGTTAAAACTACAGACGAAAAAGGTGAATAGATCTAAAATATTGTTTTTTCGATCTAGATTGTATTCTAAAACATCGTTTATGTAAGTAAAAATGCATAGCATTGCGCATCAAAGAACTCAATAAGCATCAATAGTTTATTGCTTCAGTTATAATCAGAATTATCCGGATAAAAAGTTGCGAAGATCCATTTGGAAATTAAACATTGACAGACACAACAAATACCCGTGTTTTGAATTCCATGCAAGGGCGATAAGAAAACATATCGAACTTGTCAGGTTTGAAACAAAGGATTTTTTGCATATTCCAAAAAACGTAAATATTCTGTAATCCTTAAAAAGGACTTATCAAATCGTTTGCTATTTCAATGAGATTTTTGTGGCAAACATTTCAAATATATATTTACTTCCAAAAATAATGCAGACAAGAGGAAATTTCAATTTCTACTGTGTACATTGCTCATGTTAACCATTTGTTAATATTCAAGTTCTTCAACCTCTACAGTTTACAAGCTGAAATAGATATATTGAGTCATTGTCCATAATTCAATTGCCAGCATTAGCATTCCAATATAGGTTTGAGGAAGGGTCCAGAAGTTATTTGTTGTGCCATGCTCACTTCGATGAAAGCTTGTTCTTAACAGACACCTGAAAAAATTAAATATTTGAATCGGTAGTTTAGATACTAATGAATTGATGTAGAATGTCACAAAATGGAAAAATCATGGCGATTTAGTATTGCTCACGAAATTAATTCAAAATATCTGAAGATAATTAAATTAGAACTGAATAAACTGCCTATTAATAAGTCAATAGATTTAAAAGTTTCCGATTCAATTATATTTGGTCCTAATGGAGCTGTTTGCATTGTTTTAAATGTATTTGAAAAAATTATGTAAACATTTTACTTTTCGTAATAAAATTACAACTCCTGAAGATTTCGATAGTTGCACGTATTAATTACTTAAGATAAACGGTGATGGCAGTTTATTAATCCTTCACTAAGCAAAATTATTAACCTAAATTATTAACAGCGAAGTTTATTTCGCCACCCGCCCTTAAAATATACTCTCCAAACACCCGTCATGATATATACAGATAAAGTTTCGCTTGAAAAGCATTCATTTTCCATTTTAACTGGCATTTTATAGATCAGACGTAGACGGTTGAAAAATAAAAAAAAACGTTTTGTAATCTTAGATATTTGCTCAGAGAGAGAGAGAGCTATATAGAGTTGTATATGCACATCCGATTCGGCTCAATATAGGATTGAAAATGTATTTAAATGTTGGCTTCTTTAAAATCTTTCATTCAAGAAATAAATCCTGGGAAGCCAAAAGACAAAGGAAGAAACAAATTACTTCTAAACATTTCCTATTCTTCCACAGCATTTTAAGTTAATCCTGGGCAGATGACATTTTGTTTGCAAGAACGACGCAGAAGGTTGCCACATACTGGCTCCACTCTCAGCCGTCCGATTTATTCAGTCCTTGCATGTACAGAAATCGATCTCCGAATGGCACGCGTTACAGTTCTTGCATTCAGAAATAGCTGGATATGCCGTCTCTGATAGATTATGGTTTGTTTCTTACAGGTAAATGGAAATTCGCTTTTTAGAAGAATACAAAATCGATTAGAGAATGTCATTTTTAAAATTTTAGTATTATACTTAAGGAACTGACTATACTTGGATTTTTAATATTTTGATGTCATTCGTAGCGAGTATTTCACAGCAGCCAGCGTAGTTGATGTCACTTTAGAACATACTAGGAACAAAGTCGTTTGGCAAGTGGCCTTTATTAAGCAAAAGATTACTGTAGATCAAAGCCCATTCAGCAATAAATATATTAAAATAAAAAATCGTATTAAGTTATAAAAAGCAGAAAGTTGGTTAAATTATATAAATAAGCTATTTTACATGTCTAAAGTAGTTTAATAAGCAAATGAAAAATATATCCTATACTCATTATGGTATGACAATTATCAAAATTCTTGCAACTTTACGATATCGCTTCGGCATCATTGAGGCAACACTTTCCAAGTCATACTTATTTTGATAAATAGCTGGAAATGAAGCTCCTGTTTTGATAGTTGTTCACGGGTAATTATGGTTTGTTTCATTATCGCTAGAAAAAAAAAAATGAGAAAAATCATGGCATTTTCGTTATTACAAATAATTTTAATAAAGATATATTGATTATATTTGAAATAATTCAGGAACTGACTATATTTGCATTGACTGAATTTCATTTTTAGAGATCGCCCCTCCCCCTCCATTCAGCATAACTGGTATCAATACAGGATATATGTGGAATCGTGAAAGCCGTCTTACTTCAGGTGTAGATAGCGTGTCTTCATTCGGAAAAGAGCAATAATGTAAGTAATAGGTGTTCCACTTATAAATACATCTATTAAAATGTGTACATTAGTAAAGTTAGTTTAATAATCAAATCCTATATTCATCTTGGCATGACAATTATCATTTCTTGCAACTTACTGATATCTGTTTGGCACCATTATGAGAAAAAGTTTCCTGGTCATCCAGATTCCTTCTGGGAATGTGCCAGAAACTGAAGTAGTCACTCCACAAATGGACACCGACACATCGCCAATAGAAGTACAAATTTTATATTTAAGTCAGGCAAACACACATTCAATATAATTAGAAATGTTTTTTTAAGGCACAAGAGTATACAAGAAATCAATTCTCTAGGCGTATCAGACTGCTTGCAATATTTTAAATATTTTTGTAAAACAACTTATCCAGACATGTTATTGATCTTAGTTCCTGAATCTTTAGAGAGTTATGCAAATAGCTTAAGAACATAAATGTTGCAACCCATTTATCAATCCTCCATTAGATAATTGATTATACTTAAGATTATAGTACAATTTCTTTCTCAAGCATCGTTATAAGCTTCTCCAAATAGAGACCATATAGTGACAAAATCTAATTTATCTTGAAAACATTCCATTTTTATTCTGTAAGAGCAACTAAAGTCTCGTGGATTGTCATATTTAGAAAATTGAAGAAAATTGCTTTGCGATCCTAATGAGCTACATATGCTCTTCTCATTAGAATTAATATACGATGGAATGATTTAAAAAAGTGAATTGTTTCATTCATCCAAAAACTTCGGAAGGCAAAGACTAAAGAATGAAAGCTACCTGGAAGCATTACTTGTTCCATTTCAATAATTTAGAAGGATCTTGGTAGGGTAATATTTTCTGAATGTGGAGGACGATTTGAAAAAACTGTCGCAAGTTGGCTCCCTTTTCAGAAGATCAATTTCTTCAGCCTCTATTTGCAGAAGTTGATCTCGGAATGGCAGGCGCTTCCATTTTACCGATTCTTATTTTGAATAGCAGCTGCTTTCCAAAAAGAAGCCATCATATAGTAACAAACCACGTTTAGTTTGAAGAACATTCGCTTTTCATTCTATAAGAGAACAGAAATTGAGCATTTTTAAATTTAGGCGCTTGAAAAAATGTTTTGTGGAGTTAATTGATAGCATATATGCATCTCAGCAGGACTAATATAGAATTTAAAATATGAATTGTTTAAAACCAACAGTAAAATGTTTAATTTGTCCAGAAAATAGACTTTAAGAAATAAAGTTACCTGGGTATCTCTTCTGTTTCAACATCCTAAGAAGTTTGAGAGCGTGGCAACATCGATTTGCAGAAGGCTGTCGCTTGCTATGTCCATTCTCAGGCGACTGATTTTTTCAGCCCTTCCATATACAGGAAGTGATCTCAGAATGGCAGATGCTCAAAATTTCGTCGAATTTTATATTGAGATATAGCTGGAAATTCCGCTTTTGTTTTGATAGATGTTTACAAGTACTTATAGTCTGACTCCTTGCAGCTTACTAGAAATGGATCTTCTAGAAGAATAAATAAAACTATTAGAAAATTTCATATTTGAAATTTTAGTATTATAATTAAGAGAGCAGATTATACTTGGATTTTAATATTTCGATGTTGTCTCCGAGTATTTCACAGCATCCATCGTAATTGGACATTTCAGAATATGTGGAACCGAAAGAGCGGTTTCGCTTATGGTGGCGAATGGTACGCTTTTAGTCAGAAAAATGTCAGATCTACACCTATTCTAAGCAAACGCTTAATAAAATATATTCGTAAAATAGGTTATTTAATAAGCAAAAGAATATAAACTATATTCATTTTAATAAAAATTCTTGCAACTTACCAATCTCTTTGGAATCGTTGAAAAAACATCTTCCAAGCCATCTATATAATTGTTGATAGAATTCGTGTCTAGAGCTTCTACAGATTCATTATTCTACAGAGATGTGGGCGAGGATATGTCATAGCAGACAATAGTATCCAATACATGGAGCAATGAATTCAAATGATTCGATAGCCTTTGAATACAAGTAAAGCGGTTGAAATAAAAGGCAACTCCTACTTACTATTATTTTTATCTCCATAATCCACATTTATTCTTTCTAGTACCGGCTACTACTAACCAACAGAAAAATCGCAATGATACCGTCATCTGCCACAGTAGACAATACCAGGTATTACCCATGTAATTGTGGCAGTCTCATTGCTAATTGTTCGCTTGTACGAAATATCCAGACATTTTGAATACTTCCGTACTCAGTGTTTTAAGAGTAAATATTTCCACTGAGTTCTGAAAACTTTCAGATAATTTAAAACTTAAGAATAAAATTGAATTCTCCGATGCGGTATCTATTCAAGCTATGGAAGCAGACCTTACAAAATCAATTTCATTTTGAATTTTTTTTGTTTAGCAGTTTAAACCAATTTTCTTTGCCCTTATAAAATCTGTTCAATGATAAGATCAATGGTTGAGTTACTTCCTGTCGTTATTAAATTAAATACAACATTTTATAGCTTATTATGATCAAATTTATTCTTAAATAAAAGTTTATTTAAGATAGAAAAACACTGTTTTAAGTTTCTTTAAGAACAATCCTTCTCAAAATGATTTTAATATACAATAGCATAACTAAGTACGAAAGGTAAACTTGAGTTTAACTGTTCAAATCATTTCATGAATATCCAGAATTATTTCATTTTTGAAATGCTTTCGTTTATCCCGAATGCTTCATCCAACACAATTACACTTTTAAAAGCCTTTTTTTTTTTTAAACTATTTTTGCCGATTACTTCCGTTTATTCAATTGCAATTTAAATATGTTTGCATTCAAAGTATATTTGGATTTTTATGAGTGATTTAATTTTTGTGATAGTAATTTTTGTTGAATTAGTTCAGAGTTAACGAAATATTTCAGCTCGAGTGAGCTCAACTATTTTATTAAGAAAGGTAATTATTTCATCCGAAGTGCTTATTTTTATGGCTGATTGATACACGATATCGAATGAAATCGGAATTTGTGGGATAACAGAGGAATCATTACGTCAACTGGGGGAATAATAAGTGCATGGAGTGCTAAAAAGGCCTACTAGACTAAATCTTGCATTTTAGGTAATACCAAAATGAAATTTAACTCCTAGACTAAAAGGAACTGAAAGTTCTAATGGTTCAAAACATTTCGAAAAATAGTAATATACGCAACATGGAAATGGAACTAGCACGATTCTGAATATTAATAATTCCGAATTAATTTTTGAAGGAAATTAAACAACTTTTTAATCAAAAGGTTTAGATGTTATAATACGAATCTATAGTTAATTATCAATAAACTACATTTTTTATAACGACTGGTTAAGCGAACGTATTCGAAGAAATGATATATTTAAATTTAAAGTTGGAAAGTTGTTTTTTTTTTTTTTTTAAATCAAGTGCGACCACGAAGAAAATATTGTGCAGAATATTGTTAGTGAAGATGAGAATTTTTCTAAAAACTTATTCTACTCTATTCAATCCATTAAATTATCAATTAAGAACCTTGTCGATTCTCCTCATACCATGAAGAAATAATTTCGATTATTCGTTACAATCACTAATTCCGAAAATTGCCTATGGCGCGATTCTATGAAACAGTGTCACAAAAAGAATCTCTACAATTAAATCGATTTAATAATTAAAATCTTCCTCATAGTTTCCAAAACCGACAATAAGAGAGATTCAAATACAAAAGTGCATTTGAAATAACCAAAGTTCTTGATTATTTAAATTTAGTCAATTTTAGAGCTGCATAGACATTGTTTTTCCATTCTTTTCCTATTGAAACGGACGTTTTAAATTCTTAACTGATGCTCCTTAGTTTCCTCCTTGACCATAATATTTTTGCGAAGATTAATATTCTAAATTGCTTTCATTCAAAATTCTAATTTCTAGAACTTAAAATCAGTATTCTCAGTTCACACACATTGTCCACGCCACCATGACGACTCCCCAACTCACACACACATTGCCCACGCCACCATGACGACTCGCCAACTCACACATTGCCCACGCCACCATGACGACTCGCCAACTCACACATTGCCCACGCCACCATGACGACTCGCCAACTCACACATTGCCCACGCCACCATGACGACTCCCCAACTCACACACACACACACATTGCCCATGCAGCTTATCCCGATACGATTCTCCAGTTCTCATATTGCCCAAGCCGTCGCTACCACCACCACAACGAATCCTTAGCTCAGACATTTCCCACTCCACAATAACTCACTCATAGTTGCAGGCAATATAAAATTGTGGAGTAAGGGATTTTCACAGCCACATTTTTAATTCCAGATCTTTACCACACTTAAATCCACCCATACCAGACCTACCCCACTACTTTTGAGTACGTCCAATTAATCCATAGTTCTTTCGCTCCCCTTTAAATATAATATGTGGAGTCGGTATTTTCACAGCGTGTTATCTCTCACGGATATCGTTTCATAAACAAATATTTAATAAGTATTCTGATTTAATTCCATATATAGCATCCATGCGCAAGACCGCATGACAGCTTTCTTAATGCATAATGCAGTGTCATTTCCCCATTGACAATGCATTTCTCAATAGGAGAATAAAATGCACCTTACTACCAAAATTCTAAACGACGATGAGCATTTTATGTCCAAATTTACAATTGAAAATGTTCAAAAACCCAGAGCGCCGATAATTATAGTTTCGATGACCGGTATGTCGAGTTAAAGGAGGTTAATAGTAATTCAGGACGTACGATTTGCTCAAAAGCCATAGTTATGCAATTTCCATATAAAGACTTGCATTCTGCGTAACTTCAATGTATCAATTTAAGAAGTTTTCCCATAGTTGCGCAAGTAGCGACAGCTGTAAACTCCCCGTCATGATAGTTAGGTTGATTTAAATAAAAATGCATTAAGAATACAAGTAGGATTAAGTATAATTTGTATCAATTATATGTACGAGTGATTTTATTCAACGTAATAAATTTGAAAGCTATATTTGAATTCACGAGTCTGGCTTAACACATACCGTATCCTTCATTTCTTTGATTTGGTGTTAAATTGCAGCGAAAAAGGATACAAGGTCAAATATATATATTTCGACATTTCAACTATAAATTTGTTAAACTTTAATACACTTCGACTGAAGTGTTAAGTAATAGCATATCAGAATTCCCGATTTACGTTCGTAATGAAAGCGGCACTCATTAAGTAAAGGGCACTAATAAAAAATATAGAATGTTAATATAAATCGATTAATGAAAATATGTATGATATCAAACCCCTTCACGTAAAAAGTGTCTCACATGTATCGAGCTAGCGATTTTTTAATTTTGACTCCGCAATTAAGTGAATCGATTAAGTATTTTTAAATTAAAATATCAAATACTAGAATATTTCAAATACCACTCATAATAGGAATTAAAATAGTAAAAAGAAGGTGTTATCCAATTAGAAAGATTTATTGTTCAAGGAATTGACATAAACAGGAAGTTAAAAGTTGAGCACAAACTACTAATAAAAAGGAATTAGTTTTTATGCTACAAGAAATCCTAAAACCATAACGAATTATTTCGAACAGCAAAAGTAATTTGCTAAATTTTCCGAGCGGTGATAAGATTCAGAAGGAATTGCACAGTTGAATTAGCGGGATTAATTCAAATGCATACTATACAAGTATACTATAAATCTACATAGAATATATAAGCATTAGACAACTGCATTTAACATCCTATGAAAGGTAAAGGTCAAAATTAATATTTTCCTTTATTCAACTATCAAGTCGCCTTTGATAGCTACCTTTCTCCATTTAATATTGATTTTTCCGACCATTTAACTATTCATATGGAATACATTAAGATTACACATTTATGGCATGAAAATTATGAATTAAATGGAATCCATGTATTGCAAATTATTGCTCAGACAAATTAAAATACCCATCTTTTGTTAAAGAGTATAGTTCAATTAAGATTCCTAGTTACTTTATGAAATAATTTGTACAAAATAGAGGATAGAGGAAATAGAGGATTTCGTGTTTTAACAAAGCAAGACATTCCGATTAATTATTTAATAAAGGTAAAAACCAATTTCATGTTTGATGAAGCTTTGATGCCAATTTCTATCATTACATTTTTTTCATTGACTGATTGGAGTTCTTTGTGGCAAGGCAAGCTTACTGAGCATTTCTAATAGCATTCTGTAACTTGCTTAATTAATATGCTAATTATATGCAGCTACAAATGCGTTCAATAAAGTAGTTTGAAATTATAGAAATTCTTAGAATACAATAATTTATATCGCATTTTAATAACTGAATAAACTGATGATAAACTTAAACAGGTTGCGAATTCAATATAGTTTTCATTAAGTAACCTGAAATTTGCTAGATCGGCTCATAAATGAAATTTTGAATAGCGACGTGCACTGAAGGTTTCTATTTCATTTGAAGAAACTAAGCGCGGGGAAAGCTAAACTCTAAACACAAAAAATTTAAATTGAAGCATTCGGGATGCGTCAAGAGTGGCGCGAGATGAAATTATACGCGAAATTAAATGAAATAATTTGAACAAAGTAAAACAATATTTAATGGAACTTTTCACTCAACTATCAAATACTTTAGAATTCATCGTTAAGAATAAAATTAAATTTTATTTTTTAAATAAGATTCCTTTTGGAAAATTATCTTTATTCATATTGAGAGATAATTTCAAATAGGGAAATAATTCTCTTTTTTAGTTTTAGAGAATTTCTCTTACTGCAAATTTTACGATTCTTACCCCTATCCGAGAGTGAATGTATGAATTATATGGCATTTTGAACTAAACGAAAGATTTGAACGCATTAAAACTGGAACTCGAGTATTTTGAATGAACAGGGAAGAAATATTCATAGTTTACGAATATCTGCAGAAGAAGTCTCCCAGCAGCTAAGGAACCAAAATTATCCAGCGAAATCCAGTGCTACAGAAGAGAATACCTAAAAGTTTCATCCGTTATCCTTAAACAACCTAACATGGTGTGATTGTGTTTTGTCGAGTCATCGAGGGAACTAGCATTGGGTTTTAACCAAGCAACGTACGTCACTTGCTACGACTTTCTGCCAACATGCGCACATTCCATCAAACAAGGCAGGTTGTTCATAAAGGTGCAAATGCCACTTTATATTCCAGATGATCTTCTGCGAAATTGCGATCTGAAAAAAAAAATGGATTATTAATTTTAAGTAATAGTATCCGGGTATGTAGAATATTACAAAATTAAGAAATTGTTTCATAAAATATGAAACTGTTTGCACAGAATAGAGAAGTATCCTCTATTCTTCTCTTTTCGAAGTCTTCATAAATATAAAATTTTATTCTCAGACGTTGAAGAAAAGTGCAAAGACACTGGAACCGAAAGGCGAATATAATTCAAGTAAAAATTTAAGAACATAGTGCTGCAAATTTTGATACATTATAGACTATTTTCAACACTATAAAGCTATTCTTTAGCACTAAAATGAATTGCATTGACAGTAGCAATTAACTCGTGAATCAAATATAAATGAATGAAATAAGAACAACGAACGTATAGTCAAACGGCTAGCTGCAATGACAGATTACTATAATATGTAGATTTTTGATAGAAATGCCATTCTAAACCAAAGAAAATAAATGAAAGTTTTAAAAAATGAAGCAGACTATCTCGTAGATGTGGGAATATGCAACAGTTTCAATAACAGCTTTATTAAAAATGCACTCGAATACGCGTTTTATGTATTCTCCAAACCGTTGGAGTAACATTATTATGCAAACAAAACATTCATAAATTTTGGACTTATTCCAAGTATAACATTTTATGTTTAATAACTATTAAATGACTAAAACTATTTCTCTTTGATGCGGACATACTTATAAAATATCTCATGAACTATTCTTCAATTCTGGTAAGATTCCGCTGTCGATAAAATTTTATGCATCGTAACTGAAAAAAACTAGATTTATTTTGCCTTCATGCAATACATAGAAACAGATTTAAAATATAAATAATTTCCAGCGATTTTCAATGATATAATATTTGTACAAAGTTGGATTTCTCGTTCATTTAAACTAACAAATTTCCATAATAAATAAAAAAAGACGATTACTGAAATCAAAACTAATGCACTCACTCGCGCAATAATCTTGTTCAAACGGTAATTTAGATTATAAAAGGTATCGATTTTCGAAAAAAATTCCGGTTCAAAATATTATAAGCCTTTCCGAAATAAACTTATTGAAAAGATATATTTCAGTGAAAAAAGCCTACTTATTTTAGATAGATAAAAAACGAATTAAGTATTCATAGTCGACTTTCGGATTTATGCGAAGAAAAAAAAAAGTGCAGCTTACCCATTATTAACCAGAATATCAATAGAAAGCAGTTCTGGAGGCAATATTGTATCTAATACCAACAGATAACTAAACTGTAATTCAGCTTCATTAGAGAAACTTCTAAGCGGTTAAAAAAAAAAAAGTCTAATTCAGTTATACTTAAAAACAGGCGTCTTAAAATTTCCTTAATAGAAATCTACCATGTCTTATGAAGAACTATGGATGCATAATGGAAAATGAATAACTTTTTGAGCCTTTATAAAGTTGTAAATAAATTAGTATTAGCAAGTCCTCTTCTTCCAAAGATCCATACGAAGTGGTCGTTCAACAAGCATTGAGATATAAATAGTACAAAAGTAGTTTCGAAGTTTGAATCCGTAAAAGACATGCATAAAATTTATAAATGATGTTGAATAAACAACAAATATTTCATAAATGAAACAATAAATCTGCCAGCCTTCCTAAAAAAATAGGACAAGGTTATAAAAAACGTGGCTTCCATTCATTCTGCAAACATAGTGATGTCTTCAAATACTATTTGTGAGATTTTTATTTCAGGAACAAACAGTAGGTAATGGCCCAGCAGCCTAGATATTAATAAAGGAATGGGAATATAAATATTCTTAACTAAACAAGAATAATTGCGATAAATTAAAAATTAAATCTGCCAGTTTTCGTAAAAAGTGAAGAAAGGTAACCTAGCATTGATTCAACAAGCATACTAATTAGTTTTAACTCTATCAAAATGATTTTTATTTTACGACCATTCAAAAGTAATGGTTCAGCAGCATACATATGAACATATATAAACCGAAAGATTTATTGAGTTTTATGATGATTAAATTACTTTCTCTTTTTATGTCCTGTTTGTTGTATATGAAAAAGAGACGCCATTAAAAGTAAATTTCGAACCACATAATTGGCTTTTTTGAACGACATCGTGTTCGAATATTTCTGTAAAGATTAGCCACGATTCGCATCCAAATATTTAATTCTTTTCCCCTTCACTATCATTTATGATTTCGGAGCATTATTTTGGTTATTGAGATAAAATCCCGGTAGATAGTATCTAAACTGATCATCATGTCTGCTAAATTGATGATTGACCACCTTTATTTCACATTTTCCAACAGTGGAAAAATTATTTTTAAATTTATCGCATTAATTGCGGTTTATTTAACATCATTTATATATCTTATACATGCTTCTTTAGGATTCGAATTTGAATAAGTATTTTTTTAACGCCTTAAAATCCTTGTGCTTGCTGATCAACCACCTTGTACAAATATTTGGAAGAAGAGGACGATTTATATCAACGCCCATCTTCTTGTTACCTTATAAAAGCTCTAAAGATTGGTAATTTTTTTTTTTATGATTATCGTATGAGCTTAAATAACCTCGTTACAACTGAAATCGATAGATATTAAAATTTAGTAGTTTCTTTTACGTGATTGAGTAATGACGTAGAGAGGATAAACGTTGATATATAGTTATAATTTTTATTAATATTGGGTAAGTTCATTAGCATTTTTTTAAAGTCTCTCATTCATTTATGATTCAATTCTTTCGTTTAATATTTATTGTAAGTTAAAAAAAATTTTCCATGAAATATCCACAATAAATTCTTCTTCCGAAAGCTTTTAATGTTGTTATTTTAAACAAGGTTTTCTTAGACAATGGAATGCATTTCCTCATTTTTGTTATTGGTGACGACCACTTCTTTATAAATTGCATTCCGTTTGTTAAGTGAAAAGATTGATTTTAAATGTCGAAATTAATTATTTCTAAAACACAGGAATATAATACTTAATATATGCTGAGAAATTTTATTTGTGTCGCATTCATTTCAAAAAATGGGCAGGATTATAATATTGAAGTAAAACTTGTTTGGCCTTTTAGTTCTAATATGCAAGACGTGTTCTGAGAAAAGTTTCAACATTGTTTAACTTTTAGCGATAATTTTACGTATATTTCTACATCACAAGAGTTGCACATTTAGAATTCTCATTTTACATGAAGTGATATTCTTAAGAAATGTATACATATTTTGTGTTTATTTTTACAGTGCACCATCTCTACTGTTAAGGAGTGCAAGAAATATATTCATGCTAATCTTGATTAGAACTGTAAATGAAATTTATCTTCTATTCTTTAACCGACTGGAAAATATTTCTAAAAAGGTTTTATATTTAAAGCAAGAAAATTTATCCAACGAATTTTTTATTAAAAATGTGGGTTTTTAAAGACTTCCATCTTGATTACTTTTCCTCCATTATAGGACAAATTTGGCGATTCTACTTGTCTATTAGCGTTGAATTTTGTAGATAACGAACTGCATTACATCTCGCAATGTATGGAAAGTATGCGTAATATTTAATCCGCTGTAATGTAGGACATAAAGCACTCCTTCAAATTTCGAATGGTTATCTTTTCATAGTTCCGGATTGTTAAATTGAAGTTTGGAAAAACCTTTTGCACTATTTTCTTTTTTGTATTTTCATAGCTAAAAAATTAATAAAATATATTTTTAAGAAAATGCTATTAAAAAAATAGAATGTGGTGCTACAAATTAAAATGTAGAAAATGCACACGCATTGTTATACCCTGCCTTTTCAAAGTTTTTAAATGATTTTACATTTTCAACATGATTGTAGCGCTATATTGAACCCTGTATAGAATTTTCATTGAGCGTTTCAGTTCCATTAACAAGGTTGTATTGCCTAAATTAATGAGATGATATTTTACCAGACTTTGTTTTAAGTATTTAGAATTCCTCTTTCTCATGCGGAAGCTATTTCGGAAAAGGGAAGGTGTGCTCTATCGGTTGTCGTTCTTTTCAACTGATCGTGGTACAAAATCAGTCCATCTTGAACTGGCTGTTCTCGCGAAACAGAATATCAATATTCCAAATGGTTACCATTTAAAGCTCTTGGCAAAAGCCATGAAATATTATGACGTGTAAAGAATTAGAAAATGAGAAATGTTCTTTATCGTTAAAATGCCAACATATTTCATTCAAACATTCAAAACAATTTGTATTTCAATATTTGGAACTTATTGCATTTTCTTATTAGACTTGTGTATGGTGCAAACTGTTAAATTTTCTATCAAACCATTATATAAAATTTCATGTTTCATGAAAGGCTAATAACCATTCATAATCTGCACCATAACTGATTGCAATTTTCTTTTAGATCACATTCAGAAGATGCTCTGGAATTAAGTGGGCAGCTTCACTTTCATGCTTGTTTATGCGAAAGAATGCGCTGATGGTATTATCGCTGCGAGTGGCATTTTTCCAGTTTGACAAAATCCAGTACTCGTTTCCTTTTGGCTCGAGAACACCATCTGGATCACCACAAAGTACACCTTGCCATGCCATTTGAGTCGCTTATGGTTAATGGAAAGTATTTTCATGTAGATTGCCTTCTGTTGCATCGGACGATCTAGGTATGTCTACATAATTGCGGTACCCTAGCTCCTCAGAGGCTGCTTGTGTGGAATATTCGGTGATTGTTAATATTGTTTAATATTCATTCAGGAAAGTAGCTTCGGATTTTAATAATCTATTATTACTACTAGGATAGTTCTATTTTTAAAATAGCAAGTTTTCTCGCAAAAGTTAATAGCGAATTGCGATTTGTGTGACTATGAATTTCCTTGGAGTTGGAAAGAATACTTCTGATATAAGCTTTAGGTAAACGAATTTTCAAAAATGAATCCAAATAAAAAGTTGAAAATGACATTCAAGCTTGTTGTAGAAACAAGTCAGTGCGAATTTTTGAGGTTTAGCATAATCGGTTCATTCATTAAATATCGATTCAAACTTTGACCTAAACGTTTCTTAATTCCTATATTTCTTATTAGATTACGATTCTCCATCCAACGTATATAAAATTACTGGTGCCTGGCTTTTGTTCATTTCGGTACATTTAATCATAAGTGATTCAGTACAAATCACTACTTGGTGATGTTATATAATGCTGTAAATTTCAGGTTAATGAATATAAATTTGTAAATCTGCAAAAAGGAATTTATTCCGACTGCGTTCAGTTAATTAGAAGGGCAGATTGCAGATATTTCATCTGGAAAATCCGATTATCATGAATATTTAATGCTGTAAAGATTTATTTTCCAATAACGAACCATTTTAAACTTCTGCATTAGATTGAAAAAATGTTTTTAAATAGACATCTATAAGTGATTATTTAAATGCTCAGGCATTTCGGATAAAGATTAAAATATGCATGAAATTTTCTAGATTTACAATTAAAATAGTTAAAATTAAGTTAAACTTGCATTTTTAGTGGGGGGGGGAGGGAATTACTTCTGAAATAAACTAGTGATAACTTGCTAAAGAATGATGCATATATTTTCCCATCTGACGACTAAGAAATTTTAGAACTGATTCTCTAACTTGATTTTTTCACTAAAATAAAGTAACCTTAATTTTAAGCTGCTAGTATTCTAATTCTGACCAATTTTAATAGCCGCTTTATATATTAAATGAAACTATCTCAAGTTTGTTATATTTAGACAATATCGCTAATTTTTGTTATGCCTCTTTAACTCACACCTCGAAATCCTAAAGAAACTTCATTTCCGTTTGAATTAATTCGTAAACGTTTTCTTATATAATTCTAATTTAATAAAATAAAATTGATTTTTATTAATAGTTTGTGTCATTAGTCTTATTTCCTATTTACATTAATTCCTTGACTTTCTAATTAGATAGCTATAAATATCCCAAATAGCATGCCAATTTAATTATAATATACAAGGCATTTGAAGCATTGATGGTCTTGTGACTTTTAAATTTTAATCACTTATTTACTTTCACTTAAATGCAGAGATAAACGCTTCATGCGATGCTCATTTCGGACACCTCGTTGTATGCGTAAGGGTAAGGAAAATTAATATTCAACTTCTTTAACGGAGTAAACTTAAATCGTAATTGTATATTTTATAAGTGCTATAGTTAATATCTATTTGCATTGCGTGACAAATTCTGAATTGTCGGACATGTTACTACATTAAAAATTCATAGTTCCAATTGATTCTAGCCTCAAACAATTATTTAAATTAACTAACTTTCGAAATTTTGGTTGAAATTTAGAAAAATGTCCTTTATTTTCTACAGTTTTGTATCCACCTCTTTATAGGTAGTATAAAGCTCTCGGATAACCAATTTCAAATTAAAATGCAAACCGTAAGAATGTCATAGAAAAACTTTCAATACTTCTATACGTCTTAAAACCAATTCTTGCATTCAAATGCCACATTTGAATAATATTAAATCGCACTATTTGATATGAAGAATACTTAAGCTAAGATTTCTTTCATAACTTGTTTTGATAGCAGTCAGTGGCAAGGTACAATAGAAATGACGAAGGATTAACTGCTTTCAGAATGACAAAGTTGGCGCCGAGCTTGTTGTATAGCACCGAATATAGAAAGTATTTTAATGGAATTTATAAAATTTAAGAAATTTTGCATGCTTGACTTGGTGCTGGATGAGTATTTTTTAAAAATAGTCTTCATGTACCCATACCAAGACTGATAATTTGGCTTATTTGACGAAGTTGGGCAGTGGGATAAATTCTATTATCTGGTAGAGATGTATAATTCGAATAAGAAACTGCCTTTTGATGTGCATTACAAAAATCCGATATAATGTATGAAGTAGTAATTGGTAGCTGTGCGAGCAACGTAATCTGTACAGTGTCTCAGTATATGGATAGGATTTTCAGCATAAGAGTAATGCAGAAGTAGGCAGTATGTGATCTAAAGCTGAGCGAATATCCGTTGTGGGTTAGTTAAAAGAAATGCATCCTCATGGCCAATTGGATTTTGAATGCAATGTTCAGCAGTGCGGATTTGTGGTTTTGGCGGCGTAGGCAATGTATGTGAAAGTTGTGGAATCCTGATGGAGTTGAAAGTATGGGCATTATGTATGAGCTGTGAAATTACCCTTGCTTGTAAGAAAAATGCTTGTAAGAGCTGTGGAATTGTGGTCGGCTCTGAAGCGTGGGTAATGTGTGAGAGCTGTGGTCGGCTCTGAAGCGTGGGTAATGTGCGACAGCTGTGGACGGCGCTGAAGCGTGGGTAATGTGCGACAGCTGTGGACGGCGCTGAAGCGTGGGTAATGTGCGACAGCTGTGGACGGCGCTGAAGCGTGGGTAATGTGCGAGAGCTGTGGACGGCGCTGAAGCGTGGGTAATGTGCGAGAGCTGTGGACGGCGCTGAAGCGTGGGTAATGTGCGAGAGCTGTGGACGGCGCTGAAGCGTGGGTAATGTGCGAGAGCTGTGGACGGCGCTGAAGCGTGGGTAATGTGCGAGAGCTGTGGACGGCGCTGAAGCGTGGGTAATGTGCGAGAGCTGTGGACGGCGCTGAAGCGTGGGTAATGTGCGAGAGCTGTGGACGGCGCTGAAGCGTGGGTAATGTGCGAGAGCTGTGGACGGCGCTGAAGCGTGGGTAATGTGCGAGAGCTGTGGTCGGCTCTGAAGCGTGGGTAATGTGCGAGAGCTGTGGTCGGCGCTGAAGCGTGGGTAATGTGCGAGAGCTGTGGTCGGCGCTGAAGCGTGGGTAATGTGTGAGAGCTGTGGTCGGCGCTGAAGCGTGGGTAATGTGTGAGAGCTGTGGTCGGCGCTGAAGCGTGGGTAATGTGTGAGAGCTGTGGTCGGCGCTGAAGCGTGGGTAATGTGTGAGAGCTGTGGTCGGCTCTGAAGCGTGGGTAATGTGTGAGAGCTGTGGTCGGCTCTGAAGCGTGGGTAATGTGTGAGAGCTGTGGTCGGCTCTGAAGCGTGGGTAATGTGTGAGAGCTGTGGTCGGCTCTGAAGCGTGGGTAATGTGTGAGAGCTGTGGTCGGCTCTGAAGCGTGGGTAATGTGTGAGAGCTGTGGTCGGCTCTGAAGCGTGGGTAATGTGTGAGAGCTGTGGTCGGCTCTGAAGCGTGGGTAATGTGTGAGAGCTGTGGTCGGCGCAGAAGCGTGGGTAATGTGTGAGAGCTGTGGTCGGCGCAGAAGCGTGGGTAATGTGTGAGAGCTGTGGTCGGCGCAGAAGCGTGGGTAATGTGTGAGAGCTGTGGTCGGCGCAGAAGCGTGGGTAATGTGTGAGAGCTGTGGTCGGCGCAGAAGCGTGGGTAATGTGTGAGAGCTGTGGTCGGCGCAGAAGCGTGGGTAATGTGTGAGAGCTGTGGTCGGCGCAGAAGCGTGGGTAATGTGTGAGAGCTGTGGTCGGCGCAGAAGCGTGGGTAATGTGTGAGAGCTGTGGACGGCGCAGAAGCGTGGGTAATGTGTGAGAGCTGTGGACGGCGCTGAAGCATGGGTAATGTAAGCGAAATGGGTAAAAAATATCGCTGCTGCATGTCTGTACAAAGGTTTACTAGCTTGTAATGTGACTTGGATGATTGCTTCTCTTTGTGAGCAATTTTTTGAGGTATATAATATCGGAGCAACGATGCTGTGAAGAGTTTGGCACATTCAGTTTCAGTAGGAAAATAAAGGTATGATTATAACGTATTAGTTTTAATGTCGACCGGATTTAACATTTTACGAGAATTCTATTGATAATTTAAAAAATAAATGCTCGTTTGAATTGAAATCCCCCAAATTCAGCAAATGGAATTTTATTTGGAGGAATACAAGATCGAATTATGCTGAATTCCCATCTTGCTTTGGAATAACTTCAAATTACGAGCATGGTTTAAAAACAAAATAATAAATCAACTCAACTGCTGCAACTCGTAACGGTATTTCAGACCCTCGAAATCGCAACACTTCCCCAACAATTGTAATTCATAATGATTGAAACCAATACTCGAAAAGGCGGTTGTTGAGAAAGAATCGATAAATAGTATTTGAATTTTTCTTCCTTGGTTGACAGAACAAGAATTTTTGTTGAAATTCAAGTGCTCCAACTAAAAGCATCCTTTGATTTACAATCTCGTAAAGGAGTCGGATAAAAAAAAGACTAATAGTTTTTAGCTTTTAGTTTCTTCGAATTATAATATTTTACTCCCTTCCCCCTTCCTTGTTGTAGCTTTCAAAAATGGCAGTATTTTATTGAATCATGGATTGTTCTAAAACTTCTGCACATTTGATGAAAGAAACAATGTCGCTTTAATAAAGTTTAAATTCTTAATTCCACTTATTACCAACTAGAAATGCAATACATCCTTTCTGAAGATGTATATTTTACCTTCATTATAATCTGAAATTTTGTAGATTTAATTCTTTTTTTTTTTTCATAATCTTAGAATTAAATTCCTTTATCTATATAGCAAGATTATCTAGCAAGTCTTTGTTTTGGTTTTCATCTTTATTGTTTCCAAGTAACGAAATAATTCGTGATATCTCCCAAATTCTAGTGTTTGTCCTGCGTATTATTCAATTTTAAAAATAAACTAACCAAGGGGATTAATAATTGCATCTGCTTTTCGTGAAGTAATGGAGACTGCTGTAATATTCACACATCTAATCTAACAAATACAATTTCACGCCAATTGAAAAATTCGGATTTTCATATCGCAACTTGTAAGTAGAACTTACAATGCAAACATACATTGAATTCCGCCGAATAAAAACTATACTTCAAATAGCGAAATTGGCAAAAGTAAATGGAAATTTAAACTTTAACAGAAATGCTATTTTGTTGGACGAAGCTTTCAGTCTCAATAAAAATGTTCCAACATGAAAATTTGACTGTAATTTCAAAAATGTTTTGGACAAAATTAGTTTTGTGTTTTATCTGTGTTTACTTATGTAAATATATACTGTAACCATTATAAAATAGGGCAGGTATTTAAAAGGCAACTGGAAACAATTTGTTCCGATTAAAATGAAATAATTTAGGCTGCTTGAACAAATTTGGTCTTCAAGTGGAGAAGGGCTTGAAATAAGTTTCGTCCGGCTCAAATCGGCAGAGGATTTTAGGATGAATTTTTTAAAATTTAGAGATCATGGAATTCCTATTTTAAATAGTTTAAAAATTGTGTCTTTAAAATTTCTCAGTGGTGCAATATCGAAGAGATTCTATTGGGTTTTCTTACCCAATTGGAAATTCACTTAGGAGAACTTTCTCGTTTACCTCTTTAAGAATGATTTAAAAGCCTTCAGAATGCATTAGAATCGATACTTCTGATATCCAGATAAAACCCGAAAGAAATATTCATAATCTTCCAATATCCTATGCAAGCGGCCTCTAAGCGGCGAGATTGCTACACTTATGTGGTTATTACTTGGTATTGTCTAATGCAGTGGATGAGAGAATCTTTGTCATCTGATATTAAGGAAAAGAGAATAAATATGAATGTGGCAACTTTTTGGGAAAAATAGCAACTTATATTATCTTCAGTTTGTACTGCATTATTTACACCAAACGTTTTCCTATTGATTCATCTGGATTCATTGTCAGTTGAAATGGGAACTATTTACTGGGAAGTGACAATATCCAATGTCACTTTGAATACTGCTGTTCTACCTGGAGACAAACATTTTATTGAAAGCAGATAACTGGATAGCAAAGAAAACATATTTCACGATATACTGAAATGAAATTGGTAAGTTTTCGTGAATTATAATTCTCATACCGAACACTTTGTTTCAATTATGTACAATTCCGTCAATTGTTACATAATTAGAATTTTTCAAAAGGTTGTTATTTTGTATTTATAGGTTGGTAAATTTAGAACCTGCTTTTCTGCTGAATAAAGGTATGGCATCTACCGCAAACAGCAAGATTGTTTTTACATTCCATATGACTTATGAATTGTCACTTCTACTGGATTCGAAAAAGTTTTTAAGATGACTTGTTTACCTGATCTTGAATTTCTATTACTACAACTATTATAAATTATATTAAATCACATGCCATTTTTAAAACGCTTTGTTCTTCTAGGAAACAAATTTTCCAAATGCTGGAAAGAAATTCAAATTGTGATATGAAGACACTTTTTCAGTTACAGTATTCAACTTCCACATGAAATACAGAGGAATTCAGGCACATGTATTCATTCTGTGTATATAGGGGGCCAAAGTAATCCGGAATCGGAGAATGGAATCGGCATGCGACATCCATGTGTTCAATTGGGAACCTCTTCAGGAGTTGAATTAGTTAGTACAAAAAAAAAAATGATCCAGGTAAATTTGTTTTGCTTCTCTGTACGGCCTGAAGGCAAGTTGTTTTCTGAGAAACGAACAACCTGTATTAATATTGGTATCGATAAATATTCTGTCAACTCCTTCAATATTGTAGTAGTTAACGTATTCATAAATTGGCGAGACTACTGAAATGTAATCGCGTGTCTAAATATGACGATCCTTAATTTTCCCTAAGCGACAAAATGAAAATTGAACGTTTTTTAACGAAACTTCATATTGCGTTTGTATGCAAGGCAGTGTCCATTTGGAGGACAATTTGAATTTTTAAACATGAGCAGTAGTTGTACCTAGTGGATGATAAATAAGTAGTGCAATTTATTTTAAATCAGAGTCTAAATGTAGAAAAATGGAGGTACTGGCTCTATATTAAAATAGCATGTTTAGACAAATCATTTTACAAATGTGTTTAATACTGCGATATTTTTACTGCCAACAGATGTTTTGAAAGCTCAGAACATTTCCTAATTAGAAACGTGGATAAGTATTTAGTTCCATAAATAAGGTTATCTTAATAAAATTCCTTTTTCATACTTCAAATTATCTGTGTAGTTTAAATAATGGTTTTTTTTTGTTTTGCTCTTTAATTCTATTGCGTTTCACGGATTCGAATTTGTTCATTTACATATTTAATACTCTTCAGATGTCGGCTAACACGACTTAACCGAAATCGGCACAGCGAAATAACACTCTCGTCGAGCGCATTTTGGGGTTATATTTTCCAATTATGGATGGAGAGCCCACAGATACAGCTGACTATCTGTATCAATTTATATCATGCTAAAAATGTCTGATTACGAATAGAGATCTACAGGACTGAATTATTAATATACAATTCATCACCACTGTGCAAATTCTGTACCCGTGTGGTAAGCAATATTTTTAGGCGTATATACATTTCCGAGAATTTCGATTTTATTTCAAGTACAAGAGATTAGATTTTTATGTATTCTTTATTTCAGTTCCTGATATAAATTCTACGGACAGCAACAATTTGGATTGTCAGAAATGTTCTCTTGGGTACCAACCTGTGAAATCGGTTAGTTGCTATAATTTTTATAATTGTCATACATGCATGAATATTGGTTATAATTCTTTGATTTTAATAATGAAATCACTGAAATTTTAACGATAAACCTATGAAAATTTTGGAATGAGAATTCTTCAAATTGATATTCGTAGGTTGGAGGTCATGCGTCCATAAATTTGTTGAATAAAAGCTTTCCATCCACAACCAAAATACTAACTTCATTTTCAACTCATTCTTCATGAATTAACACAATTTATGTCGGTTACAGGAAATACTAAAGATGGCACCGAAACAGAAAAATAAATACAGTAAGTCAATCAATTTCAACAATTGCCAAAACATGGTATTCTTAAATGCTTAATTTTTTAGATTTGAAAATAAGTTCTTCAAGGCTGACGCAAATTGAAGCCATAATTATTTGGAGACATTTGTCGTGACAGATCCAGCATTTCCAGTCGCTTCTGAATATAGGAATCAAAGAATTGAAGCGCATTCATCGAGATTAACTTCTCTATATAGGGATAAAATTTACCGGCCGCTTGAGAATGCCACAATCGTTTGCACGTCGTTGCCTTCTATAGAAAAATATCTAACGAAATATCTCTTCAGACGAAGAATTGTTCATGTGCAACTTTATTTTGCCTGTTTAGAATTCCGATAAATTTTTTCGGGATGAATAAAATATTATATTCAAAATTAAAATTTCCTTTTTCAATTCTTTTCCAGTTGTAATAACTAGCTAATTTATATTCACCTACTGTATGTTTTCCAAGCGTCTCAATAGCGATCAAAATATTATATGAAACTTTGTCACGACAATGGTGCTTCTCGAATATTTTTTTCATTAAACTTAAAGTGCTTTCCAAAGGAAAAATCGTTAACTGTTGGCGAAGAAATCGTATCACAACGCTAACCCTTGAATTCTTGTGTATCTAACTGTTATATATGAGCTTTCACGTCAAGCGTTTTAGGAATTGTAACAAATCTGAAAATATTTCTGAGGTTTCTAATCCTTCAAAAGATTTCTTGTACCCGCATATGTATAATCTCATTACTTTTCGAAGTGCAAAGGTTTGAGTTTAACGATCTGTGGATGGCGGAAGATTACTCAAGTATTAATTGGTAGCCTATGACCTTCATAGACGTAATGCACTCAGAACTCTCAGAATATGCGAGATTTGGCTTTCGAATGAAATGAAAAGGTTATTTAGATAATTTTTTTCAAATGAATTTCATATACTGCGAATAGTTTTGCTAATAGATAATTGAATTGTCGCGAGCTTTATTCATTTCCTAGTTAAAAAGTAGATTTAATTCCGTATATAACGTAATGAAGCGAATTCTATTTTAGAATAATCTACATAAGTTTAAAGAGCAAAATAAATTATGAATGCTCTTGCATTTCGTAATTTTCTTAACAGATGAAATTGTATTTAATTTGTATTAATTGAAATATTTTTCAGATGCCTTTTTAACATTTTCAACCAAAATGATTACAACGGAAGAAACACGAACCTTCATCGAACGCATTTTTGAATTCACTCACAATTCTCCAGGAAAATCTTCGAAGATGCAGGTGATCCAGTTGAGCTTTTGTAAAGCTTGCGATTCATTTCAAGCACTGTGTCATCAAAGATTAGTATAAAATTACCATCATGTGGAACAGTCTGCACAGGAGAAATGTTATTGCGATCTTCGTTATTTCTGAATATCCATAAATCTTTAAAATGTTTGCTCTTGTATTAAGGTAAAAGATATTTGAATATTTACTTTTTTGAAGAAATCTATTGGGAAATGCTGAAATTCTTGGTTTCAAATTTGACAAAAGCCTGATGTCAGAGTTGTAACTTGCTTATGTTCTGTATTGCCATTATTTGACATTCAAAACAATTATTTGAAATGTCAATCAATACTTGGCATTTAAGTGATTGATAATGTTTTATTCAGATAAAATTAATTATAAATGAAACGACAAATATCGATCTATTCAGTCCCTTCGTAGCGTATTTTCTATTCTTTCAAAAATAGGCTCGGAAATTATTTTTAGATTACATTTTGTGTTTAACCATTTTGATAGCATTTTAAATTTTTTTCTTAAAGGATGAATATTTTCTACATTTTTGTTCGCTATAAGATGTAGAATTGTAAACAGCATTTTATTCTCGTGTTCATATTCATTAGAACCTCGGTATGTTAATTAGCATATCATAATGAACTCTGAATTAAAAGGATATTAGAGCTGAGAACTAGTTATTCCAACTATTTTCCCCCATAGCATTTCTTTGTAGCGTCTTTCGACATTAAACGAAATTTATCATCAATACAATGGTATTGGTGTTTGTTAATTTAAATGACAAATTGCAGCTGTATAATTTTCAAAATTGAGTATTTCTAATTTTGAAATCTTGTTGATTTTCTTTATATTGATGGAATATCTTGTCTACTGTCACAAATTTTATAAACTGTTGCCCGTTTTACTGCAGTATCAAGTAAATTTACCGACCTTCATTTCTAAACTTCATTTTGTCAGCGTAAAACGATTATCAAAGACATGCTTACAAATGTAATATGTACGATTCTAGTATCTATATCAAACTTTGTATTTTTGTGAAAATCTTAACATTTTCATTTGTAATATTGATTTTTTTTTAACTTGGGCATTTGTTTGTTTTCCGTTATTGAAAAGTTGGATCTTGAGAATAAGTGTTTTGTTCCAAAAGATCTCTAAAATATATGTATATATACGTTTATATGTAATATATTGTATAATATATTCATGTTTTTATACAATGCATGAATAGTCTTCCTCAACGGAAGAAAAATCAATGTACTGTGTATAGAAGACGAGGTAAAAATATGCACTGCCAATATTCAGGCTGGTTTTCCTGAAGATTGTTCGATACGAGATTGACCTAAATTACAAATATTCTAAATTGTATTAGAGGGCCGATAACAATGCCGAGTTTTGATATTAATATTTTTGAGATTATAGAATACTTGAATTATATTAAATATTAATTTCTCAATTTGAGAATATTTGACCATTGTTAATGTCATCATTTTAATATTGCAAACCTTTCGTGCGTTTCGACTTTCCTGTCTAAAATTTCTTAACATTGTTTCTGGCTGAAATTTTAAACTATGCTTATTCATTTAATTCTAATTTAATTGGTTTCAGAAATATTTTTAATGATTCTCTAAATATTTAAATATCATTTCATTGCATCCATTTGCAAATACGTTTGATAACTTTTTATGTTAAATTTAAAATAGTTAGACAGTTACTAATTATTAGGCAAATATTACCAAGATTAAATTTTTTTTTATTTATATGCATTTCGGCTCTTAATTTATGTAAATATTCATATTCGCGCGCGGATAAAGGATATTTTTGTTGGTTCGGCCGGTCAACCAATAAAAATATTCGTGAACTCTTAGGAAGCATTTGATCATCGTGCCTGATCAACGCGATGATTAACATGCCTTAAGAGTAAGTATGACGGGATCACATGATGAGTATAATAATTTTAATTCATTTGGTAAATTTCGGAACTAAAATATCCCGCTTTTTTTTGAAAAATGGTGAATGGATGTGATGATGGGTAAATGTAGAATAAATTGCTTTTTAATTTTATTTTAAAGTAATGGTGAGAGGATAAAGGAGTGTTTAGAAAATAGTGAGAGGGAAAGTGAATTTATTTTAAGGAATATTTTTAATATATTAATGGAATATTAATATTTCTGACTTGACATTTAAATCATTACATTCTATTTTAAAATCTACATTTGAGTAAGCACTAATTAAATGTATTAAATTTGTTTATGCTATGTATTAATGTGATTGTAATTTTTTCTTTCTACTGATGTGTACCTTTTTCTCTAGAATTCTTGTATGTATTAACATCCCATGATGAAATATGCAAGCTTCGCTTAAAATAATTGATATTATGAAACTTAATTTTAAATCGTTAGATATATTCTGAATATTGCATTGAATTCTTGTTTCCAATACATTCTTATGCTACTTCTGTTGTATTCATCTTGTAAACAAGTCGCTTTGTTTTATGCATGACGAACTTGCAAATAAAGTTTATTTATATCAGATTCATGGTGTATTTATTCAAGTATTCGTAATTACTCTATTTGCATTATTTCTATGAATTTATAGAAACTTATTTTTACACTGAATTTCTCCTCAGTGACTTTAATTTAAATTAAAATATCCTTGAATGAATTAAAAATAGAATGACAATGGGATTTGTTTGAAACTTGTCATGCTCTCTAGAAATTAACAAATTCATCCAATATCTTGTTCTTTGCACTTCCTTTTAACAGAAGTTTAGAATATCATCTATTATTCTAATTTAAAATGAAAACATTTTAGGAAATATTTTAGTAGTTAAAAAACCTCAATCAGGAAAAATCCTATCAATTTTATATTCCACTTCAATTTTAGTCATAGTATTAAATTAGTATCTCAACATGCCAAAATCCATAACATTTCAATGAGCGTTAACTTGGATCTCTTTTGAGAGTCGGTTATTGTAATTAAAGAAAATTGAGATACTTGAGCTTACAGTTTGGAGCCGAGATTTATCGAATATGAATCTTTATTTCAGCTTCATAATCTCATTAGTCTCGTCTACGTCATGATCAGTAGGATATACATATTCTGATCTTAATCTTATATTAATGCTTTCCCAAAATTGAATGTGTAGAAAACATTACGTTGCTTTAATATCGAGTTCGATACTCTTCTTCCGTTACACAAAAATAGTATTATGGACATTCAAAATTGGAATTCTTCAGGAAATTTTGCGAATCTCTTCCCCGATATTCCGCTAATATTAAAACTGCTTTCACTTACTGTTAATACTTAAGAGACTAATAGGGGATATTTTACTGTCGAATATGAATAAATTGTAAAAATCTTACAGGAAGAAATTTCAAATTTTGGTGAAAATAGGAGAAATGCTAGGGAAAATAGGGAGGGGGGGGGGAATGTAAAGAAAAAGAGAATTTTCGAGACAAATAGTGGATATTTCACTGTTGAATATGTATATATATGTATACAACATATATGCATACATTTGCATATTTAGTTATATTAGATTTCTCAAATTTTAGTCTTCAATGCGCATACTTCTCTTGATTTTACATCCACTCATATTTTACATCCATTGAAATGTTCTAAAACTGTTGAAACATTGTAGGACAAACATTGCACTATGTCCATTTAATGGCGATAGCGATTCAATTAGATCAATATATATAATACGGAATTTTTCCAACCCCTACTAGGCATTCTATTAATTTAGATATATTCTGTCTGATAACCTTGTATTATTGACAATTAGCTTTTTATATATTTTAATTTCCTCTTTTTTTTTTCTGCCTAAAATTTCTAAAATTTTCTGTCACCTATTTAAATATTTTTCCAATGACAGGATGTGAAAAAGCACGAGTTTGTTGGAACATCTGCTGTGGAATGTAATCCCTTATACTGGTTGTTGAAATATCATTGCAAGGATTTTTTCCTGTTAAGATAAACTTGAATTTCAAAGAATTATTCTTCAGTTAAAAGTTGCAACTGTTCATCTGCAATTGCCTCATAGTAGATTTGTGACACTGCCTAACTTCTTGATTAGGCATATGAAACGATATTTGATTTACCAACTATATGTTTGATTTTGGTAAAAAAATTTTTAAAAATGTATTGAAGATCGAGTAGCTGTTTGGGAGGTATTCTTTCATTTATCTGTTGAAATGCGAATGTAAATGGTTTGTGATCAATACAGAGAATAAACTCGGATACTTCTAATAATTCTTTGAAATACTTTACAGAAATATTCCTTGCCCCAGTAATTCTCTGTCATAGGTTCTATACCCTTTCCGTGCATCATTTTACTTTTATAACGATTCTGACTGAATAAAATATATAACTAAATTATGAATGGAAACATTTTTTAAAAATATTTAATTGTTCATTTTAAATATGGAGAAACCTTTCAAAATGCACATATTGTAATATTACTCGTCGCAGTCGAACTGATTGTGATGAACTGATTCAAAATCACTTTTATCACTATTATATTGCAATATTGCAATGATGTTATAATGCCAACACCATTAAAATTTCATAATAAAGGACCCACAAATCAGGTTTGACTGTTCTTTATTTCTGTTTCATATGAAATAACTTTTATTATTATAATCAATTATATTATATTTATTTTGTAAATTTATAAAATTGTTTGCCCGAACTAATATATTTCTATTTTGTTGATTTATCAATTAAGAAAAAAAAAGTGAAAGCTAGGTATTAAGAAATCGCCTTTATTTTATATGAGCTCTAGTAAGGCACTTTAATTAAGGCAAAATGCTTCTGAAAAATATTTAAATGAATAGGAATAGGGTAGGAAATGAATATTTGGGCTTAAATGAATTTTCAGAATGCTGCAAGAATTAAATGACCGAATGAAAGCTTGAAAATAAAAACATCCTACGCTACTTTTAATCCATAAATATAAAATGGAATGACCCTTTAAATGTTTGTTTGAAACAAATACAATTCTGTACTCCTTAACAGAATTGATCGAAATTTAGTACACACCTTTCTTAGCACATAGAAGGTATAAATGCACTTTTAAAATTATTACACACCTCTAAAATGAATGGAACAAGAGCAGAAGGATTTTAGGTTTTTTCCCCGCCATAGCTTCAGAGCATCTAATTGGAAAATAAATCATTTTTACATTTTTTAAAACTTTTAGGTATTAGCTTTTCAGTGACCTAGATTTCGTTTCTGTATGAATATTTCTCTCATTTTAATCACTTTTTCAAAATTACTTTAAACCCAGTTTATAAGAATACCTTTTTCCTGTTGAAAGATGAATTACATATATCACTCACGCACTTTTCCCAATGCTTAAAGGGGAAGTCCACTTTTGACGTTTCCTTCTTTTCTGCTGTAGATGATATTTTAATATTGCGAGTTTATAAATCTAGATTTCCAGAATTAAATTAAAAAAAATATATACACTTCTGATGAATCTGGACAAAAAAATACAGAATTAGCCAAGTTTTACCACGATACGATTATTTAAATATCTTTAAAACAAAAAACAAATCCCTTGTTTTAAATACGTAAAAATGTGAAATTTTTGCCAGTAATTTTTAATGCTCTGTCAGCTTGAATGCTCCTTGGTTGCAGAATCAGATGACATGATCTAACCAGATCCCGACAGTAAAGCAAGCAGAACCTGTATGATCTAAGCACTCACATTTCATCTTTTGAGCCGCATGTCTACTAATGGTTTAGCGTCAAATACCGGGTGTTTCAAAAATGACCGGTATATTTCAAAAATCAATAAACCTAAACGGGCAGCGATAAAAAATACACCGTTTGTTGCAATATGTTTGGGAGAACAGTAAATTTTCAGGCAGACAAACTTGCGAAATTAGTTACAATTTACAACAACAGATGGCGCTGCAGTCTGGAAAAAGATCTAAACTACGATATTTTCCAAATATCCACCATGCACAGCAATGACATGGCGTAGTCTCAGAATGAAATGAGCAGAAACCCGTGTAAACGTCTCAGGCGGGATGGCTTCACATGCATAATAGACGTATTGCTTCAGTTGTTCAATTGTTTCTGGATTGTGGCGGTTCACCTGATCTTTCAAGTGTCCCCACAGGAAGAAGTGGCAGGGGTTCATGCCTAGCGATTTCAAATTTTTTCAAACAGATCCTTTATTGTATCGCTTTTCGGCTCTTTGGTTACATTAAACTTTCGTTGAAAACTTCGTCTTGTTGCAACAACACTGTGTTCTACTCTGTGGAATTCCAACACCAGAAAAATCCTTTGTTCTAAGGAATAAACCATTTTTTCAGAACAAATTTGCAATCTGTGAACAGCACACGCATAAAGCAGAAAGACGACTTACAGAATGGCGAACTCAAACTGCTTTTTCTTCTATATCTTTCAAATCGCCTGCAGCGCCATCTGTAGTTGTAAATTGTAACTAATTTCGCAAGTTTGCCTGCCTGAAAATTTACTGTTGTCCCAAGCATATTGGAATAAACGGTATATTTCTATCGCTGCCCGTTTAGTTTTTATTGATTTTTGAAATATACCGGTCATTTTTGAAACATCCGGTAATAATAATATGCAGTTTCTGTTCACGTTCTGCCAGTATCATATCATAATCAAGATATATGCAGAATGAATAAATATTCTAAGTACAAACTTCTATTGATGGTAGAAAACGCACAAACAAAACAGAATCGTTTAGGAGTGCATAAACGGAACCCCCAGCCTGATTAACGGGGAGATAAATAACATCATGTGTGTCAAATGAAAGTTAAGAGGACGAATTACTGAGATAACCTGTTGCATATAGAATTATTGATTTTGAAAATCTCTCCAATTCTTAAAATGACATTCGTATTAAAGAGTTGAATTTTTAATCCACATTATTTTATAATTATGTCGATGATATATGAATTTTTAAAAATTTGGATTAGTTAAAATGATAATGATCGAGATTCCTTACTTTTCTGCAAATATAGTAATATAATATTGGTATATAGAACAAGTTTCTTAAAGATTGCTTCCAAAATTACTTTTCTATCCCGGAAAGGAATCAGATACATGATTATTCTCTGATTATGAGGGTTGTTTTTATTGCTTTGAGTGGAAAAATTTAATCTTGTGAGTTGATTTCTGTCAAACGTTACTCTACTTAACTATTTTTACGTTTTCGTTAATATCACTTTTCGGACTTTCTCTTATCGGACACTATAAATTTATACGTGATTCTCTTTGGTTATTGCTGATGTTTAGTTAAATATGCAAAGCATTTTCAGTAATATAAAAACATATTTTTGTAAGAAATTATTTTTTTAATGAGTATATCAAATATATATGTTTCAAATACTTCAAATATATCAATTTTTAATGTATTAAATTTTTTCAAAAAATTTCCAATGCGTAAAGAAAGATTTCTTGTAGCACATGTCACAGAAGTATTCGGTCGTTTTTCTCCCTCAAGGCAACACATGATTAAATCTTACTAAGCAGTCAAATCTAAAAGCGCAATGCTAAGAATAGGAATGAATTCTCCGCATGTGTGTGAAATTTACACTTCAATTTTCGATAAAATATCGAAATATTTTAAAATTAAATTATATTTTTGATGCATATGATTTTGAATAATTCATAGTAACTGTCGGAATGGTCGAAATATATATCTAAAATAAATTTAAAAAAAATAATAAAAATATTTGTCGGCCTCGAGACTCAAACTGAAGAACTGCAAAAATCAGGAAAACATCCTGCCGATCTAGCCACAAAGCCTCCTGTCACGAGAACCTCTGAAGACTTTCAGATTCTCATTATGACTATCCAAAAAAAGTTTTAAGTACGGTGTCAATCTGGTCTAAAAGCACAATGCTAAGAATAGGAATAAATTCTCCGCATGTGCGTTGACTTGAATCTTAAAATTCCGATTAAATATAGAAATATTTCAAACTAAATTTTATTTTTGAAGTAAAAGATTTGTAGTAATTCATAGTAACTATAGAAATAATGAAGAAAAATAGCGAAAATAAATTTTAAATAAGAAAAGTATATAAAACTATTTGTCGGTTTCCAGATTCAAAATGAAGATCAGCAAAATTCATCGCCACAACCTCCCGATGAAGCCGCCAGGCCTCGACAATGGAGAGCGTCTGAAGGGACTAAGATTCTTATTACGTCTATCCAATTAAAGTTTTAAATACAGTGTAAATCTGGTCTAAAAGCACAATGCTAAGAATATGAACCGCTCGCGTCATTAGAGGCTTGTTGGCTAGCTCTGCAGGGTGTGCCGTTGACTTAAGCATGTCTTCTGTTCGAGTCTGAAATCGACAATTATTTTTATATATTTTTCTTTTTTTTTTATTGATTTTAAATATTTTTCGCCATTATTCCTACAGTTACTATGAATTATTTCAAATCAGATGCATCAAAAATAAATTTTAATCTCAAAATATTTCTATATTTAATCAAAATTCTAAGAGTCAAGCTCACGCACATGCGCAGAAGTCATTCCTATTCTTAGCATTGTGCTTTTAGACCAGATTGACACCGTATTTAAAACTTTTTTTGGATAGTCGTAATGAGAATCTTCGACTCTTCAGACGCTCCCGGGATAAGAGACTTGGTGGCTAGATCCGCTTTGTGTGGCATTGATTTTTGCAGGTCTTCAATTCGAGTCCGAAACTGACAAATATTTTTATATATTTTCCTTTCTTTTAAAATTTATTTTAGCTATTTTCTCCATTGTTCCAATAGTTACTATGAATTATTCCCAATCATATACTTCAAAAATAAAATTTATTCTCAAAATATTTCTATATTTAATCGAAATTTAGGAGTCTAGTTCACGCACATGCGCAGAAGTCATTCCTATTCTTAGCATTGTACTTTTAGACCAGATTGACACCGTATTTAAAACATTTTTTGGATAGTCGTAATGAGAATCTTAGACTCTTCACATGCTCTCGGAATACGACGCTTGGTGCCTAGTATTGGCAATGTTATTGAATCATGCAGAATTATCTGTGTTAACGGCTAACTATGTCTGACGTCATTGCGACTCGTGCTTGTTTCTTATTTGTCATGACGTCAGAGACGATTAGTTATAAAATGTATTTTTCTTTCGAAGCAGAATGATAAAGGAAATGGAGTAGTTTCCTCCAGTATTCATGATATTGTTTTTTCTGCTTTATGATCCAAGTGATTTGTCATAACTTTTTCTGATGTGCATGTGCTTAAAACACCTTAATTTATTTCTGATCAGTGTATGTGTTGCTTCCAAAGTGGAAACGTTCTCAGCATAAATCATACGTTACCGTGAGGTTTCCGTTAACATAATGTTAAAGGCTCAGGTCTTCACCCATTTAACCTAGCACACGAAGTAGTGATTAGGCAATCCAGCTGTGACTATTTAACCTAGCGCACTCAGAAGGGAACCAGGCAGTGCAGTCCAGTCTTCTGTCAATGACCCGACTCCAGAAGATCCAGTGTTTCTAGAAAGGTTTGCATTTGAATGTTTACTCCACCAACGTTTTTGTGACGGGGGCCGGCTGTCACCCATTTCCACTTTATTCTTACTATAACTTTGAATATGGAGGCTGTTGGAATAGAGCGCATTCAACTACTTATCAAGTCGAACTGGATCTCGTGGAAGGAAAATGTGAAATTCCTCCTTATGGAACGAGGTTGTTGGACATTTATAGAAGGAACGGAACCACCCTTGGATGAGACTAATGCTACAAAACGTGACAAGTCCGAATATTAACAACGGCAGGATAGAGCTCCAGCAACAATATACTGCGGTATTGATGAGCAATATAGAACTTTGATATCTTCAACTACAAGTGAATCCAAAGCATGGATTATACTCAAGGAACAATTGGAATCCGTTTTCAGAGCATCTGTGATACGATTATTAGATGAATTTTTCTCTATTAAGTTCAATCCTGACATTGATAGTATTGCAGTATTTATTGCTGGAATTTGAAAGATACTGGACATCCATGAGACGATATGTACAGTGCTTTCCCAGCAATCGGGAGACTTCCTTAGGAGTCTCAAGATGTAATACAAATTTTGCACCGTTTGCCTGATGAGGATTTTAAACTTGATGAAATTGAGGTCGAATTAATTGATGAGGAAAATCGGTTAAAACAGTTAAAAAATGATTTAAGTGTTAGAATTTAATGATAAATCTGTAAGTGCTTATGCTGCTAGTAAATTTAATAAACAATGTTTCAGAAAATTGTAAACCAAAACCAGATGGAAATAAGTCTAAATTTAAAGATAAAATAGGGCCTTGCTATTTATTTAAATAAGAAGGGCATTTAAAGAGAAACTGTAAATATTTAAATACTAATTCTTCAAATTTTAGTACATCCAATTTAAATTATTGTTTTGAAAAATATGGTAAAAACGAAATTTTGTTACCGAGACTAATGTAAATCAAGAAACTCATAAATTCAATTGGATTATTGATACTGCTGCTACACGACATTTCTGCAATGATATAAATTTGTTTAGTGATTTAAAGAAAATTGAAGGGAAAACTATCTCGTTAGTCGTAGGTGGATTACAAAGTCCAATATAAGATATAGGTACTGTTAAATTGGATATAAAGTTAAATGGAAGAGACCATTCTATTACTTTAAAAAACGTTATGTTTTCACTTAAATTGAGACGAAATCTATTATCGGCGCCTTTATTAGAAAAAGCAAATTGTACCTTTAAATGTGCAAATGGTATATTATGTTTTTTTTTTCACCCAAAGGCGAGAAGTTATTCTTTGCTAAATGACTTGTATTTCTTAAAATCTAGATACGATGTTAAAGATGTGTTTAAGAATGTGGGAAATTCTAATGTAAAAGAGGGAAATATGCATTATTCTGGAAATAATCGATTTTGTCATATGAATATTGATTATTTAGTCCAAATTAGTAAAGTTTCGGCAGTAAATGGTTTACCTAAATTTATTATTGAGAAATTGGACTATGAAAGTTGTAAATTAACTAAAACGAAACGTCTCTGTTAAACCTAGTGGTAGAATAAGAAGTACTAGACCCTTACAGTTGGTACACATGGACGTATGTGGTCCTTTACCAGTTGTATCGTGTGGTGGAGTTAAGTATTTTTTGGTCCATCACAGATGAGTTTTCCAGAACTGTGACCTGCTTTCTGTTAAAGAAAAATCTCAAGTTTTTGAATGCTTTAAATCTTCCCAAGCTGATGCTGAAAGAGTTTTGAATCGTAAAATATTAAGTGTACGATGTGACAATGGTATGGAATTTTGTCATACTAAATTTTCCAAATATTTAAATGAACTAGGTATTAGATGTGAGAGGACAAATACTTACACATCTGAAGAGAACGGTATATATCCGAACGATTTAATTTAACTGCTATGGATTGTGTAAAGGCTATGCTTAATGCCAGTGGAATTGAAAAATGTTTTGGCCAGAAGCTTTAGTCTGTTTTACTTATGTTAAAAAATAGAATTTGTCATAAATTTAAAAATAAAACCCCGTATGAGCTTTATTTTAGCCATAAGTCAACTGTTTCACATCTAAAGGTATTTGGATGTCTTGTTCATGTGAGAACTCTCAAGCAGCTTGGGAATAAATTAGATTTGTGTGCAAAACACGGGATAATGCTTGGCTATGTTTGTTCAACTAAAGGATACCGTATTTGGTAATTGGAGGAGAAGTTAATTGAAACTTGTAGCGCACTTTTTGATGAAACTAAAAGACGTTCAAACGGCATTTTAAACTTCCCTAGCCCTAATAGTAGAAAAACGGAATGGATGGGATTTAAATTTAATGATATTAAAATAAATTTTTTATGATCCTAACGAATCGGGAAAAGCTGTAGCTGGTGATAGCTCAAAAGTAAACGCTTCAGTTGAAAATGCATCTAATTTAAAATTCTGCAGTTCAATTCCTTTTTATAGAGAAGTAATTTTGCTTCGAAACGGAAAAAGGTATGATATTTACTATCGTGTTAAAGATAAAGATGTTAGATTAAGGTCATTTAATGATGTAGAAAAATATTGTGAAGATAATTCCCTATATTATAAAAGTTTATTTGACTTCAATTCAACTGTGGATCATAACGCTAATCGTCCCGAAGTTTCGAACATTGAAATTTTGATCCCTAAACATTTTGAAGATGTTAAAATCTCTCCCCAGTCTGATAAATGGCAGGACGCAATGGAGGAGGAAATTAAAGTAATGAAAGAAAGAGATGTATGGGAATTAGTTCCTGCGCCTCAAGATTCTGAAGTTACAGGATGTAGATGAATTTATACACTCAAAAACAATGATAAAGTTGAAACTTGTAAGTACAAAGCTAGATTGGTTGCACAGGGACATAAGACATAACCAATAAAAAGGAGTCTTGTGATGAAGCGTTTAGTCTCGTAGTAAATTTTTCTCTTGTTAGATTGTTTTTTCTTATTTGTATGCCTATTAAAGTGTACTCGTTGTCCATTGGATATAAAATAAGCATATTTATACGCTAATTTGAATGAACATGTATATATGCGATAACCGCAAGGTGTTGAAAACTTTAATAAAATTAACCATGTTTGTCATTTGAAAAAGACAATATACGGATTACACCAAAATGGAAGCGTATGGTATTATGAATTTGATAGCGTTCTTGAAAATTTAGATATTGTTAAACTGAATTGGTGTAACTGTTTTTATATTTATAAGGAAAATGTTCTTTTGATATTTTATATTGATGACATTGTAATATTTGCTAAATTATAAGATGATATTGATAATATTGTATCGTTGTTACAAAGTAAATTTGATTTAAAAGTGTTGGGAAAAATTAAGAAATGACTTGGTATTGAATTTTCTGATATAAATGGACTGTATTTAATTCACCAGAAACAATATAGTGATAAAATTTGTAATGTATTTTCTAAATATTTTCATGTTTCACTTCCTATTGCAAAAGGGGTTGTTCTATCTAAATTACTGTCCGTCAAATGCTGTAGAAGTAGAAGAAATGTCTAATTTCATTATAGAAATCTTTTAGGTTGCTTGTCATTTATTGCAAATCGAACCAGGCCTGATATCAGTTATGCTGTTAATATCCTTTCCCAATTTCAAAAATCTCCTGGAATAAAATGTTTGTTTGGAAAAAAAATTTTAGTGCCATAATGTCCACCAGAGGGCGTCTTTTCCTGAAAAGCATTAATTTTAACACAGTAAACGACCAAAACGGAATACATAAACAATATTAACCTTTATCGACTAGTTTCTGATCACCTTGTCATCGAACCACATTAAGATAAAAAAAAATAGCAATACGCTGTTTGAGAGAAAAAATAAAGTTAAGTTTGCAGAAACAAGAGCAGATTGAGACGAAATTGCACAAGAGGAGCAGTTGTCCTGAAGAATGTAGGGAAAAGTGCTCCATGTGTCCACCCTCACTCACCTGCAAAATTTCAAGTCGATGGACAGTGTGTTCAACAGCAGATCGTAACTGATCAGTTGTGATGTTTCGCACATGCAGCGTTATGGAGCGTCAAGTCATTTAACGTCGCAATAAGATAACATCATTACAGCCGGAAACATCGACATATAAAATGACAACTGCAAATATTTCTCACCCTAACCTATTTTGCATAAAGCGTCCTCTCTTTCGCAAGCATGCAAATCTCGACATTTTTTTTTCTTCTAGAATTGACAGCTTTTCCTAGTCATACATTTTGTTACTCATAATTCTTGTTCTGGATTTTTAATATTGTTTCTGTATTCCGTTTTGGTCGTTTATTATGTTAAATTTAATGTTTTATCAGAAAAAGCTCCCTCTAGTGTACATTTTGGAACTATTTTTTTTTTTTTCAAAAATTCCGTGAACGCATTTTGTGTATAATTTATGCACTAAATTTCGCTGCAATCTGTTCACCCGTTTGCATTGTATGGTGCTATTTATAGGGGAAGTTTAATTATATCCCCCCTGTATAAATAACATGATTAGATTCAAAAATTTACCTAAAAAGCGAGTTTCATTACCTTTGAAAGTAGGTTGTATCTTATCAGATAGAAAAAGTAGGTTGTATCTTACCAGATAAAAGAAAATGAGACTGAGGAACTGACGAGACAGTTTCCGTACAGAACTCTAATTGGATGCTTCTACTATTTTGCGAATAGATCCAGGACGAACATTGAATTTGCTGTAAACATCGTCACAATTTTGTAATGGATATACTTATCATTTGACTGTCGTAGTTGGTATATTAAATTATGCATTTGAAACCAGACACTATAAGATAAATTTGTCAGATACTAGAAGTAATATGTTAACTATATGTTCAGATTTTAGTTGGGGATGCAAGTTAAACGATAGATATTCAACTAGTGGTTATAAAATGTTTCTTAGAAATGTACACCTAACTTGGAAATCTCTGAAACAAAATGTATTTCTTGAAGCTCAATGGAAGCAGAATTTATAGTTTTAACTGAGAGTGTAAAATGTATTATTTGGTATTCAAGAATTCTAAAGAAACTGAATTTGATTTTGAGATTTCTGAAATATATTGCGACAACCAAGCTGCAATTTATTTTTCTAAAAATAATGTTGAGAATAATAAAACGAAATATATTGATATTAAATATAAATTTATTAGAAAATTATTATTTGAGAATAAATTTTACGTTAAATATTTAAATTCTTAGAAATTTGTCTGGTCTTTTAACAAAACATCTTGTAAAAGAATTTATAATTTTTATTTAACTTATAAAGTTTATAAGTTAAACTTTTATTTAAATTATTCTGTAATAAAGTATATATTTAACATGGATGCAATGACCGATAGGCCGAATGATGCATATTCAAATCAAGTAGAGGTCGATCCCAGAGGAGTAACATTATTGGTTAGATCATTTTGTAACCGGAAGTACGTTGTATTTTCGTATAAATTGTGAATGAATGTTTGTGCTTTTAAATAAAAAGAACGGATATCAACTTGGTGTAGGCTGTAGCTAGGGATTGCAATACCGGTATACCGGGATACCGAATACCGGTATTTTGAGCCATTTTAAAATTTTGTAATACCGGTATTCACAAGTTTAAATACCGGTTTTTCGGTATTTACTAGAAATTTTTTTAATTGTCTGCACTATATGTTCCGGGATCGCTAACGTAGCAAAATAGTATATGTTTTTTTGTCTCCTAACGGGTTAAATTAATTAACTAATTAATGGCTTAATTAATTACTTAAATCTAAATTAGCGAAACATGGATTATCCGTGAAAGAAGATATTGTATCCATAACAACTAATGGAGCAACAGTTATGAAAAAAGTTGGAAAGTTGATTGGTGCAAATCAGCAATTGTACTATACTCATGGAATTCAATTAGGAGTAATAGATGTATTGTACCAAAAAAATAAAGAACAGAAGAATCCAAATATTGTGGATATAGAAACTTCGGATTCCGACATTGAAGAGAGTAAGAGTGAGAGTAATATTGACAATGAAGATAATGACAATGTAATTATTGAAGAAGATATTGCTAATGAGGATGAAATATTAACCCATCAAGAATTGCTTCCTATAATTTATAAAGTTCGAAAAATTGTCAAGATATTTAAACTTTCCCCTACAAAAAATGCCATATTACAAAAATATATATTAAGTGAAAATAAAACAGAATATATGTTAATAATAAATTCTAAGACACGTTGGAACAGTTTACTCCTAATGATGGAACAATTTTTGAAACTGAGAAATCCTATCGAAAAAGCAATAATGGACTTAAACCTGCAAATTAATTTTTCAGACAGTGAATTCGTCTTAATATCCAAAACTATATCAGCTCTACTTCCAATAAAACTGACTATAGAGGCATTATGTCGGAGAGATTTTAATTTATTAACAGCTAATGCAACAATAAATCTCATGTTGCAGTCATGAAAGAACAGCACACATCACTATCTGAAAAATTATATATGGCATTGAAAAATTGCACAGAAGAAAGTCATACCGAAATAGAAAATGTCTTATGGTATTTACATAATTATAATGATTTTAAAAATAAAAATGAAAAAGAAGAAAAGAAAATAATCAATTCAAATCTGATTAAGTTTATAGTAAATTTTCTTAAAAATTTTTTCCCCCAAACCTATCCACATTCAGAAGAATTCGGTTCAGTTATCGAAGATTATGATGACAATAATAACGATAGTGAAAAGGAATTGTATCTTGAACAGAAATTAGAATTAGCGATAAATAAAAAAAAAATCAACGAACCAAAATACAATACAGAAATGAGCTATATCCAAAACCATCCGAGAAATTGATTTATTTGAAGATGTGGGATTTGGAGGTAAATACTTGGAAAAAATATATCGCGCATTGCTAACAGTATTACCAATTAGCATAGATGCCTAAAGAGCGTTTTCGACAGCTGGTAATTTTCACACAAAATTACTTTTCAGGCTTAAAGACAGTACAATTGATGCTTTATGTTTTTTAAGATCACATTTCAAAAATTTGTAATAGTACCACGGACTGAATAGTGATATTTACACTTTTTTTGTGATTTAAATAAATAAGATGTTCCTTTACTTTTTTGTGATTATATACTGTTATAATTTATAAGTTGCAAATTATTTTTTGTGATATTTACACTCTCTAACAAAACTGGCAAATAAAACAAAGAAACACCTGTGTTTTCTTTCTTTTTCTAAAATTTCTAATACCGGTATTAAAACCGGTACCCCGGTATCAAGATCTAAAAAATACCGAATACCGGTATTGAAATTTTGGTCCGGTATTGCAATCCCTAGCTGTAGCTGTATATTTTACAAAATGCAGATGTTTCTTTTGTTTATTAAAGAATTTGTTTTTAATTTTATGCCTGGTTTTCATATCATGTTCTTGTTGTTATGATTAACTCCAACAAGCATGCCATGGGTTTCAAAGCATTTTGCAGGTCCCGAGTTCGAATCTCGGAACCTGTAAAAAGGATTTTTTTCCTTTTGCGATTTGAATATTATTTTTCAGAATATTTCTAAAAATATAGCAATTTATGAGTTAAACTTTTTAAAATAAATATTTACACATTACTTAGATATATAAGATAAATAAGTTTTAAATTTAAAGTCGTTGCACATGCGCGTAAAACGCTACTATTCATAGCATTGTGCTTTTAGACCAGAATCTCATCGTGTTTCCAACTTGGACTGTTCAATCCTACTTAGAAGCTTGTAAATAAATTACTAAAAATTAACAGTTGTGATTTATTTTCTGTATTTTGAGCAGCTTTCGCTATAAAATATATGTTTTGCTATTTTTAAATTATATAAATATTTTTTAACTAAGGTTAATCCATATTTTAATATTGCAGTTTTTTCCTGTCTTATAATTTGATGTATAAAAATAGTTATCTAATATTCTATTAGCTTGGAAATTTGCTTTCTTGGAAGAGAAATTCTTATTTTAGCAATACAATTTCTTGAAAGATGTTAGGTGAATGGTTGACATATTCGAGAATGAGATTACTATTCGGTATTCCAAAGTATTGTGGTTACTTTTCTTTCGGATGTGAAGTATAAAGGGAGTACTGTAATCTTGAAAATAAATTCGAACTCGAGGTTTTCACTAAACTCTACATTATCGATCTCCTTGAGTTCGAAAAACGCATTTCTAACATTATGTCTCTCTGTTTGTCTATCTTTGAACACAATAACTGAAAAAAATGCTTTGAGCTAGATGGATGAAATTTGGTATTTGAATTTAAGATTAAATTTGTTGATTACGGACTAATTTTGAAAGGAATGAATTCACATTAATTTTGTCTGTTTGATTGAAGTGAACTCAATAAGTACGATTACTATACAGGTTTAGCGTCTAAAATAAAGAAAATTATCATATTTTTAACCAAACATGTCGAAAGATTAACCATCTGCCGTTCTGCACTTTCGCATGCTTGTGAACACAATAATTTATAAATCACTTAAAAGATTCAGTATATAATGACTTAATGAGATTAGGTAAGTTGTTTTGTGACGTGAACTATAGTTCTGGGACAAATGCGAATTTCATTCTTTTGGAAAAAAATGCGTTCAAAATAAAATTGCAGTCATATTAATGAAGTGTCAGATTAAAAGAGAGAGGGCTTCTCTGAAACACTCATTTTAATAACAAAATCTATGATTATAATACGAAACATACAAAATGTTAAAGAAAAATTATATTTACTGCATACAATAAAATATTTCTCAGAATCTAATAAATAGTCTGTTGTTTATTTCCCCGACCGCGGTGGTCTAGTAGTAAGGTCTCAGCTTCGGAGCCAGAGGGCTTCATGTTCGAGACCCGATTTCAACAAAGAAACGTCATCTGAGCGGGTCTGGTGCACCCTCAACGTGTCGGTGCCAAACATGCTCCCTCTGGTGGGGTTCGGATGTTTGGAGTAGGAGATGCCAACTCAGGCGCCGTCTTCATTATCCGACAGCAGCTCAAATTTGAGAGGTCGGTCCCAAAATAGCCGTTACAAGACGTTAATATAACTAAACTAAACCAAACTGTTCACATCATCGCTGACATTTAGGTTCAATAACTTTTTTACCCCTCATATTCTCTATTGAAGAAATGCCAGATTTAACTTTAAAAAGATAAAGTAGAGCAAATGCTATCTTTTCGACTGACATTTCCCAGGATTGAGACTCAGAGGATAAGCAATTCATTGATTATTAAATACTACATCATTAGTATTTTTTGAGACTCTGCCCATATATTTTCCCATTAAAGTCAAAGATGAAATGCCATTTTATGGTGATAAAAAGTAAATAAATAATATTCCAATTCTATATTAATACTGGTCATGGTATTTTCCACTTTACTTCCTTCAATCAGAAATGCAATAAAAACCAAAATGAACGATCTGTTTTGCTTGAATATTTTTTCCTTGTAAGTGCGCTTGAAAACAAAGCAAGGGAAGTAAGCATTTACAGGATGAATACAAATGAAAATTTTAAATTTAATTATAAATCAGAAAAAATAAGTGTAGTAAAATAAAATAATTGTGAAGTTTGAAAATAAAATCGAAAATGAAGCCATCATATTAATTAAAAGGAAATACAATTAAATATAGTTTTTAAAATTTTTAGATGTTGTTTTCCAAAATGACTTTAATAGCTGCATTTGGATCTAGTGTTTTGAAATTTGAAAGAAAATAAAGTTATTTAGATTTTCAAGGCATGAACCCATTGCCATTATAGGGTATTAAATTATTTGCTGGTGCCATCTGTCGGTTGTAGTAGCAATGTAGCTCTTAATGGAAATATAACAGTCATTTACCCCTAAATTTCCTATTTAATAAATATTTTTTTGTTCCTTATAGAAATATTCTTTGATATTGTTTTTAATAATAATCATTGATTTTATACAGGATAATTGATCTTTTTAGAATTTTAATAATTCTGATAGGAAATGGGAAATAAAAGGCGGTAAATAAGTAGATATCATTATTGTCATGTGGCGTCATCTATGTAGCAATGTACACATAAAAATAATTTGAAGGTTGATTCATTATTATTTTTTATTTTAATTTTTTAAATAATTTTAGCATTTTAAATTTTTTCGTTTTCATTTTTATATTGTAGTAAACCTTTTGTAGATTAATTGGTTATATGAGTTTCCAAAAAGAAATTTCATCGATACAACTCTTTGACACGTTTTCAATGCATTTATTGAAATATACAAAAAAAAAAAAAATAGGTGAGATAGATTGCAGAAGAATTTACTGGTTCAAGAATCAAGCAGAGCAACGAAATATATTTTAAATAATGTTTATTATATTTATTTATTGCTATGTTTTTACTGCTGAGTGCAAACAATTGCAAACTTCGCGATGTCTAAAAGTGAGGTTTTGAAAGTATGTGTCTAACGTGTCCAGAATTAATTATTCTTTCTTTTTGAAAAATCAGGCTTCAAATGGATCTCTTCGAGACCTCCGCAATTATGCGCATGAAAACTTTCCGGTATGATGATTGGTTCGTACTGCCTTGGTGGGTGCAAAAAAAGGTGGTGTGTGTGCTCTTTACCGAGACGGGAAGTCACTCCGACAGAAGCGTTTGCACCATAGTCGGGGATGGCTCTAAGGATATCCATAGTTCGAATATATATCCAAAAGCATCAATTAAAAGACAAGAGTTAATTTTTAGTGTAAGCTAAACCTAGAAAGTGCAATTTAAAGCACGTGTCACTATGAAATAAAATAAATATAAACACGATAATATTTATATATATACATGCAAACTGTTGGCACTTTGTATCGTATTTAGTAAAATATTCTAGAGGGTCTAATATTTTAAATAAAAAGAAAGGCCCATTTCTATTGTGACTAAAACTGAATGTCATAAAAATTTTAATATTACTGTGTTATTTAAACGAGTAATTTTCTACTGACCCATTGATCGTATTAAAGAAGATGCGTCTATCAGCGCCCACAGTTTTCCCCAAGACTGATTAGCTGTAAATTATGAAATTGTTGGTAGTCCGAAAACAGATGTATTCAAAACTTCATAACTCAATTAGAAATGGTCGCAGAATATTAAAACGTTTTTTTTATTTAAATGTTGAAGTGTCAAGGATATTTTACTGAATTCAATTCAAAGGATCGAAAAGGTACATAAAATTGTGTCTTCATTACTTTTCAGAAGTAAATTAATTGGCTTAAACAAAAACATTATTAAAAAATTATTTTGTAATTAAAACTGATTTTACACTGAATTTTATAATAAACTAGAGAAAATTTTAATTTAGTATTTCTTTGAGTTATTGCTTAAATTATGAAAAATATTTTGCAGTACATGTAAGACTTCAGTGCTAATTTATTCTCTTTTTCTCGTATTTTTAAAAATGTGCTTGGTTTCAGTAAAAAAGAGTTTTTGTATTAATTGAAATTTAATCAATCTGCTTCAAATTGAAGGCCAAAATTTAGGTTAACTGATAAAAAAAATAACTTGAATGCACAGAAAAAAAAAGAACTTAGATTGGCTTAAGTATGTTAATTCCCTGTAAATTTCAAGATCAATATTTGTTGAAGAAACCAGTCAGTAAAAGTTACATAAAATTAAATATTTAGTGGCCATTAAGCCCGAAAGCCAATGGTCACCAAAGGCAGTTAGTATGAAAGTAAAAGACACTGTCGAAAATACGTAAATCAGTTATGTCTGTGTTCAATAGGTAATTTTTAACTGCATGTTGAAATAATGATTTGCGATCTGGCGAACTCGACTTTTTTTAAATGCTGATGTTATCAATGATATTTTTTTTATTTTTTCGTATACGATGGATACAAAAACAAAATAGTTTAATTATTAATAAATTCATATCCATACTTTGACGATGTCAGAATTTTCTGAGTCCGCAAAACACATTTTTAAAATTATGTTTGTCTATTTGTGAGAAGATAAAACACAAAAACGGTTTGAGTTAGACAGATCAAATTTGGTATATTGTTCTTATACCAAATTTGTAGACTTCTGTCAAATTCTGAGTAAATTCCATTCTGAGGCTATCTGTTCGCCCACCTGTTCGAATATAATTCTACGATCAAGATGAAGATATCTATTTGGATAAAATTCGGTACCCAGAGTTAACGTCTATTATCTATCCTATCAAATTTTGAGTCCAATCCAACAAATAGTTGAAAGTCTATCGGTCTGTACTTATGCATGGATATAAAACGTTATAACTGAAAAACATAATATCTTAAATCAATACAATTCCGTATGTGATATTGGGACTGCAATTGTAGTTCACAGTTAAATTTTGGTTCCGATGGTGGGAAAAATGGTATCTAAAATAAAAATTCGCATTTCTGGTACTTGTGCATTAACCATGTATTTAGCGACGAATCGATAAAAATATCGCCAAAGATCTCAAGCAATCACAAAAATAAAAGTTGGATTCAATCTAAAGTGATCGATTTTTTTAGTTATTGGTATCCCATGGCGTACAGTTTCATATTCAAATACAGATTTTCAATCTAAAGTGATCGATTTTTTTAGTTATTGGTATCCCATGGCGTACAGTTTCATATTCAAATACAGATTTTCTTTATTATATTGAGAACATACAGCATTAATGATATCTATATTTATATATAAAGCTCAATGTGTGTGTATGTGTGTGTGTGTGTTGGCGCTCTACAGAAAAGACCATTTGACCTACATCTAACAAATTTGGTATATGTATCGGGAATGTGCACCTGGGGTCCCTTTTTTGAATTTTTAATTGGAATTTTTATTATTAATTAAAAACTAACTTTCCCGCCAAAAGATCTTTTCATTTTCCCCAACGCCAAACGAGTAAGGCTTCAGTTTTTTTTCCCAACAGTAATGAGGCTAGGGTTAACATTTTTCGGCCGATTATTTCAAACGATTCTGTTTATTTTCTTAATGTTTTATGCATTTAAAATTAAACATTGTTAATTAATCGATCTTTCAGATTCATTCTGAAGTACTTTTGAATTAAAATAACACAGAATAAAGGAAATTAAAAATTTCTAATCTGGACAGCGTTACCCCAACTACCGTAGAAAAATTCACACATTTGCGTTACCGTAACTGGCGTTGAAAATTCACGCATGCGCATTGTGTTCTGATTGTTGACACTATTATCAACGAATGATTCTTGATTTAAATTATTTTTAGGTTAGTTGCATGCTTTTGTAATTAAATTGTATTTATATTAGTTATATATTTTTTGTTTATGCTTATAGTTTTAAGTGCATCATTTTTTAAGTAGTTTTTTTAAACCTATTTCCGACCGATTATTTTAAACAATTGGTTTTATTTTCTTAGGGTTTGATGCATTTAAAATTATAATATTCATATAATGCATATCATGTGTGCTTGCTCATTAAATTTTGGAATTTTTTGGACATTCTCTGGGGGTGGGAAGTTACAGTACAACTCAATCACAAACTGACTACTCTAACCCGCTGGAAGGCACACGGAAAAATCTGAATGACCGGACCGCTGCAACAGCAACACTGGTTTGAACTGTGGTTGAGTCCTAAGGGCCATCACCGGCCACTGTACAACCCTTCCCTAAGGATGTACGTCCCGTCATCAATGGGAAGAGCCAGACCGCAACCTTTTCGTGTAGTCGCAAGGATAGTGAGAACCAATCAGCATGCCGGAAATTTCTCCTACCCATTTACGAGGTGTGCCTCTCAGTGGGACTCGGTATAGAAAAAGAGAAATATATCGCTTTAGTGTTAAATTCCTAACAATTTTATAATTGTTTTTAACATTTCTCTAGCATATATTTTATGTTAAAAGCAAATATCTTTTTGGCAGAATTTTATATATAAATTTTGTGAACCTGAAAATAGTCATCATTAAACACGCATGCTAATGCAAAATGTTTTCATTTGTGGTAAAGTGAAAGTTACCAATATGTAACTTCCACTTTACTACAATCTAACAAGTACAATGAGCATTTAATTCAGGGTGAGGATTTCTGTGATATTAAACTTACTAGACGCTCATTTGAATTATTGCTATATGTATATAAATTTATAAAAATTTGTACATATTTTAATTACCGTGAAGCTAAAAGAACATTGGCCTTTATAGATGAAATTAGAGTGACATGTTCACCGAAACTTTCTAGCATACTCTATAATGGAAGAGCTATCCCACATAAAATTGTAGGCCTGGACAAGGCCGGGAAAGCTTGACATTTTTATTTTCAAATACTTGCACAGGAGAGTAGTATGCTTTGCAGTATATTGTGAAGAGAACCCGGAACTCGTTTATTAATCGTATGTCAATTGCGATCAGTAGTTACAAAACATCACTCTTTGGCTTCAATCCAAAGCTAGTTTTGAATCCAATGTGCTATTTTTGGTGATCTTTTTTATAGACTAATCTCTGATATGCGGTGAATGCACCAGTAATAGAAAATAGAATTTGTATTTTCGGCATATTTTTTCAGTTTTATTGAAATCAAAATTTATCAGAGGATTAAAATTGTAATCAACAGATAATGTCTGAGTTTCCTTTATTTCAGTCTTTGTGTCATTAAGTTACCGTGTTTTATATGTATGTGAATATGCAGAGAGACAGATGATCAATACTTTCAAGATTAGTCGAAAAACTCAATACAAATATACCTTAGATGCTAAAATTGTGAACCAAATTTCATTTATCTATGATTATCGTATTTCCATGCACACACATAAAAATTGTGATTTTTTAGTTAAAATTTGATCAACAGCTGCATTTTAGCTGCTCTAAAACTTTTTGTAGATCATTTGCATTCGGATATATTTACTCTGAATGGATTTCGCACAAAATATGGTAGAAATTTACAAATTAGGCTTAAAGACAAAATAGCAAATACTATACTTCTAGATCACAGCAGCTATGAGGTATTGTGGTCCGATCGGCCATCCATTGCGCGATGTTTTGGTTTTCTTCAGATTGAATCTCGGAACGGATACATAGTTTCATATATACATTTTTTTTTTTATTTATTTCGAATATTATGTTCCAGGATATTTCTAAGTATAAACCGAATTATTGCACTGTTTTTACTTCATAAATAAAGTTCTAACGTAAAATATCAATAGAATTAATACTATTGTGAAATGTGAATGATCTCGCACATGCGCAGACATCGTTCCTATCCATGCCATTGTGCTATTATATCTGAAGTTAGTCGTATTTCAATGTAGGATTTCTTATTTCTGCTTGGAAGGTTTAATATGCATTACGACAGAAAAAAATGCCGACCTGATGTTCATTTTACGACTTTTTGGAGATCCTCAATTTGAATCCCAAAACCGATGAATGGTTACATTTCTAATTCTTTTTTTATTTATTTATTTTGAATATTGCGTTCTAGGTGTTTCTAAATATAAAGAGCATTATTACACTGTTTGTTCTTCATAAATTTAACTTTAAACGTAAAATATCTGTAAAATTAAAAGAATTTTGAAGTGTGAATGATTTGGCACATGCACAGATGTCACTTCTATTCATAGCATTCTGCTTTTACATTAAAAGCTTGTCGTATTCTTTTTTGTATTTGGAAGGTTAAATCTAAATTACAAAGAAAAATAACTGTGGCCTGATAAATAGACGGGCAGTGCACGTGACGATATTTTCCAGGTTTTCAGATCGAACCTCGGAGCTGATAGATAGTTCCATATATATATATTCTTTTTTTATTTATTTTGAGTATTATGTTCCAGACTATTTTCAAAGATAAAGCGAATTATTGTACCTTTTTTACTTCATAAATAAAGTTCTAACTCAAAATATCTGTAAAATTAATACTATTTTGAGATGTGCATGCGCACATGCGCACGTATCGCTCCTATTCATAGCACTGTGTTTTTATACTAGAAGCTTGTCGTATTTCGAACTAAAATTTTTTATTTTTTTATTTTGAAGGTTAAACTCGAAATGTTTAACAACACTTGAAAGCTTATAACCCTGTTCCGCTTAATGGAAGTGTCTTTTAATGGATGGAGTGGAAAGACGTTTGACTGTTTTTTTGCAGGTCTTTAGTTTGAATCTTGGTAAGAATGTGTAGTTTCATATATATATATATATATATATATATATTTGACTTGTTCTAAAATTACTATGAATTATTTCACTGATTACGCTTTATAAATAAAATTTTAAGATATATTATCTGTAAAATTAATACAATTTTTAGATGTCACATGTGCAGAAATTGCTCCTATTTATAGTATTATAGTTTTAGATCAGAAGGTCATAGTATATCAACTTGGAAATATTTAACCATACTTAAAAGCTTATTAACCCCTTACCTGCCGAGGATAACTTGAGAGATTCGGTCCCCAGTGCCACGTATATATATATGTATATAGTTGCGAGACTTATATATACGCCAGGAGCAGCTAACGCATTGACTTAGGGAGACGTATATATACGACCGCGGCAGGCAAGGGGTTAATACCCAGATATTCCAACAATAGTGGTCTGATGGATAGAGCGGCTGCAGGTTTCGCGACGTTTTGAAACTCTTCATTTCGAAATCTTATAATCAATGAAGAGTGTGTTATAGTTCTGTTCTTTTTTTATTTATTTTGAACATTATTCTCCGGAATAAATCTAAGTTACTATGAATTATTTTATTGACATACTTCATAAAATAGATTTTACTTCAAAATATCTATAAAATTAATAGAAGTGTGAGCACTCAAGATCTCACACATGTGCAAAAATCTCTACTATTCACAGCATGGAGCTCCTTGATCTGAAACTTATCGTATTTCAAACTACTAATGATAAATCCTACTTTGAAGCTTATATTTCCATATACTGTAAGAAACTGTGGCGTGGGTGTTTTTCCAGATTTCAGAATCCCACATATTGAAAGTTTACTTCTTCCGAATGCAATGTGCTTTTAGAATAGATATAGAATCAAGTACTGCAAAAAGTTTAATTATTAAATTAGAAGTTCATTAACCCAAAGATTCTCGTGGAATGTGTGGCGCGATGGTGTGATCCATTTCAGCTTTCATTTGTTTCGTATTTCTGCAGCTCGTATCTGAATGCCGATGGACATACTGATACTTTTTTAGCAGATTCTGTATATGATTGCAAAGTCATTTCTAAATCTTGAATGAAATAATTATTTTAATTTATTTCATAAATTTGAAATTTATTACAAATTATCTGTACAGTTTTCAAAATTATTTTTTTTTCACATGTACCTAAAATTTGCTTCTATTCATTTCTATTCTTCTATTCACATTTTACTTTTAGAATAAATAGCATATCAAATATAACAGAAAGTATGCTTATTAATTTAGATGTTAAGTATCCAAATTTTACCAAGGGACGTGCGGCATGAAGAAATGATTTGCTTGGTGTTCCAGTTATATTTTTAGGTATTCTTAATCTCAACACCAATAGACATATATATCTTTTTTTTCACAGATTCAGTATATTTTTATGTAAACCATTCCCAAAGTGTGAACGAAATATTTCATTTACTTTACTTCCTAAAACTGAAAATTAACACAAATTATCTATGCAAATCCGAAAATGATTAGATTTCACTTTTTGCATTACTCTATTCATTGTATTTTTTGAATAGACATTCCTCCAAATATCAAAAAAGGTCTGTCTTTACATTAGAAGTTAAATATCCTGTGACATTCGAAGTAAGTATATTGTGTTGGCACAGTGCCCTTTGTGTGTGTATGTGTTTTTATCTATTGTGTATATCTTAAATTAAAGACTGAGAGCAGGACGTGGCAGTTTAATATTGATTTCAAATTTTAAAGATTTTGTATATTAATGTAAAGTGAATATACAAAATGTAGTAAATTTCTATTTTTGAAAGAAATTAAATGGAGTGCTCAGTTCAAGTTTTATGAAGGGCTTGTTCAATTATTAACGATTTGTTTATTGTTCATTATTAACAATTTCAGCGATTTGTTTCTTGTTTATACAAACTCGTTATACATGTTTATTGTTCATTATTAACGATTTCAGTGATTTGGCCGCCATTTCATTTTTTTCCGCAGGCAACATTTTCACTACGCTGTTTTTTTTAAATCTCGTTCATACAAAAAATCGCCATTTTGACGACTTTTGGCGAGATTTTGAAAAAGTCGCCAAGGGTGACCGTACAGTAAATTTTTACCTTTGTTTGTTCTAAATCTTAATTTATATATTATTCATATTTATATACAGTTTCTTTTCTCAAAATTTATCCAGCTCTTGCGCTGATGAAATTTTAAGATTTCATTGTATTTAAAACTGTTAATAAATGTAAGTAATCTAGTGTAAGAAATTTACATTTTTAGTTATTATCTTTATTATAATCATTAAAATTAAATTATAATTTGTCAATCTAAGTAAAAAATAAATTGATTTATTTCTACGCTAATCATTGTTATGATTAAAAATCATTTTTAAAATGCATTATGTCAATATTTACAGCATTATAGAAAAGTTGCAAAATGGTGTTAGCCTATATTATCCAAACCATTTTAAATTAATTACACTAACGAATTACAAATTTATTTAATTCGAGATTATAAATATAAGTTTTTCTTTTTTATAAATCTCTATAGTTTATGTGTAGTCCGGAAGAAGTGGCACAACAAACGAGTAAACAGGTGCATTGTTTTATAACATTATAAAAACATCCATTTTAAGTAAAGGAAATTTTTTATTTAAAACGTAAATTATTTATATACAATAGAACTGTAATTTATTCATGTACTATAAATTTAGCTTTAGGATAATTTTGGTATTAAAGTAACAAAAGCTCATTGCTAAAAATCTCACGATAATGCAGACATCTCTGTTTAAAAATTTAATATGAATCTTCAGCACTAGCCTATACAGCTTCCACGAACCCAAATTTTTATGTCCAAGAATTATATTTATTCTAAGATGTGGAAAGATTTCGGAAGAGGGCGTGGTATTAAAACTGCCGATTCGAATGATGAACTTTATCACTTTAAAAAACAAATATTTTTGATGATGCCTAGTATACATTCAGTTGAAATTTGTAAAACTGTATTGCATCGAAACTTATTGCTGAAACATACACATTCATAAAGCTAGCAAAATTACATTTAGCATCATTTATATTGAGCAAAATTTGAAAAAAAAAATGAGTGAACCTTTGAACGAAATACTGAAAATGCAAAACTGCATCGAAATTCACGAATAAAATGAATACTAAACAATCCGAACAAGATGATAAATTTATTTTTATGAATTTACTTCATTATTAGCCAGCCATCTTTGACGACCATTTGGTTTGGCCGGATTAATGGTAGCTAAAAATTTAAATCAAATATTTTGTGAACCTTGATCTTAATGGCTTTCTCAGTAAAATATTTTTAAACAAATTTTGCTAGAAATATATTTAAAAAATATAATATATGATCATTGTGCGGTGCATTTCCATAATTTTGTCTCTATATCTTAAATGTAATATATATATATATATATATATATATATATATATATATATATATATATATATATATATATATATATATATATATATATATATATATATATATATATATATATATATATATATATATATATAATTGTCTTAACCCTCTATATCTTTCTCTCTTTTCTCGAGTTACATTGTAGAAAAGAAAGTTAATATTTTAAAAACTAATTCATTTCATATTTATATGCCTTTGAAATTAAATCTTAATTGTAAATAAACAAAATGTCAATTTTTATTAAAAACATTCTTTATACTGAAAACAATCCAATATGAAGAAATAATCTAAATATTCATATCTTGATCATCAACAATAGAAAGGAAGTCAGGATGAAATATTAGCAGCGACGATGAAAACGGCTCGCGTTTCATTAACAATACAATGGAATATATTACACTTAACATATATTTAAGAATTGATTTAGTATGATTGAAAAGATAATTTTTTGAACTTTAACTTGATGTAAAAATCTTGTTAATGGTGTTATATTTTCCGAATTTATCGTTGAAAATTGATAAAACTTCAATTTGTATCTTTGTATAATAAACCAAAATTCTATTGAAATTTTTTTTAAAAAAAATCACTCTAAGTGCATATTCTCACCCTCTGAAGTATATATGTGTCACTTTCAGTAGTTTTCGGTCAAATGATCTAGTCGGCACAATGTCAACACAAACACACCCACGAATTCATCTTTATTATTAGCAGAAAATTACTTTATTATTAGTAGAGAATTTGAGCATAGGATAAAAGCAAATTTCATGGAAATAAAACTAATATCACTGAAAAGTTTATTTTTAATTTTAAAATGGCATGAAAATAATTTTTATGTTATCGCTATTAGCACAAACTGTTGTGCGATGTCTCCACAATGTTCAATAGTTTGAATGCCGGACAATATTGTTAAAATGTCGTAACAATTATGGTAAGCATTTTCTGCTAGTAGGGAAAAAAAATGCTCCAAAGTTGCGGAAGTAAAATGTTAAAATTATGATTAATTTATAAGTAAAAATGTAATTAATATTTTTAAAACGTCTTTCCTAGCGAGTATCCGTTACTCAAAAAGTAAATACGTGTCCTATCTTGTAGCTCTTATACTAACGATTTGCCTAGGTTTTTCTATCATGCAAATTGCTATTTACAGGAACATGTTAGCTTACAAATATTATCAGAAATTTTAAAATTAAATTTTTTAAACCTTAATTCCGTTTTATTTTAATTCAGGTTATCGTTTTATAACTTAAAGAATGTCAAGTCTATCACGATGTCTTTAAAGAAAAGATATACCAATTGGTCATCTTTCATTCCAAGATTTTGGTGATAGCAAAATGAGGCGAACAATTTGAAAGTTTAGGATAGAATATAATGTCATTTAAATCTTGAATACCGAAGCACTCGTAATTCAGGTGTGCTGAAGAATTTTTTCTACAATCTATCGTAAAAAATAATCCCTCTATGGTTAGTATCTAAACAAAGTATTTTTGCTTGAAATTAAATTTAAGAAATGCTATGAATTTATATACTAAAATCATTAAATATTATCCGGAAGTTTTAATTTTGAGAAACTCAAGCATCTTCTTTCTAATCAGGAAGCCTTTGTAATTCAATCTGTCAAATTCCCATATAGTTAGTATTCAAATTAAATATTGTTCTTTTGACTACATTTAAGAAATGCTATTAATTTATATACTAGAATCATTAAATGCTATTTGGAAGCTCAAAGTTTGAGAAAATAAAAATCCAAAATTCCATTTATGCCTGGCAAACAAATGCTTCTACTTTTAAATCTAAATCTAATACTTCCAATATTGTTTTAAAGCCTATTCTTGCCGTGTTTCCATTTATTTTGGTATTACAAGGCCTAAAATAGAGAAAAACACTCCGAAGACTTTTGCTGAAATGTATTTGTTTGTAAAACGATTTCTGTTTTCTGGGTTTCCAGAGGAAAAAAAGATTGGAAGCACTTATTGATTTCCAAGTCATCTTTTGAGAAAAGAAGAAGAATTCTTTGCATAATGCTTCCAAATCCATCCCTTACCTGTCTCTTTTCCTTTCAATTTTATGCATTTATTCCGAATTTTGCATGTTTTCGCTATGACAGCGGATTGAAATATTTCTCTTCATTTTTTAGGTATTACAGAAATACTCTTTCACTAAAAAATAAGTTCCAAATCGAATATTATTCTATCTATTTTGACGTTGGGAAATTTGCATTTTAAAACATAGTTAAGAAAAGTAATAATTGAATGAACTTTACAGCAAATGAATACTTAATTAATTTAAGTGGACAGACGAATTAAGGTTAAAAAGTAATAAAGTGGAAGTTTCAAGTATAATGGATTATTTCGATGTTTACAAGAGCATTTGTTGAAACATTTCTATAAGGTAAATATAAATTTTAATTGATTTTTATTTTGCGTCCGTATGTGTCTGTACATGTATCATTATATGATTGGTTTCATTCCCCAAATTGGATTTATCTGCCCGACTTTTACTGGGCTTGGCGCCAAAATAGATAGTACTAGAATCTTCAAGAATTTTGGCAATGGAGCCTATATGCTTTATTGTTCCAGAACCTTCCTTGCCTTGCTCCGGAAACTATAAAAGACCGACAGTCCGAGCCGAAGACCGCCGTATGGTGAGAATCGAGAGGTTTAGTCGCATAGCGAGTTAACGGGTAATCAGTTGGATCATTCCAGCAAAGCGCAAGCGTTGAATAAAGCTCAAGCAATTGGTGAATTGGATTGTGTGCCGAATCCTGGAGTTTAATATAGAAGCAGCATCGAGTCGTGTAAGGAGTAGTCATTCGTGTAGTAACGTGTTTGCAGTTGTATACAGCTAAAGCGAGGAGACAACGGAACATTGCTGGCGTTGAGAGGGACCGTAAAGGAAAGATGCATAGTAAATAGTGTTCAGGTTTATTTTAAGCAAATATATAAACATATTAGTTTGGTGCATTTTTTAACAATGTTTGACTGGGTTTTTTTTATGCACATTAACCACTTTTAACGTTTGTGCTAATGAAATAATTTCATTGAACGCTCCAAACGGGTCGCTTTGCAAGTGATGCACTTAACGTAAATTTTGGTGTTCTTGTCAACTACATATCTGTGTATCATTAACTACATGTAGATATTCATCGCACAACAAAATTTTATCTTGCAGTGCCTAAACTATTTTTCACAACATAGTATGTTAAAATGGGGTTTGATAATGGAGTTAGAAGAAAATTTTGTTCCCCAATTAGAAAATGAGTCGAATCGGAAAAGTAAGAAAGCAAACATTATCTACAGAGAATAATAATTCAGTGACATATAGAGTTACCAGAAAACGTCAACGTTTGTTATCCGAGATTAAAAGTGATAAGGAAGTTTCAAAAGCATCGACATTGGATAACACTACAAAATCAGTAAAATGGTGAAACCTGAAAGTCATCGGCAAAGAATGATTATCTTTATTGAAATGTCAGATGTGAAACTGTATAAATTCAAAACCTGAAGTTTCTAATGTATGTTTGTATAGGACGGACTTTTTTTAATGATTTTTTTTCAAAAGAATGTACACAAAAATAACTTCTTGAACAATTATAATAATTATAAATAAAGTTTTCTCTAGTGCAATTAAGAAAAGCAGTCGTCGTGTACTTGTATAGTGATATAAGTAAAATACGAACTATTTATACTTCACGACTGAGACGAATGAAACACGAATTCGAACGCAAGGCAGTTTAGTTGAGTTAGTTGAGTAATATTAACGTCCCGTTTTAAACCAATACTAGGAATATTTGGGGATGGACATCGTAATTTTAAAACGCAGTCAGATGACGAGGACGAGACCTGAGATGACACTCCCTCTCCAAACTTCCACATCCCAATAGCAGAAGGACGTTTGGCCCCAAAAGATTTAACGTGCACCAGATCCGCTTGCAGACGGTTCTTCGGTGGAATTTGATCTCGAACCTGAAACCTTCCGATTCCTGGACCCTTCGGGCCGCGGTGACCTGGTGGTAAGGTCTCGGCATCTGAATCGGAGGGTTTCAGATTCGAGTGCCGATTTCAAAGAAAAACAGTCGTGTAATCGGGTATGGTGCACGTTAAATCCGTTGTTACCGAACATCCTGCCGTTGGTGTGGCGCAGAAGTTTGGAGAAAAGGGTGACAGCTCATGTGTTTTCCTCATCATCTGCTCGTGATTCAAAATTATGAGGTACCTAATTGCTCTAGTGTTGCTTTAAAAAGTGACGTTAATATAATTGAAATAAAATAAAATACGATCTCCACGAAGCAGCTCGGTTATCGGTGAGCCCATGACGACTAATATATTAATCAATAAACTATTTTTCGCAGTCAATAATAAAGGCGAGCCATCAATTTACAAAATACCAAAGCGATAATAAATAAATAAATGAATCTTGAATGTAGCATTGTGTCAGAGCTTTAATAATGGGTCGATACTAAGGTATTATATACGTCATTTGAAAACAGTAAAAAAGGAATTTCCTTCACTATATAACCTTTCTGAAATTTCAAAACATCTTCTATCGGTTCTTTGATGTCACTTCTGTAAAGTAATAGAAATATAGCATAATTAATTCTCAATTGGATGAAACATCGGTTCCATTACTTGTTAATCAACTTCGCTCATAATTAAAAGATTACAAAGTAAATTGTCAAATAAAAATTTCCAAGATAAGTGTAAAGGGAGTACAAAATAAATTGTTTCAATTGTTTTCAAATAATAAAATCTTCTTGGAATTTTTAAAACAATGCATTCAAACCATTATGTTCTGAGCATTTAATGATTCATTTTCCATAACATTCTAAAAACTGATTTTTTTCTTAAATGGAAAATATAAAGAAAACGAAACATTTTTATCTTAGAGCATGAAAGAAAGGATATTTCATTATTAAAACGACGAAAAAAATGTGTGTCTTTTGAAGGAATACTCTGATTTTTATTTTAAATTCAAAAATCAGATAGGAAAAAAAAGAAGAAATTCGAAAATGTCAGAATGCTTTCGACATTTTCATAGATACATAAAAAATATCCCGACACTATCAAATCATTTTCCGTCAAGATAGTTGGAAATACATCAAAACATTCGTGAATCGGGAAGCAGTTTGCTAGGGAAAATTGGGAAATTTAAAAGTAAGGTCGAAACAGAAAATTTTGAAATAACTTGCGTATTTCGATTTTGGACTTCGTCATTTCTTTCCATTTTTATTTTTTCTCACTTTGATTACTTCACTTCCTACAAATCTCGTCAAATTTAATGAAAACGTATCTTCCGAAATGTCTTGGTTAAATTTTCCGAGACACAGAAACTTAATGAAACTAAAAGTTTTTTTGATTCAAGGGTTTTTTTTTTTTTTTTTCCATTTGGTACAAAAGTCGACTTTTCTGCCTGATTGAAATCAGTTACTATGTCCAGTCTGCTGCACGCTATTGGTTGAAGCGATGAATGGGAAAAAAAGAAAAGAAAATAATAGTTCAATAGAAAAATCCATCGAGTCTTTTTGTCGCCTGCACTATATTTCTGCAACAAAAACGTAAAAAAAAGGCAAATGTTTCTGGCTTTTTTTTGTATCTTTTTATTTAATAATGCCATAGGAACTCAAGATATATATATAATGCGAAATTTTGCGAAAAAAAGAAATTAAATGATTTTTTATCAAAGCAATAATTTAATAAGGCAAATCGCCTATGTGTCCAAATCTAGTCACTAGTTTTCATTTTGATGATAATGAGCAGTCGAAAAATGTAGAACTATTTATTCTATAACTTTGTTTCTTCAACTTAATATTGTATTTCTGGTATTAAAATCATAAAATATAGCGATAACAGACAGTACCTAAAAGTGAGTTATAAGCTTAACATACTTTGTTTGTAGATATTTGAAAAATGGATAATACTAGCTGAAAAATGATGGATATTTCAGTTTAAAAGAGGAGCGTTGTAGGACTCAATTTGCAGTAAGAGGATTTAAGTGAAGAATGAATATTATCCCATTAAAAAAAAACAGATTTTCAGATACATAAAAGGAATATGAATTTCCGAGAGGATCAAAACAATAAGATTTCAACAAACCGACAGCAAGTTTTTTTTTCCAGAGAAATGAGAGCTAGAATCTAATAAGACTCCTTGTGAATGTAATATGCTCAAGATTAGATTTGTATTATAGTCAATGTTGTTTAATATTGCGACCATGGATTGCAATATATTTTATTAACTAATGTAATTGCTTTTCATTCCCAGGGAATTTCCTATTCAAAATAAAAAAATAAAACATTACTTTTAGTCAAATATAAGAATGGGATAAGATAGATCTTTTGAGATATAATCATATTAGTGAAGCAATAAATATCCCATAATCGTTATGACTTGAGCAGACTTCTATCTTAAAAAAAATAGTTTACAAAGTTAGATAATCGCATTATTTTAAGTTTATCGCTGATATGTGCAATTTTTTAATATAAAAGTCAAACTGTCCATATGAAGTCATGTTATATGATATATGTCATGTCATACCATATCATATGTCGTGTCGTGTCATATCTGATATGTCATGCCATATCATATGGTATGCAAATCAGGGCTTCCGAAATTCTTCCCATTCGCAATAAGATGTCATCTGATATTTTTTTATGCGTGTGTATGATTCCGAGATCAGTAAATAAACAAATGAGCTAGCGGAATAGAAAATAATAACCACAAAGATACTAATTACATTTAAATTCATTTTTCGAAAAATACTTAATAAATTATTTTTATTTCTGGATGTCCGAAAATTCGTTTATACATTTTGAATAAATAATATACACTAAAATTTTATGTATGTTTTTATTAATTAATGTATGTACATTTATTAATTCATGTTAATAGAAAATTTACATGAATTAATAGAGAAAATAACTCCATCTAGATGAATCTATTAATGTAAATAGTTAGTATATGAAATTTTTCGAATTTATTGACTGTTAGTGTCCAATGTTGTAACTGAGATTAATGATCAATAAAAATTGGAGTAGCTAGCAATCTGTTATCATTTAGGCGCATTCTTATTCCCTCGGATATTTTCAATTATTTTGTTGTAGTTTTTTTTCAGTTATAAGTATTACTTTCTATGTAGACTCAGAAAAAGAAAACTATCAGATGCAGAGAGAAATCCGGTTATCGTCTTAAATCATCAATGAAATTCCATCCAGATTAGCTGCTAGTAATCTGAACTAAAAGTTAATAAACGCTCTTTTAGCTGTTAATAACAGCTACTAAATCTCTTTATCGCAACTGAGAGCATTCCATCCGGCAGGAAATATCATTTCTAATTCTTAAAAATCTCTCCATGCGTGACATAATTCTGATTTTAAGTTTTGGTGAGTCCCACAAGTAATAATATCTGCATTTATTTGATACACTTGCTTAATACGCACTTGGGTATTATCTTATATGTTAATGTGCACTTTCATATATGCAAATTATTTTGGGGGTTCGAGATAAAAATGTTTGGTCTCAATATTCTTTCTCTTTAAAAGAAAAAATACGTAAAATTTCCTTTCTTCGGAAATAATTTAATAAACAATGCGCACTCTCTTTTAAGTAATTTTAACTCATGAGAAATATTTATTTTTCAAAATCAAAGAGCTCAATTTATTTCCCACTACAAATTAACTCGCGCTTCAATGAACCTATTTATCCCGGAATGAGCAATAGCGTTCCTGGAGCTGGAACAGGAGAATAGAAATCGACCTGTTTATAGCACTCGGAGAACTGAAACTTGATACATCCTTTTAATTATCATTTACCGCTCTCATTCCCCTCGAGGGGGGTCTCGTACCGAGAAGGGAAGGGAATCAATATTTGTTCGACAGCGAAGGATCATCCTACAGTGACAGGCAATGTTTGCTTTCCCCGAAGCACCGAGTACCGAGGATTGGTAGGGGAAGCACCACTTCGGGAGAGAGCCAATTAAGCCTTAATTAAAAGCACACTGCATCCTTGAAAAGATCTTTTTTATCCACTTCCAGGAAATAAGCACTGATATTAAAGACTGTTTGCATCAGTTGTCCTCAGGCGGAAGAAGGCTTAATGTAATCGTTTTTGAGATTCTTGATGTATTCTGTCTATATTAATACAGTACATTCCCGAGTATCCGGTTCGCGACTATGCGGCCTAGTTTTCTTTTATCATAATTAAATGAGGAAGGCAAAGCGTTACATTGCAAAGGCATTGGAAGCGGGCGTCTGCTACGATAGCCCTACGGGTTGTGTGCAAAATGCAAATTGTGGCAGGTAAAGAGCAGCGTTCTGCTCATTGTTCATTGTTTCGTCAGTGTGTAACGGACCTCAATTGTTGCTGCTGTCCCTGATTATAACTGCACATTACGCACACTATTCGTAAATTGTTCTTGGGGTATGCTTAATGTTTTTTTTTTTATGTGTATCACAATGAAGATCTCGAAATGGGTGATAAAAGAAAAACGTTTCAGTGACTATGGAGTAGAAATTATGCCCTATGCACTGACTAGACTCTAGTGTAACAGGAAAAAAAAAATGACTTCGGAATTAGTTGGAAAAAGGACAGTGGAGCACTGGTAAAAAATCGGCAGAAATTGAAAAGTGGAGTGTTGTCAAACCTCGAATCAAGAGTAATACGCATAACGAGCAAAATAAATAGTAAAAAAGTGACTCACTTGATGAACGATGTTTTGCAGAGCATTTGGGGCGAAGATACCATGACATCATGTACTGGATTGCCTGTATCAGTCTGTGTTGAGTACTTGTTTGAAGAGAAATCTTATATCTACTAGGAAGAAGTTTTGACCGCATAGCGTTGTCGAAAGCGACTTAAACGAAATTTTGTATCTGGCCATGATTATAGAACTAGAGAGGGACAGTAAAGCTTTCGTTGAGCAGGTAGAAGAAATATTGAAGAGATTGTAGAGCTCCAGTTTGTGTCACGGTAAAAAAGCCTCGGAGATTATTTGATCTGGAGAATGAAGAAATAATAAATGCAACCGAGAAACAACCTTCCAGTGTTGATAACATGGTGAATTATTGAATCGGATGTTAAAAAGCATCACTCTGATAAGGGAGTAGCTATGAGCGCTACAAACTTATTTAACAGCAATGCAGTCTTGTTTTCGCCGAATTTTAAAGTTTATCCAAAGACAAATGTCTTTAGACAATTTTCTTATAAAAAAAGCATGCATTGTAAATAATAAATTACTTTATTATAAGTTTATTTAAGTATTTGTTTTTACGGAATGGTTCTGGTTAGCGTGGATTTCTATGGGAAAAATTCTATGGCCAAAAATTGTGGGACGAATTATGCTCACTAAGCGAAGTTCCACTGTATATAAAATAATGAAATTACGAATCAATAAAAATTTTTACACTTCATCATATCTGTCCAAAGGGGAGGGCACCCCAGAAATGGTAATGAGAAGCTTCCAGAATGGTGGTTGGCTTTCGCAGCCCTGGTGGGTGCAAAAATGGTGTGGGATCAGTTACTCCCTACCGAGGACAGGACCTGCCAGCTACAGGGGAGGTTGTACCGTGGCCCAGGATGGATCTTAGGACTTTACCTTAGTTCCCACCAAAGCTGTCGTGGCTTCAGGTCATTCAGATCTTTCCATGTGCTTCAGGAGTCGGAGCAACTATTTATAGTATTCTCCAACAACAACAACAACTCTCTGGTATATTTATATACAGTGATGTTTCAACATGGAAAAGTAGCGAGTGAATCGGAAATGTTTTCATAAACAAATGCAAGCATTAGAAAGAACTTCATAAGATCATGTAATTATATTTTAAATCTAGAGTTTTCTTGCACAAAATAGGAGCTATTTATATTAAAAATGAAATTAAGTGTATGCATTTAAGCCACTTAATAATACATTGGAACCAATTGTATGACTACAAAAACTGTATCACGAAACGTTGTTTATTTTTCATATTACTATCAGCATCAAATATCATTGATTATACAATGATAAATTAAAAGGAAAATCAGATTCAATAAATGTAGTCTAAAATAGTGTCTATCTCGAAATAGATAATTTCTTCTGTGAAACTCTGCCATATTTTTAAATAAAGATGTTATTCATTTTTCTGAATTACTTGTACCTTCTAAAGTATCCAAAATGGCTTTTATGTCTTACCAAACTAAAACTTATGCAAACTTAATAATAAATCATACGTTTGTTTTCCTTTTTTCATGCCTTCCGCAAAATAGAAATATGTACATCAGTTGAAATGTTAATTAATGAAAATTTTTGATGAAACTTTGTATGGCAACACTTTGAACATTTTTTTGGATCGTGTGATGTAGCAGCTTTCAGCAATTTTAATTTGTGCGATAATCAGTCGCAAACATGCCTCAGCAGCTGTGTAGCATACGAACTAAAAATATGTGCAGTGATTCGTTCATTTTTCTTGGCGAAAATGTATAATTGCACTGAAATTTAATCAGCAGTTGCATGAAGTGTATGTTAAAAATGCAGTGTCGCGTCACGTTATCGCAAAGTGGTGCTACTCGTTTGAGAATGGACGTACAAATATTAATAATACCAAGCTCGAGGGAAAATCACCAACGAATGAAGAGGTGAAGGCTGCAATTTAAGAATTGTTATCGGACGCTGATTTTTCAATGATTTGCTTTTCAGAGGGATTGAAACACTTGTGCCTTCCCCCCGGAAATGTTTAAATAGGAGTAATCGCGTCAAAAAGTAGATTTTAAGTAGAATTTCAAGAAGCAAATAACATTTTGAATCTGTTTTGTATTTTAAGCACTGAAATTAAATTTTTGACTGATCCTTAAATGAGCAAAGTCCTTCAAACAATTTTCTAGCATGTATTCTTTTTCAGTATTACATCACTTCAATGTAAAAGCGATTAAGAAGTTTAGCGCATCCCAGATTCGCATAAACGACTCATCTTCAGAGGCAGTTTTGAAAAGAATTATTTGGGAACTTCCCTAATGATAATTTCATTTTCAGGAGATTTACATTTGGAAAGTAAAATCTCGTTAATGGAATCTCGTTTAACGAACGTAACTCTTTCCGAATTTTACTCCTAATGAGAAACACTTAGTTAAGAAATATTACTACACAAATTAGGAAAAAACGTTCCATTCCGAAAAAAATACTCAAACAAATTTATAATAACGTAATTTATTATTTATAAAGCATACTTTTTCACAAGTAATTTTTACAAGCATGTCTTAAGACGTTTGTCTGGCTACATTTTAAAATTTGGTGAAAATGTGACGCAGCATAATCATTAGTTTGCATAGAAAGCCTAACTAATGTCTTATTAGAGGGATGCATCTCAGCACACGATGCCATAATTTATATGCATTCAGTATCTCTCTGATTTCACCGGAAATTTGTTCTTCTGTTCCATCTATTATTTCTTCTTCTCCTGACCAAATCTACTCCGTAGCATTTTTCTGTGACACAGAACACAACTTCATAAGCTCTTCGGTAGTTCTCGATATGTTCTTCCACCAGCTGATCAATATTGTTGTTATCCAATTTTGGTTTCATATTCTTGGCCAGAGACAAAATTTCGTCAATAAAGGTTCCCCAAGCACTTGGTCAAACTCATCGGAGTCGCGTTCGACAACGCTATACAGTCGAAACTTCATCTATGCAGACATTCTTCAAACAAGTGCTCCACACAGACTGATCCAGCACTCGGTGTGTTCTCACCGCTCGTTCTGTGAAACATCGTGCGTTAAGCGAGTCACTGTTTTACATTTTATTTTGCCCGCTATGCGAATCACTGAATATACTAGATGCTCGTTAAATGATGCATGACTATATATTCCAAACAATGCAAAAGCTAAAGACAAAAATAAAATCTTTTAAATCATGAAAATGTATAAGCCTTTTAAATGAAAATATCTGTGATCTTCGAGCTCTATCTAGTAAAAAAAAATACAATATATCACTCGTTTTGCCGCATACTATCCAAGAACGGGGAGGGGGCTGGTGGTGAGGTCCCAGCTTCGCAATCAGAGGGTTTCAGGTTCGAAACCCTATTCCACCGAAGAACCCTCGTGCAAGCGGGTCTTTTGATCGTTAAATCCGTTGGGGCCAAATGCAATCCCGCTAATATGGCGAAGAAGTTTGAAGGGGTACCAGCTCAAGTGTCGCCCTCGTCATCTGAACGTGGTTCAAAATTACGAGATCTGTCCCTAGTGTTGCTTTAGAACAGGATGTTAATATAATTGAACTTAAATTAATCCACGATCTACAACCACTGTTCCTCGCTCTGGAAAACATGTTCTTTTTTTCTAACTTTCTTTCATCCATGCTGGTAGGAGGAAGTAAAATATATACTAAATAATGTAAAAGATGAAAAAAGAATAAAATCTCTTTAATATTTTTTATTTAAGTTTTTCATTCCTTTATATGTATGAATAGTTTTAATCTTGATGCGGGAAACAATTTCATCTCAGATTCAAATAAAAAAAAAATTAGCTTCCGGTAAATGTACTTCTCTTTTATACAAGCCATTACTTGCCGATTCATTTCTTGGTACTTATCCAAAGAAATGATCCATTGTGTCACAATCGAAACATCTGTGATCTGCTACGGTAGTCTTCAAGCTCCATCTGATAAGAAAGAAAAAAAAATATACAATATATATATCATTCGTTTCTCCGCATATTATCAGAGAACGATGACAACTGCTCCTCGCTCCAAGAAAGCAGGTCCTTTTTTTTCCTGTCGCTCTTACAAATATATAGTAAGGAGGAAGTGAATTGCCTGATGCAATAAAGGAATAGGTGAAAATGAGCGAAAAAGGTAGTATATTCTGCCGTTTTTCCTTCTTTTCTGTCTTTCTGGAGAAGAAAAACAGGAAATGGATGCACCCACGCTCTTGCCAATCTTTCTGATTTTCTGAAACATGTAGCACTAAACTGAAACAGATTTTGACAGCTTGTTTTATAAATTTAATCTTGTCATGCGAACTCAATTGTTTTTTTCTTTATGACTATTCTTAAAAGGAAACCCTAATTTAAAAAATGGATTATCCCTTACTCAACGAAAAAGTTTTCTTCTTTGAAGTTTTTCAACATATCTGCAATACTTATTACAATTTATATCATTAATTGCAATAGAAGTAACCATCAGTTTGTCATTAACAGAATGACAGAAATCGAATATTTCTGGTTCGAAAAGTCAAGTCAGAACTGTAGAAGGATGTGTATTCTTGTTGTGACTGAGTTCTTTGGAACAAAAAGTAGATTTTTCTAAATATTTGTATCAAAAGCGCTTAGATATTCAATGTAATTATTAATGCTACATCGTATATATTTCATATGCTTATAAATATCATTATGTATTCTATTTCTGAACTTGATTTTTACTTTCTCATGTACGAAATATACAAAAAGATTCAATTCCGACTTTTTGGTAAACTTCTACGTTTCAGATGTTTCTGAAACTAAAAATCTGAGAAAAGTATTTTTGAAATTACGTTTACATTTTTGTTTTCTTTGCTTTCCTGTCCATAAATGCAATAACTCAGAAATGCTCTGATCTTGAAGGATGAAATTTTACACCTCATTCGTATGTACTTGTCGAAGGAAGTACATACGAATGGATGAGAAATCTTCCAATAAGTATGCATTTCCTACTTTCTCTTGGGGATTAATAATGCCGTTCGGTTAAGTTACCTCCAGTTCCATGATGGAACTTATTGCCCGTAGGAACGATTGCACTGTGAGCAATGATGGCCCTTAATATTCTACCTTCAGTCCTTATGCTAATAATGTGATGATTATTATTCTAAATATACCTTGTATATACCACGAAAAGACCATTCCGTATATACCATTCTTGTAGACTTTGGGTGTTTAGAAAGAATGAGGTTTACTCCTATTTACAATACAATGCACATACCTTTGTAATACGCATACAAGTGAGCTTAATTCTAGTTATGTCAGACGTTAATGCCCATGTCGTCTGAGTAACTCATTCCTAAAGTGTGTAGTGTAAGGCAAGGCGTGCTCATCTCCCACTCAGCATACTTTAAATTGTGGCTTTGTAGCACAATACAAAGTATTCGTAGCAGCAATGTATTGTGACTTTGTGCATCTTAAATTTCTTACAAACTTTTCATGTAGAAATAATCTCTTATCCATCAGCATTTCACTATTATTGTGCAAAAAGAAAAGATGATTTTCAAACTTGAAATACTACAATTCCCAATACATTACTACGAATTCTTCACGATTTTGTGAAGAATTATATATAAATATCAAACAGAATAAAAGTATTTTAGAATGTCCTAATAGAGATAAAAATCCCTTTTCAAATTTCAATTTACTATCTTAAAAGTTAAGTTAAAATTTAATTAAAACCGTAAAATTTGAAAATTCAAAGAGTCTTCTAATATAAAAAGAACAATTCTAATAAAAGATCATATAACCAAATTACTAAAGGTTATTTCACCTATACTTAAAGGCATTCGAATTTACCTGAATGACAAAAATACCGCCATAGCAATGGTTGTAACTCTGGTTGAGTCCTAAGGCCATCACCGGCCACGATACAACTCCTCCCATAGGAGGAACGTCCTGGCATTGGTAAAAGACAACCAGCTTAACACCATTTTTGTACCCAACAAGGTTGCAAGAAACAACCCTGCTATGACAACACTATGCCGGAAGCTTCCCACTCCGATACCTGAGATAGCCGTCCGAAAGAATATCAGAAGTATAGAAATATGAGGAATATAGAAATTTTTATCCCCTCGTAACTCCAACATGACTGAAAATAGACTGAAACCTCGCTTAATGAACGTTAATCAACCTGTTTTAATGAGAAACAGCTAAGAAAAGTAATCGCACAAGAGCAGTAGAATAAAATTTGAATGGAACTTTATATTCATCATTGAATTTAAATGTTTCATTTAAAGAGTAAAGATACCAACATGTAATATATTATTATAGCTTTTTCTTAATGGTTTCAGGAAATATTTAATTATTTCATTATATGCCCGAATAAAGTGCGCCATGCCCAATTTGGAATTCCTGGCATTTATTGGTCATGAAAGAAATGACACCTTGTCAAGGAACATAATAAAAATTCTTAGCTGCTATGTGCAGTGTCATTTAACGCGAAAATGTGATTTAACATTAACTAACTCTGCCAAAACTTCATATTTTTCGTTTATTTTAAGTTTAATTTATTTATAAGTTTTTATTATGTGTTTTCTCTATAGAAAAATCTTGAATGTTTTTGATTGAAATGTTTTTGTGTAATATGAATAAGCAATCATATTACTGTTTCTTGTAATGTATTATTACATATATTGTATTACCCCCCTTTCTAAATATTTTTTTTTCTAATCACCATTGCATTCAGTAACAAAAAATTTACCAATATTCATTGATATTTGTTTTGATTTGGATTGTTCTGGTTGGCAATAGTAATTCAAATCATTTCAAAAATGCTTGGACTTAACTCTCAAGCAGTGTGTTTAATTATTGCAAAAGAACATTATAACGATGGACAAAGCATACGGAAAGCGTGATTAAATAAATTTCATGTATCAAGATATTAAATGATACGTTTTTTTTTTTTTTTTTTTTTTTTTGTTGTGAATGAATGCCATATTTAACTTAGAATTCTTATTTCAACTAGAAATTCCGTCTGCAGTTGATCCAAATTAATTTCTGAAATCTAAATTCATCGTTTCCAGCACGAACCGTAGATGAAGCAACATATTTACCCAGTGATGACGTTGATGGGGAGTCGGATTCCGTGCATTGAGTGAATCACTCACCGCCAGAAATGAATATTTATTATCATCCAACCCTTTTCTGCCTTGGCCCCCTACGTATGTCTAGAGAAATATAAATTTCCGCCATCATATTCGTTTTTGAAAATTCAATGCTGGATAACAAAAGCGTGAACTAATATATGAATACAGGATTAAGCATTTTAATAATTATCATTGCAATCGTATCGCAGAGATTTTTTTGCAACCGATTAATGGATTATTTTGTCTTTGAAATTTTCGCTCTATTCTGATGTCGAAGACAAACCCATCATCTGAACAAATATATATATGTAACATTATTTTTGTTTGCAGTAGAATGCAGGTTCGAAGCAGTGAAGAAATATTTTGGATTTTTAATTTCGTTTTATTTTCTCCCGGGAGACAAGCATGAATATTTATAAGAAGGCGCATTGCGACACAAAAGCAGAAGTCAAAAAGGGATGAAACAAATGATCACTAGTCTTATACAACATGGGATTTCCGGCCACGCACCAATTTAATCTACGTGGTGACCTTTGAAAAGGGCACCGAAAGTATCATTTTCACTTGAGACGTAGAATTGATTGCGCAGTAATTTTTACACAGCTTCATACGTGAAATGATATCAGGAAACAAGAGAACACTTTAAAATCACCCTGACATAGGTCGAAGTAGGCAAAAATTTAGGAAATTAATTTAGATTAAATTATATATTAAAATATCATTACATATATATATAGTATGTAATGATATTTTAAAACTTAATTTAATCCTAATTCATTTCCTAAATTTTTAGCCTAATTCAGCCCAGGTCAAAGTCATTCTAAAATATTCTCTTATTTCCTGATCCCATTCCACCTTTTCTATTTAATTAATTCAACTGAAGTTTTGTAAAAATGATTGTGTCGATGGTTCTCACGTGCCGAATGAAGGGATAGAGAATCGCTGATGTAAACAGATTCTTCTAAAGGGTCCAGCTGCTTCCCTTGTCAAGGTCGACACGTGTGAGAAATTCCTACTAGAATCAACACGTGTCAGAAATCTCATGTTATATAAGACCAGGGATAAAATGTTCATCAGCTTTTTTTTTCTTTTCGCTCTGTGTCGTTGTTCTGTGTTGTATATTCGTTGCTCCTGCTTGTACATAATGCGTGCCACTCCGGGATGAAATAAAAAGACGTCAAAAAATCGAAAGTCTCTTCACTGTCTTCGAAACTGCCTTCTAAAATTTTATGCATACATAAAGGCAGAAAGTAAAGTATAAAATGTTAGGTGTGTAACTTTGCTTCCGCCGTTTTGGTTAAAATAGGTAGATCATAAATATCACACGGTACTTTTAGACACATACCAAAATACCGACAGCACTGCATTAGTGAATACCTGTTTGCGTCTTAATTTTCTTTCTCGATCAAAACTGTCCATTTTCGAGCAAAATTCTCATCGTTTACGGGAAGCTTTGATTTCCTACTTTCATTTGAAGAAAGCTGCGGCTGAGGCGCATCGAATGCTCTCAAGTATTTACAGTGAGTCTGCCTTTAGTGAAAGAACATTGTCGTAATTTGTTTCAGCTCTTCAGAATGTTCTCGATGCTAACGTTACATCGATAATGCTTTACATCTGGTGGGTCCAACTTGTTGTGATATATTATGAGCTGTTGAAACAAAGTGAAACCATCACAGGAGATCTGTATCGAACCCAATGAAACGTTTTAATAGAGGGTTGAAGGAGAAAATGACGACTAGTGAAAAGAGACACGACAGAGTTATTCTCCAGCATGGCAAGGCTCAGCCATAGGTTTCAAGATTGGTCATGATAGGCTTGGAAACGCTGAAATGGGAAGTCGTATTTCACTGACTGTACTCTCCAGACGTTGCTCCTACCAACTATCATTTGTTTCGACTGATGGGTACGGATGGCTGATAAGCATTTTCGATCTTATGAAGAAGTCCAAAAATGGATCGAATCATGCATTGCTTCAAAAGAAGCATTGTTTTTTCGAGATGGTATCCGACATTTGAAAAGAGTGAAAAAAATAGTCAGCAGCAACAGACAGTACTTTGAATCATAAATAGGTAATCATTTTTTAAGAATAAAACTTCAAATTTAGAGAAGAAAAAATCGTGAAAGCAAAATTGTGGACCTAATATATTTTCCTAAACATGGTAGAGTACTATTTTAAGACACATAACAAATTTATATATGCATAATATATAGCTTATTATTTTTAATGAAGTGAAGAAAAAGCACATATACACAATTTTAGTATTGCATGTTCTAATTATTAAGTCTGTATCAAGCTTTAGCAAATTCATATTTTCCTTCTCCCCCAATCCCCGGGAGGGGCACCACGAAATGAGAATGAGATGCTTCCGGCATGGTAGTTGGATCTCGCCACCCTGGAGGGTACACAAATAGGTGGGGGATCTCACTCATCCCATCGATGACGGGACGTACTTCCTTCGGGGAATTTCGTACTGTGGCCGGTGATGGCCCTTAGGAATCAACCACAGTTTCCGCCAGTGTTACTGCTGCGGCGGTCAGGTCAGTCCGTGTGCCTTCGTGGCGGATCGGAGAGTTGGTTGGTTGACTTTCCTTCTCTCCCTCCCTTTCCACCCCTCTCAAGAAAACTAATTTTAATTTTTGTTGGCTTGTTGAAATTAAATATTCAGCGAAGTGCATATACAAACTAAAAAAAAAAAAGAAGTTTACTAACGTGAATGCATTCGCAATTTAGAATACATCTTTCTATGTATACTTTCAAAATCTTTCATGCCGGAATGTAACCATTTCGAATTTTCTCTGTCTTTTTCATTTCAGCGATTAACACAAAAATCAATACAAAAGTATTGGTAGAATCAGCTACTTCTGAGAAGGTTGTTAGAATACGAAGTAATACGATCTGTATGGTTGCAAATGAACATATTAAATCAGTGAGTCCATTTAAATTTTAATATTATCAAAATAATATATCTACCAGTATGGGAGTAGTTGATAAAAAAAAAAAAAACGCTCCGGCACATCAAATCGCGCCTTAAATTTGAATGTTTAGACCCCGACGATAATTTACCCGGCACTTTGCTTCTGTTTCAAAATAGTCATCCCAGTACGAATATCAACTGCTGCCATAGAAGTTATGCGACTTTCCTGACCACATCACCGTTTGAGAAAGCGAGAACCTGCTTACAGCTACTCATCCAAGTAAGTTAGAGAATGCTCGTTTGTTAGTGCAGCACATTTACTATCTATAAAGAAAAGATCAAGGTATAGTTAGAGCCCTTATACTGTTAGAAATGTCCTTACAAATGATATTTCGCTAATACTATTTTATAATTTTTTTAATCGAGTTTATAAATTTTTAAATAATATTATAATTATATTAAATAATTTTTTAATTTTTTTAGTTGAGCCGAAAAGAATAATTAAATGCTCTATCGATGTAAAATGTATCGCTTTATAGTTTGTTGTACTATAAAGCGATTGTCTAGACAACAAGTTTTACCTCAAACTTCACAACAGGATAGTCGAAAAAATAACTGATTTTTTTTACTCTTTTTCAAATAAAAGAGTTTCCATTATGCCCGAAAAATGGAGATAAATATTTCCATTCGCTGTCAAATCGAAAACATGCAAAACTCAGAATAAACGATAAAAAGCATAGAGAAGCAGAGGCAGGTAAAAGACGGATTTGGATATTTATGCAAAAAAAAAACCTTCCTTTCTTCTCTTGAAAGATGACATGGCAATGAGTATGTGTTTTCTTGGTTTTCTATTCCAAAGGATTTTTTTCTTTTACTTTAAAACATTTTTTCAACAAATCCTTTTTAGTGTTTCAGGAAATTTTGTTTAGATTTTGCATTTGTAAAATGATGTGAAGCTCTATTAAGAATAGGCTTTGGGATAATATATCGCTGATTCAGTACGGATTCGTTTTAAACTTAAAATCAGAAGCATTTATAAGTCAGTTCTAGTTGCCAGCTCTAGGAAGAACTCATTTTGTATGCGTTTTGACTGATTTTTTTAGACAATATTATTTGTACCTACTCAAAATTACTGCATAGATAACAGCTAATCAGGATATAGGTTTGATACAAAAGTTTATCATATTCAATGATTTTCAAACGTGAATATCGATGTATTGCCGCAAATTTTCTTGACTTACGAACTAGTACCGAATCTGGAACTTCACTGAGAGCTGCAGCAAGAAAAAGAACTGGTAGGAACTGGACAAGGATTCGTCCGATAGTAGGTTCTTCTTCAAATAGATATTTCTGTATGAAAAATGGTTCTCTGCAATTTTAAGTGCCAACAGTAGTTTGCCTTGCGAAATAAGAAATTTGTAATAACGGTACTGTGTTAAACAATATCCAAATAAAGTATCTTTTCTTCAACGATAGGTTCTTTCCTCAAACAGTGTTTTACTAAGTTTACTCAAGCTAAGTTGTTTACTCTGTTTAATGCAATAAATTTGGATATATTCAAATAATATTGTCTAACAAATCAGTCAAAACACAAATAAAAAGGGTTCTCCCTAGCCATGTCGGTTAGAACGGGTTTTTCCTAGTTAGATTTTTGTCTGATTTCGGGTTTCCACTATAACTTATATATAATTAATTGAAATTTTGAATCAACTTTATATTATTCTTAACTCCCAATTAATATACATCATGTCTATGATTCAGTTTTTATTATAATACAATATATTTAAATGGTATATATTTGTTAAAGATACTATTGAGATAAGCTTTCCTGAGTTACTTTCTAAACTTTTTTTCTTCAAGACTCTTTATATCGTGAAACGAATATCACTGATATCTGGCATTCCTAAAACAGCCATTTTTTTTCTCTACAATATCCGGAATCGAGATGCATTTATTCTAACAGCCTAGTAATTTTATTTTATTTTTCATTTACATTTCAAACATTCGAAACATTTCAAACGGATATTTCCGCATAAAATCGTCTATGCTGAATTTGGAAACAGAACGGAAAATTTTAGCTTTTTTGAGGAAATCTGAAGCATCACAAGAAGCCGACAGCTATATTTCTTTCCGTCTCAACCAGAAGGAAGACTTTCAGTCCACCAAAAAAAAATCTTACGAGGTTTCGGAAATTCCGCCATCATTTGTCATCTTCTTCCGAATAGGACGTCGCTTAAGGGGAAAAAAATATGATAATCTTGTAAAAGCCCTTTTTTCATCTAAGCCTTATTAGGAAATATAAAATTATTCAAATTGTCGTCCAATTAATAGCATTTTCGATAAGATTATGAAAAAATATTCTAATCAATCAAAAATTCCCTTGCAAATTTAGCTTGTATTTTATCTAATTTTGGACAACAATGTTATTATTTACCAATCAGATTTTTATAAGCCGTAATATAAGAATGTCTCGATCAATGAAATTTTTATTAATATTTAACATATTTTTCTCCTAATTCTAATCATATTAGAATTATATTTCTATAAAATAATCAATTAAAAATATTTTTTCAATTAATAGTATATTTTTTTATATTTGATAGTTACTTTAGATAGTTGATTTTTGTAAATTTCCAAGTGGAATGTTTCAATATAATTGAAAAAATATTATCTTTTGTTTAAACTTTTCGAAAATTCCATGATAAGAGTGTTCGAAATCATCTATTAAATAATAAAGAAATAAATTTTGCTTTAAATCGCAATTTTTTTCATAAATGCAGCCTTTTAATTTTATAAACCCTCTGTTTTGCAAACGTATTGCAGTGTAGAGACAATTAAGAGTTAATGAGGCACTTGAATTATTTATGGATTCCACTCTCTTTTTTATTCGATACTCACTGAGGTCAGCTATTTTACTTTAATTTATAATGTAAGAATTGTAGCTATTCTATGTAAAAGTGAAGCTCGGGTACTGCTGTTCAGGTATTAATTATCATCACTCAGTTATATTTAACTCATTTTCATAAAGTCGTTAAATTTATTTGTACATTTGTTCTTTTTATCTTATTAAAGTATTTATTTAAAGTGTCAACTTAAAATCTCAGTAGTTACAAATATTATATTTACATCAGTATCTTAAAGAATATCTTAAGACAAATCTGATAAACTTCAATCGAGATCCGATCATGAGAACGATATTAAAGGTTGTTTCCGATCTCCGTATTTCTACATCATACACGTGATAATTTAAAGTTTAACAATCTATATTTGAATCGGATCAGATCTCGGACTCGAGATACTCATCTTAATCAACCAATTTACCATTTGCTAACATGGGCTTTGCAAAATCATCAGATGAGGATTTTTCACATGTTTAAATGTTTTTTGCCTTTTGAGAATTGTCGAGTTATTTTCTAAATCTGTACTGGTAAAAAATTGGCATGAGAATATCATTCTTAATTTAACAGTTTCAGTTAGGATTCGAATTGTTAGTTACAATTGAAGAGTTTTTACGTTTACTAACCAATTCGTAAATCACTGCACTAGTAAACTATATTTCTATAAAAGGATTTTCATCTCTTACATAGAATTATTCTGTCCCTTTTTACTTTCTCGTAGTATAGAAAAGTTTTCACGAAGTACAGAAAAAGCATTGTAATAGTCATAAAATTCAATATTTTGACCAATCTTCTCCATAAGTTCGAAAAACACATATTTGAAAAATGTATGTTAGTCCACCCGTTTGTGGCAAAGCTAATTAATTATAAAACATTTAAGATAGACAGATTAAATTTGGTATAGGGTCTTTACATAAAATTTCTAGATTTCTATTTAGTTTGAGAAAAATCTATTCAGAGAAAGTTTGTTGTCTGCTCTGCGGTTGGAATATAAGTTAACACAATTACAAAACGAAAAGAGATAGAGGGATTAAATCCTGTACACAAATTGAACATGTGTATTGAAGATGCATATCAAATTTTGAGCCAAATCCATCAAGAGATTGAACGTCTGTACTTTCAGAAGTATGTAAATGCAGACATTCTAAAAATGTGCTTCAAAAAGCATTCAATTGAGATATTCAAAAACTGAAAGCCTTTCCTTTTGTTTTATTCACTTAACAATTTAAGCGATAGTAGATAAAAGAGACGGTCCCTCGGTAGTTTCAAATGTGTGAAGCGACCAAAAATGTCAGTAAGCAGTTTCTAAAGGTTAAAAGTAAACAACAGACGATTTGCATAATTGACCCTGAGCGCCTCCTTCCGAATTTAAAATTCAAATCGCCCCCCCCTCTTTCTTATCCGACTTCATTTTTCTATTTTCTAAGGGGTATATTCTGAAAACACTTTTCAAGAGAAATAATGTTCGTTCCACCTGCCTTTTTATTTGGGTTTAGTTTTAATGCTTCCTTCATTACTTGGATTTAAATGAGACAAAAACGTTTGCTTTAGCGGAATTTTCATTTCAAGATGGTATTTAATTAGTTTCTGCTTACGTAACATCCATTTAAAAAATATGGGGTAGAATATATTGCATATAAATTTACATACTATGATATTTATATATGATAAGTACATTGCAATATTACATAATATATGGTATAGCAGAGTAAAATATAAAGTAAAAAATAAAAGCAAGACATTATTTTGCAATGACAGAATACAAAATAGTAGTCGTATACCTGAATTCTTGTATAGCAAACTGAAGCCTGAATGAAAAAACCGAGAGTTCTTCCTGTGATAATGAGGCTGTTCCATGCGGGAGGGCGGGGGCACCTAGTAATTGAGGATGAGAAGTTTCTGACATGGTGATTGGTTCTCGCCACCCTTGTGGTTACACGAAAAGGTGGGTGTCTGGCTCCTCACATCGATGACGGGACATACTGTCTTAGGGAAGGGTTGTACCATGACCGGTGATGGTCCTTATTACTCAACCACAGTTCCCGCCAGTGTTGCTGTTGCGTCGGTCAGATCGCTGCGGTATGGTCATTCACATTTTTCCGTGTGCCTTTCAGCGGGTCGGAGTATCGGTTGTGGTTTAATAATGAGTCTATGGTTTATAGTTTTAGACTAAAATCTTTTAATTACAAAAATACACAAAATTTCATATCAAGTGAAATGATACATAAGTTAATTAGAAGTCCAAAATTGCATTTTCTATAATATGTGAAAACTGTCATAATTGCATCATCAAATGAGTGGATAAGAGGGCAAATTGATTAACAAAATGATTATTTTAATGAATATTTTGTGCAAAAGAAGGATAATATCATAGCTGGTTACTCCGACCCATCCGAAGGCACACGGAAAAATGTGAATGACCATATCAGGAACAAGTCAAAAACTAAGGCTGAGTCCTAAGGGCAATCACCTACCTCGATAAATCCTCTCACGTAGGAGATGCATCTCATCCTCGGTAGTGAGTTGACCACCCCTCATCACTTTTCTATCCATCAGGATGGAGAGGAACCATTCCGAAACCTTCTTATCCTCATGTCTGAAATGTCCGGGGGAGGGCAGAAGGATAACATGAAGAAAGATGAAATTAAATTTCGTGAATAATGTCCCCTTACTGCGTTTATCAAATATCGTCATCATAGACATTCATCGATAATATTAATCGATTCGTGGGACATTCATTTTGTAAATGATATGGACGAGATGTGTTGAGTCCTTTTATGATGGTGTACTGACGAAGTATTCAAAAACACTTCAAACCTGATTACAAGAGTATATATAGATATGGCATATTTCTTAAGAGAAAATGAGAAGCACAAAAGAATACTTTGCTTCATTTCAATCAATTTCAGCAGGATCCCAATTCCAATCGTTAGAATTTTTTTTCACCTGTTGATGTATGAGTTTTCGTAAGATAATCGTCTGACAAGTTTTTTACGTCTTTGGAAAAAAACTGAAATCTTCATTGCCATTATCATAATAATGGCTACGCTTACTCATACTTCGCACATGATCAATTTTTTTATAAATATATAAAAAGTAATAACGTATAAAATCAATCGCTACAAGCACAGTGTGAATGCAAACTTGCACGCAATACATCGCGACACGTACTCGAGTCTGACTCGTTACTAAGCATTTTGGTTTCAATAATGCATCATGTATGTTGCTGGTTATTTTACAGGAATGAGTTGATTTTAAAATCCAATTCTCACCACTTTTTTTGGATCAGACTGTAGGACAACACTTTTTAGAATAGAATTTTTTTCCCTCCTTCGCTTCGAAGTATTCGATTAAATTTATAAAAAAAAGTACTTATCCACATTTTCTACTTAAATTGGTTTTTTTTTTCCCGAAAAAGTTGGATTTATCAAAAAATAATGCAGTTGTCAATCTGAAAATTTTGTTCTTTTACAAAATGCACTTAAAGGAAATTCTAAAATTTTTATATAGATTTATAAAAGTAAAAATATATTTCAAAATTTGCTTTTTTTAATTTTTCCCCAGAACTAATAAAATAATCCTAATGTTCTATTGGTTTGTTTTTTTAGATTTTATAATACTTATGCTTTTTCTTTTAGTTTAGTAGTCTTATTTGCACACAAAAACCGATATTTTAAGTTTCCTTCCCCCATCATTTTCAAGTCCCATATAAAAATGAGTGATACTGTGGTATGTTTTGAGTGACAATCGATAATTTAAAATAATAAAATGTCTGTCATGTATTTTTCCCTTCGGTCCTTTTGATGACTGTTTGACCGCATTATCAGTTATTAGGCTACATTACAATTAAATATTATGTTTTATATTAAAATTATCACATAGGAAGGTAGTACCACTTCTCAACATATTTCTTAACTCTGGCATTTTAGTATAAACATTTTATTTTCTGGTTTCATTTCTCTGGTTATTCTGGTAAATTCACAAGTTAAAACCAAAAGTGTATCTTTTAATAATATATTAATATATGTGATGTAAAAATATTTCAATATTTATTACTAAATTTCATATTTTATATGAAATAAATGCAAAAAGTGATGCTAAACTTTTGCTTTGATATTCTGTCACAATAGTTAGTCTTCGACAATTGTTACTTTAATCCATTTATTGGATCCTTTCAATATAAATTTATTTGTTCATACTGTTATGGAATTCCTCCGCCGCAGGGTTCTTTTTGATAGTGGGTCTATGGTGAAGAGAACACACAGTCAGTAGGCTCAGTAGAAAACAAACAACGACGCCGTTTATTTACACGAAGACACAAGTACACAACAACGACGAATACACAGACAACAAATATTTACAGCCGAAAGGAGCACAGGACAGAAGACAGCAGCATGCTACAGCAGACAGTAGTCCACAAGTAGTAATCGTCCATAGTACACGAAGCGGTCAGACACAATTCAGCAAACGGCTTTCCAAAACGGCTGACCTTCTTATTATCTCCTTGCTTTAGCGCCGACTCACTACTTCTCGCAACTGGCTACTACACACAATATACGTCGCTGCTTCCACAGTAGACAACAGATTTCGGCACACAGAAGTACAGTATTCTCTCCACGCAACGCTGGCACTCCGCTGTTTCTTCGATATCTTCTAGAAGACTCGTTACTTGTCTGCGACTCGACTACAATTCACGACGACGACTCTCGACGACATCCCCAGCATGAAAGTGGCAGCTTGGAAGGCGGGCCTAGAATTTTCTAGACCAATCAGGTGTATATCGGTTCCTAATGGACAGATCGACAAAATTCTCGAAGTTTCGAGCATTATCTATTTTGTCGCCAAATTCATCGCCAAATGGTTGCCAAACTCTGGGATCACTGGCTCGGCATCCGGCAGCATCCAATACGGATGACTGTAAATCAGTCTTTCTTGTGATGACACTATTCGTGCTGGAAAGCAAAATTACACGTTTGTAACAATACTTAAAACAATAGCATCAGTGGTGATTAATTTCAGGTTTGAAAAACTTTTGAACAAAACTTTTGAATTTTGCAAAACGTTCATTATCTGAGTTGTGCTTTAAAATGCAACTCTAAACAGAACTTGGTTTTATTTTATATCTAGACATTTTTAGGTTCATAAAGCTTTAATTATCTATGTTTTAAAGAAAAACATATTGTTCAAGATCATAAAGATCAAGTCCCATAAGTTTATTTTTCTTCAAAATCGACTTTTCATTTGAATTTCATGTACAGAGTGGAGTAAAAATCCCAAACCTCCGTTAAAAGAGTGTAGAGCAAGTCTTAGGGGTTTTAAGAAAAACAGCTACCGATTTACATAATTGACCTGATTCCCCATTTAAAATTCAAATCGCTCTCCTTTACAAAATGTCTTCGCTTTTTACATCATGTTTATTTTTATTCCCCGTATGTACTTAAATGGGGGGAAAAGAAAAGCATTTTATTTATTTATTTTCTGCTTTTTTTCCCTTTTGATGCTATCAGCGATGGCTCCAGTATTTTTCTGTTTATTTTAATAGGGCATAAGAAAAAGAATCGGGGATTAAATAGCAACGACCGTGAGTAATTATGTAGAAAGGACAACTTCGTGCTGAGAAAATGTATAGATGTTTAAAATGATGTCTGCGTGTTTGTATTACTTGCTTAGAAACCATTGCAAGCGAATATAATAATGTCTGACATAAAGACCCTCACAAATAGAGGGCGAGGAAAACTTCATTTATAACTTGTTCAATATGGCATTTTTAGGTAGTATATTACTTTTCGAGATTCTTTCAAGGAAAGTAAGGAAGACAGACTATATTTTTAATACTTCAGACGATGAATTTAATTATTATTGAATACAACACACTAACATTCAATTTTTTTTCTATTTCAGTACAAATTTAGTCAATCGCTTCAGTACATAATCTTACTGAACTCTCCATCAGACTTAGCCACTTGTCGATTTCTTCTTTCTACTATTTCTACTGTTCATTTCGGTATCTTGAAACGACCACTTTCCGATGAATCTATCTCATTAAGGGGTCGGTTGCGGAAGGATGACTGACCGCATTTCCTTGGTATTTCATGATATTAGATACTTTTTTGCTCATTTTGTTTTCACATGAATGTCATACCTTGTCGTTAATGACCTTATTATTTTACTTCAGTTCGCGAGTAATCCGAATTTACTTTATTGTTTAATGTAAACACTTCCTCCTTTTATCTTACCTCTCATCTCTATTTTGCTGAATTAAACCAATTCTAACGTATGTGGAAAAGCCCGAAGGGTTTTACAATCCGTAGACAAACAATATGAATTTTCTACCAAATGGCATTTTTATACTCTATGGAATTTGAATACTAATTGTTTATAAAAAATAAGAACAAAACAATTATTATTCAAATCGATTTTATTAGCTCAGATCAACAATCTAAACTTTTATAAGTATTGAATTTATAAACTTGATAAGCTAATTTTTATTTACAGTTAAAAATGACACTTTTATTTAAAGTTGTAAAGAATAATTTATTAAAATTAATATTAAAAAATAATTATAATATAACATTTTTAACATTCAACTTTAATTTTGCTAAATTTCAACTTCATAAGTTTCAAGTTGCGTCATCCAAACTTTCTTTCACCATTAAAAAGGAATTCCAAATTCCAATAAAAAGCCTACATTACTGACGGAATCATTTACAAAAACTTTAGACTTATCATCAGATCTTTTATTGGATTTATGTTATGTTAATGGCATCTTGCTGTCACTCATTCTAACTCCAAATTCAAAAGAAATAATATTTGCAATATGAATACACTGATATAGTGAAAACTAAATTTACGCCTATTCCCTCATAAAAGAATAGACATAAAATCTGATTATGAAACTGGCTCACTCCTATTTTACAATCTTATCTTTACTGACCACTATGGTCATTTGTTTGAAATATTGCTAACTAAAAAAGTGAAGAATGCAGGCACATCGGTAGAAGTTGCTTGAGAAATGTTCGGGTAAATCAGGAAAGTCCGACCGTGAAATACGCAGATGGCGTTCGGAAAAAACCTAAGTGTGTAACATATTTGTACTAAGCATGTAAACTAAGTAATCTAATACTAAGAACACCATTCACTCAAGATGCGACTCGTTCCCTCTTCTTATGTGCTGATATCAAATAAAAGGCTTTCCTCTAGTTGGAAAAATAAAAGAAATGCTGTAATTCTCCTGTCTATAGATATTTGAGTGTCTTAGAACATGGCTTACTTGAAGTGGCTTAGATGGGTCGTTTATAGTTGTCTCCAAAATCTTTTTTATATTTTCAAAACAACAATCTTAAAAGAAAGAGAGCCATGCCTAGAAAATTTGATCAAAAAGCAAAAACAGCGGACAAAAACTTTATGACTTATGAATGAATGAACGAAGAACCAGTTAACCTATTCACTGCCAGAGAAATTTATAAACGCTAAATTTTACAGCAATATCCTACGAGATATCTCGTAAATGGCAGTGAATGGGTTAAGTAGACTCGTGTCTACATTGAAAGCATTACACCACACAAAAAAATTCACGCCAGTTCAAAATTTTAAAAATTGTATTTTTAATGATGCAAATTTAACAACTGTGCGAATTTTTGCAAAATTTTAGCAGTTAAAATTTTTGTCTAATGTCCAAAAATAGATTACTGAAGTTCAAACCGTTTTCATAGCTTCATCAACTATTTGATTGTGTGATCTTCAAATGTTGAAAACTAAAGACGAAAAATTCTATTTCATGCCGTATAGTTTACAAGATAAAGTTGTAAAATCACAAAATTTAGAAGATAAATGAACCAAATATTCATGTTTTTTGATAACTCTATGATATATAATGTTATAGGGCTATTATCATCAGATGCATACAATAAACGGTATTTAAGTAAGACCATCAAAACAACACGGCTTAAATGTCAGCCCATTTGGCGGAATCGTGGCCATAAAATTATACCCAAACGTTATATCTGTAATCAAATATAACCAATATACTCGACCTGAGGCGACTAATAAAGAATAGGACGAAATTTATTCGGGTTTCATACACATGTTGAGAGCATCTTATGCGATGATTATGGCGATAAGTTTGTATCTGTTATTATTTCATAAGTATATGTACAATTCAGGGTCACTGTCAGTAAGCATTTCGTTTTCTGAAAATGGAAATATATAGTTGATGCATTCTATTCTCCATTTTGAATGTTTTTTCGGTATATTTATACATATATGAGACATGTTTATTTCAATTTCAAAGGCGTACGAAATATATACCTTAACTAAATAAAATACCTAAATTTATATGTAGGGAACTAAACAATTTATTATTAATATGGTAGCTGAAAGAGGCTGGTATTAATAGGATTAATTTAGCCATGTCATTACATTTGCATAATAACAATAGATCATTCTAATTAATTAGCTTTGCACCGAATTATCCACATCTCCGCTAGGCTTTAGTCGGTTTCTTTATTTCAGATACTTCAAAATGGCGAACCATTTGACAACGAAAACTGATGGCTCTGTCCAGTAGCTGGAGTTAAATTCAATATCAAAGTTTTATTTTTCCTCTCGAAATGAAGAGGTAGGAGGTCGGTGATCATTAAAAACATATACAGGGTGCCCATGAATTATGGGCCAACTTTTAAGGGTTGATAAAATACATATAAAGAATCATTTTTTGTATAGAAATATGGTATCGGAAATGAAAAGTTTAGGTGGAACAAGTAAGTGTAAATGCAAGCAAGATGGAAAAATGTAATGTCTACCAGACTTCCAATGACTGATAAAATCTTTATTGCAAAACCCTTCAGTTGCCACTGCAGTTGTTCATGGAACACCTGGCATCTTCGAAAAAGTATACGCTAATTACTTGCTAGAAGTTTGTTCTACTATCGATGTTGTTGGTGGCACATTTGTGCACTTACTGAAATGCTATATAAGTAAAGAGCTTTCTCTTCTTTTTCTCAGCATTTCTTGCTTTTACAGCCGAAACTTTTCATTTTCAATCCCACATTGCAGCACAAAAAAATGCTTCTATATATGAATTTGACATATCCTTAAAGTTTGACCATGAATTTAGGGACACCCTGTATATAGATCATAAGCATTCCTGTGAAGAAAAAACATTACATTTCGGTATAATAGGTATAATTGGGAATTTGCTAGGTTTGTTCCATTAGAGAATATAGAATGAAGTTTTTTTTTGTTTTTTTCAATTCCTTTGACAAAAGAAGTGCGGTAGTGAACAAGAGGCCACTGATGATGTAACTATAATGGTTATGGCTGGGGAGCTTTATCGCAGTTTTTCCCCTACACAGAAAGTGCAATTTTAATATAAAGTTTAATTAACAGTGTACAGTTCTCCTTGAAGTACGGATTTTTGTATTTTCTCACACCAGCATCCAGGCTCTTTTACCTCTACTTTTTTATTTAGCAAACAAACATCCCTAATCCAGTATCTACCTCCCCCTTCCCAAGGGGCACCTAAGACATGATTGACTCTCTCCGTCCTGATGGGAACAGAAACGATGTGAGGTGGCTATCCCCAACGGATAACGGAACATGCCTCCTACGAGACGGGTTGCAATGTGGCCGGTGATGGCCTTTTGGATTCAATCTTAATTTTTCCCAAAGCTTCCATAGTGATCCGTTCATTCAGATTTTCCCACGTGCCTTCTTGCAAGTTGAAATAGTTATCTCTGATGCCGAATTCTGTAATGAAAAATATAGAAACCAGTCATTGGAATTAATTCATGCGACGCTACAGTCACATGATATAAGTAACTGCACAGATCATTCTAAATATTTAACTAAATGTTCCAAATATAGCATTGTGCGTATCCACCATACGCTCTAACAAAAATGTACCAAGCTAAATTTTTGAGATCAAATATTTATCAGTCAGATTCTGATTGCTATAACCACAAAGATAGAAACGATTATTAAAACAATTATATGAGTAGAGGACCGCATTGGCTTGGGAGTGAAGTATCCACTTCTGAACTAGAGCATTCCGAGCGCTGAACCTCCTTTCACTGGTGAGGTGCAGAAATTTATAGTCGGTGTGAACTTTCAGGTTTCGCCCTCATTGCCTCTTATTTGCTCCTAAATGTGCCTAATGTTGCTACAATTGCGTATTAAAATAATTTTATCAAACTGAATTAGAACATTGCTTGTGAAAATTGAAGGGGAATTCTAAAGGTTTTATTATATTGTGCATGCCCCCCCCCTCGGGAGTACCTCCGATATAGAGATAAGATGCTTCCGGATTGATGGTTGTCTCTCACCAGTTCGTGGTTGCAAAAATGGTGTGAGGTGGCCATTCCCTACTGATAATGAGGCAGGGGTTGTAGCGTGAGCGGTGATTACCCTTTGGAATCAACAATAGTTCCTGCTTATACTGTAGTGGCTCTCAGTCATTCCAGATTTTTCAATTTGCCTTCTTACGGATCGGAGAAGTCAGCTATGATTATACTGTGCGTCAATTCCATGTGAAAAATGTCTTGTTGCAAATTTTCATGTAAAATATTTTCTTATTGAATTGCTGTTTGTTATATCAATAGTACTTGCCACCAGTCTTCGACATTGAGGTTGTCTGTTTCGACTTCCATTCTAAAAAAAAAATTTAATTAAAGGAGTATATTTTTTTAGCCACTCTTGTGTCTCATTCTTTTCTCCTTTACCAGAATAAAGGTCATTCTATTTCATATTTCAATTTCTACTCTTCTTTTTAGAATGATAATTGATTCCCCTCGATTGCTTCGAAGCAATGTAAAAGTCAAAAAATTCGAACTCAAGATTTTGACAAATCGCGTTTTACGTCTCTTCAAAAAACATTTTTTTAAAAAAATACTTTTCTAGGACAAAGATATCTAAAAACGCTTTGAGCTGGACTGATGAAAATTGGTATATGCCCTTAACTCCAAATTTGTATATTTCTGTAAAAGTTTGAGCCAATTCGGTTGAGAGGAAATCAGTCTGTCCCCTTTTAATACGATATCTAGAAGACGGAGAGAGCTAGAGGAATAAAACTTATTTATTGCCTCTATAGCATACACGAACATTTGGCGTCTTAGTGTAGACACATGTCACATTTTGAGCCAAATATAACGACATCGCACTTTCAGAAACATGTCAAAGCATTAAGTCCAAAATGCAATGACAAATATATTAAAATTGGCATGTGATTTTGTGACTTTAATTAAAGATCTGTGCCGAATTTTATTTTCAATTTTGGGCATCGGTTGGAAAAAATAAGCTTCTAAAGTTAAATTCGATTTTCTGATTCCGTTAACCGCAAGCCTAGGATTAATCATTAAAAAAGTCACCAAGAATCACACGACAGATTCAGTAAAAGTACTAAATTCACACCAAAGGTTAATATTTCATAATTATTGTTAGCCAATGCTATGTTTTGACATTCTTTGAATAACACCATCATTAGAGAGTAAGCGTGAAAGGTTTTGGGAGACATTTCCAGTTAATTCGGAAACGATATTATCAAAAACTTAAATTCACTCCTTAGATAGTAATCCAAATTTATTATAACGATTGTTATACAGGTGTAGTTACTCCTTGAATTTTTTTGGCCTCAGCAAAATCATCGTAATAAAAATCATCATAATAATTATAAATTGAAATCTGTTATAGCAAATTTCAAGTAATCATGTGAGAACATTATTTTTTAAGTCACGTGGTGTCAATCCGACAGAAAAACATCATATTTTCATATATTTCGCAATCACCAACATTTAGAAAAGGGATGGTTTTTGACCACCTCAAAATCAATCGAGTTCCAAAATTTTTTTCTTGGGGTCAGAATTTTTTTCGTTACAAACCAATTTAAACCGATTTAAACAAATAATGTGTTTGAGATTACGCATGCGTCGATATTAAGAAAATGATGCTTTTGTGTTTCACCTCAAACTCTTTCGAGCTCCATAACTTTTTATGCCAGCTAGAAAAATTGAAAATTAAGATTTAAAATATATAATATAAATATACACCTTTCGATACCTCCCCTAGCTATTGCATGTTGATTTCCGTTTTCTTCTTGCTTCTTCAGGCGATAACTTCTTATGACCCTGCCCTTTATTGTCCAGACAGAAGAATCGGGTATATGGCGAACATTCACGAAGAGTTGTAACTTTTTATTGGCGATACGACGCCAAATGTTACAATCCTCTTTATAATTTTTTTAATAATACTAAAAGCAAAAAATTGTTGCCTAAAAAAGCGATAAAATGCCAATTTTTTACTCGTGTATTTGAGGCTTCAAAAATACCAAACCAATACAACATTATGCTCACATATGATTAAATACTTATTTTATCATGGTTGAAATAAAAGTTTTTGCAGGCAAATTTACCAACAAATAATATTACAAATAGAAACCAATCTGAAAAAAAAATAATAAATAATTTCTATAGAGTTTTTTCTGAGATGACTTTTTTCAGTCTTTTGAAAGCACAACTGTAATTCGATAGCGATTAAAGCGAAGGAACCTCAATCGATGCGAGTCTATCTCAGGCAAGGCTTATCTTATCTCATTCAATTTGTTACGGTAAGCCTTTTCAACCCGGCGCATCCCGAAGTCTTTCTCCCGGAATGATTCAGAAAAGAAAAGTAAACTTTAATCATGGAAGCAGATTTGCAGTTCTTTCAGAATCTTAGATAAGGAAAAAATAATAATTTGACGTTTTGGTGAAAGATTTTTCAAATGATAGCAGATGTAAAATCTCATTAAATTAGTTTCGACTCATTGTTTTCTTTTCTGGAAGCTTCAAAAAAGAGATAAAAATAATTCAATTTAACTTCTTTTCTCTATAGATATTTTTCAGAAAGGAATTATAAAAAATTTAGATCAAAAATAAAAATCAATGAATAAAATTAGTCTAAAATGCAAATGCAATTCCGCTCATTTTTTAATAATTGTCATTAGGATTGTAATATCTTGGCCTAGACCAACCAAATAAAAGTAGCGTAACAAAATAATTCTTTTATTTGCATCCCTATATATTTATAACGAATAACTTGTTCTCATCTGGATTAATATTATTTACAAAAATCAAACAACAGTTCAATCCCGAAATAGTTCCTCTATCAAATTGGTAAATAAGTCACACAAAAAAACAGGCAGTTACTTCTAAACGGCTACTCCAAGGCCGCTCCAGAATTTCCCCAATGGTTATCAGGTGGACCCTAATAGAGAAGCCCGTATCACACGGAATTTCTCAAAAAATTAAGAACAACTTTTCCGCACCCGAAGTCTCTCTGAATTCTAATTCGAATCCTCTCTCTTTTCTCACTAAGAAAACAGCATTTAATTTTCATCAAATAACCGCCACCGGTTTCCTCATTGGTAAACTTGAATTCTCTATCACCCAATAGCTTTTGAGCAACGCTTCCTCAATAGTCTAAGTTCGATGGAGGAAGTGTCTGTTAAGGATCCATCTTTGTGGCCGACCGACTCTTGAACACATGTCAGTTACAAGCAACACCGGGTGAAGTGCACCTGGATTTGACACTTAATGACAGTAATTGTTGGTGATTGAAGAGACTTCAGGAGTCTCTTCACAAAGAAAAAAAACGTTTAGCATCCGGATGTTTTGACGCTCCTCTCCCTTGAAGACATGCTGGATCTATTTGAAACTACAGGATGTACATCTGCTTTGCCACACCTAGATATAGTAACATTTGACCAGACACAATGACTCTCCTAGTGAAAAGGATCCACACTTGGAAGTCCGTATGCAGTTAAATATGTATAGGAAAACGGAAGACGTAACATCGGGTTTGGATATCATTAACAGTGTGAGGGAAGAGGGGAAACGTTACAGGATACTATTTGCTTGAAACTGTATTCTAGAAAATTTGTATTTTATGGCTGCAAATTTCTTGATTAGTGATATTTTTTAAAGTGCAAACAATCATTATTTGTTTCTTAATGAAGAATCATTCAATGAGATAGAATCAATCCAAACAGTTCCAAATAACAGATAGTATTTGTAGAAATTTATGCAGCATTATTTTAATGAGAAAATAACTGTAGTAGAAGTTATCATCTGTTTTAGAAATTAATAGTGAATATCCTATACTGAATAAAAAGAGAAAATAAAATGATTTCAATATTTTAAAAACATTTTTTAGATATATGTCAATGATCACTAAAAACATCCAATGCATTTCAAGATGAATGAAACCATTATTGAATGAAAATCCTCATGGAACGCAATCCAAATTGAATCGAACGAAAAATTGTGGCAAATTTATAGTGAATATGTTATATCGAATAGAAGGAGAAAAAAGTGATTCTGTCGTTTGAAAAACTTTTATTTATATGAAGGTCAAAGATCACTGAAAAGTATTCAAAGCATTTCAAGATACTTGAAACCATTACTGAATGAGGATCTTTAAATCGTATGAATCCTTATGTTTAATGAATGAAAGATAACTTAATACTTTTATCAATATGCTCACTCATATGTTGTAAAGTTAATCATAGGAACTCTAAAAGCTTTTTTCTTTGAAATTTCTTTATCCGCTGCATTGATTAAATGCTATTCCGTCAAATTATATTTAATTCTGACCCTTTATAAGTACTTTTTGGCACTTAAATCAGCAAAACATTATCGAAATAAAGGCAAAATTTAAGATTTCAATAGCCACATAAATTAATTCTAACTCAATAATAGAAATTGACCTGTCGTTTTGCTCTGCAAAATTAGAATACAGTTTTCTCTGCATAACAATTTTGATACGATATCGGTACAAGCTTTTTTCTGATGGACAGCGCTGTTCTGTTCAGGAAGTACATAGTGGGTAAAATCTTTATGCAATGGATCAAATACTAATTGGTGGAGAAGAAATATGTCTAATTCTCTTACAACAGTACTTAATTTGTCTCTGTTCGACTGAAAAAAGTCATTTACTTATGCTATAAATTCGTCTGTCTATATTATCTATATCCATCTATCTTATATGCATCCATCCATCTGTCTATCTATCTAATATATAATGTAAAGCCCTGGCCGTATGTGGCACATAATTCGCCTTTATTACATATTTCGGAATGGCAACATTCAACTGTAAATAATTCACTCTACGAACATTTCAGGTTTATAGCTTACTTTATAGCTGCACTTAATTCAACACTTCGCTAATGAATGAAGCTATAAAATATTATTAGAAATACTTTAGGAAGACTCACTAATAACTATTCACTCAGAAAAAAACATGCAAAAAGAATAAATGAGCATTAAATAAAGTTTAAGAGGGCGCGAAAATTAACTTAACTGTTTCTGGATGGGTAATCGCTATGACTTACCAATAGAAATTGATAACCATATCTTCCAAAAATCGCATAAAAATGTTCTTTGTATATCTTTAAAATTCAAGAAGTTATTTCCTAATTATAGCATTTGCATTTCTGCATTGTGTTTTCTTTACATTTAATAAAAGTTTTACATGCAATACAAGATTTTTTAACAATTTTTAATTTTATGAAATTCAAACTTATCCTTCAAAACACTGAAACGCGTGCTTTTGTCAGCGTTAAAAATGAAGCTAAAATGATTTTTTTGTATATTAATTTCGAAGCAGGACGAAGCATTAATTTCACTTCCACTTTTATTTCGTAGTATATTCATTATATATATATATATATATATATATATTATAAATACTTACACAGTATAATTTGTTTTGAATTATTCAATTAAAGTCATATTTTTCGATTTTATCGAATAACAAGGTGAAATTTTAAAAATATTTATTCTACATTGATATTTAACCATCAAATAAGTAAATAATTTGGGAGAAAAAGCTGATCACTAAAGGTCGCTAGTATGAAAATATGTTGCTTATTAATGCTGCTATGTTATTCAGAAAACGATGCCGCATTTAATTGCACCAAGTTTAGCAGTTCTGGTATTTTCTAAAATATATGGATGTAGAATCTAAAAATAGGACACGCCAAACATATGTTGTATTCTAAGTACTATTGAAATTGCTCGGAAAATCCTCGGAAAAATTGTGCCATTTCTTTTGAAATCGATATAAATGCAAAATTACAGAAGTTCCTCAAATTTTTAACAAGACTTCTATCCATTGGCATGAATTAATAGACCCGCAGCTTTCCCCACATCTAATTAATATCCCAAACAAAACCCCAATTAACCTCGATGCCGAATTTTTCGAGTGATGGATTCAGTCGGCCGATCGGAAAGTTCTTCGGGAGCGATCGATCATTTTCGTCTCTTTCCGCCCGCCGAACTGTAATGAACAGTCGAGCGGAATTGAAATCGACTCGCTCTCTCTCTGTGAAGGAGGGATGCTTTACGTTTCAATCATTTGCTGAGTTTTCAAGCATCGGCGCGGGTTATTTATTTTTCATAGACTTCTCAAAGACAGAGTAATTTAAAGGGACGGTATTGCAGAAACTTTTCAACACGCTACATTGGAAAGGGAATTCTTTCGAATGAAATATTGCAGTCTTTGATGCCAAATGAAAAGGGCGAGGTAAAGCTAAGTTTTTTCAAGAAGATGGTGATTAAGCTGAAAAGGACTTCCTCTTCGAGACTCTTGCATTTCATTTTGCTCTTTTAGAGCAATAAGGGAGCATCAAGGATACATTTTAATATATAGGGTGCTCCTGAATGCATGGGTCAAAATTTAACCATAGGTAAAATGCATATAAAGTAGCAGTTTTTGTACAGCAATATGGGGTAGAAAATGAAAAGTTTAGGAGGAATGAAAAAGTAAACACAAGCAAGGCGGAAAAATGCAGTATCGACGAGACTGCAATTTATTCTGATGAGGACTTCATTGCAAAACTTTTAGTTGCTATCGCAACTGTTCGTGAAACGTTTGGCATCTTTGAAAGAGAACGCCAGTTATTTGCTAGACTCTCTCAATGTTGAATTGATATTATCGGTGGCACATTTGTGCACTTACAGTAATATTTTTTTTTTTTTATTTCCTCGGGATTTTTTACTGCTTCCGTCAAACTTTCCCTTTCCGACCCCACAATGCTATACAAAAAAATGCTTTCTTATACAAATTTTACTTACGTTTAAAGTTTGGCCCAGGAATTCAAGAACATCCTGTATATTAAAATTGCCCTTAAATTCTAATTATAGTAAAAGAGAAACACTGACAAGTTATTATTATTTTCTTATATGCTAGATTAAAGTAGAGGAAGCATTGTTAGCGACAAAACAATTTCATATTGATATTTGGTAAATTAGTCCATGAATTCCAAAACATATGTTTAAAAATATGTTTTTTGATATATGTTTACTAACATTCAAAGTATTAGAGTTCTAAAACTAAACGGGTTTGGTTTATCTATATTAACTTCACGTTTGAAACAAAACGTAGCCTATTTTACCTCTCACTCAGATAACGGTGCTGACAACTGATCCTTCACCCATTTTCCAGGCTTCCGATTCATCTTTTAATGGGAGGACGTTTGGACTACAACATTAAATTTAATAGGTGCCAGGCCCACATATACAATGAATATTTACAGGAATCGGGTTTCGAAACTGGAGCCTACTAGGTCCGAAGCTGAGAACTTACCACTATTCCATCTCGGCTTTTAAAAACTAAAAACGTTTGATAGTTTAGATCCGACTTGTAATAACCGAAATGCTTTTAATAAATGTACTTTAAGTTGATCAGATCATATTTATAATTTTGGATACAAAAGCGTAGTGAATTTAGTAGCACAAAAATAAAATTTTAGATTTTCTTATAAAAGTCTGGGAGTTGCAATGCTGGAATCCTCATTATGCATGAGAATTCTTATCCATAAATGAAATTTTTGCAAACTACATATTTTAAGTCAAACAAAAAAAAAATATTGTATTTCAAATGTATTGTGTTTGCCTACATAAAGCAAAATGAGAATTGTTTAGAAAACAATATATGGATCCGTAACCTGTTGAATTTAATTGCAGCTTAGTTGGTTTCTTCAGCTCTCCAGGATGAATTTCTGACAAATGATGCAACAACATAGTTGGCCATAACTAGAAAAAATAGAGATTGGCGTAGCAACCAAATATATAAACATTCTTGTGTGCTGGCAATTAAAAGGTGATGCATCCCTATTTAAAGCAAGGTAGAAATAAAATCAGAAGAAATACGAACACAAATTCTCGGAATTATCAATTTTGACACTTGGGGAAAAGAATGACTCAGAAAAGCTCCAAAACTAACTCGTACTCGTCAGTTCATTCGCCATAGAGACGTTCGTCACGCTAGACACGTCATTAGCTCTTAATGACCAACAGTGCAGTGTGATCCCATTATGCAATTAAAAATATGAGTGACACGCTTAAATATGTATAAAATTTATTAAATATCGAAACACTTAAAAAAATCTTTATATCATGCAGTGGATAATTTAAATAGTATAGTCCTTTATTCAAAACTAGCCACTTTTGGTGACCAGCTTTTTCGCTCCGGTTATTAATTTTTTAGCTGCTAAATGATTCATATAAAATGATTACATAATTTTTTAATATATCTTGCTATTTGATAAAAGCTCAAACTTGAATCAGTTTACTGCAAATAAAAAAGTGTATATATTACAAAGTAAAAGTGAAAGTGTAAATCCTATTGCGGAGTTAATAATTGGCAAAAACGAGCGATTGAAGATTCTGATCGAAGAACTTTAATTCCCTCATAACTTTTACAAACATGATATCAAATCAATTGTATAACATATCAAATTAAAAAAAATATTAATATTAAGGTAAACAGCTACGGAAATGAAATTTATATCATTAAAAAGATGATTCTCTGAGTCTTAAGATAATAAAGACTTTTCAATAATGTTCTAAAGACTTTTTAATAATAATAAATGTTTATTTTTAACTTCTGGTTAACCCTCGAGGGGGGGGGCACCTCGAAATGAGGATGAGAGGTTTCCGGCATGGTGGATGGATCTCGCCACTCTGGAGGGTACACAAATAGGTGGGGGATCTGACTCCTCCCATCGATGACAGGATGTACTTCCTTCGGGGAGGGTTGTACCGTTGCCGGTGATGGCCTTTAGGACTCAACCACAGTTCCCGCCAGTGTTGCTGTTGCGGCGGTCCGGTCATTCAACCTTATGGTTTAAATCCGTGTGCCTTCGCGGCGGGTCGGAGAGTCAGTTGGTTGCCTTACCTTCTAGTTAATTTTAACTAATGTTTATTCCTTGTCATTCAATTTCTCGTACTCAGAAATTCGCATTACCTAAAACTGGCGTTCACATGACAACTAGCACATTCGCTTTTCTATCTAAAGTGCTCTGAATAGAATTTTTTAATTCTAACTCTATAACCAGAATTCGAACAAGGATTTCTTTAAAAATCCTCCTGTTCTTGAAAGTAGATCTGGAAAGTATTTTTCTCTTGATAAAGTATTCTTGAAAGCTATTTATCAGCAGTTCCATCACGGAGTGGCTATTCGATATCCATTAAAGGCAGTGGCGGTTCGAATCGACGATGGAATAAATGGAAGGAAAGCTTATCACGTTCGATTTGCTGCAAAAAGCTTTCTCTGGCTTCCCACTCAAAAAGGATCAAAATTGGACAATTCAGGAAGCGAAACAAACTTTAAGCCCAGGAGCAGACTGCTGGTTTTTAAAGGTTTAAGAATTCTGAAGAAGGAAAAAAATCTTTCTAAATCTCTCAATCTGTGGATGTTTTGTTTCATTTTTTTCAAAATGGTTGCAATTCAACGCTATTCAAAAAAGAAACCACTTTCTTTGAATGAAATCCGAACTGAAAGTAACATCTACAACTGAATGGAAAGAAAAGCGAAGGTCCCGAGTTTCATTTCGACGTGTATACGCCTTACATACAACTAAGAGCGACTTTTTAGGGGGTAAATGAAGTGCATTAAAATATCTAATAGATGCATGATAGCTTATTGGTAATATCAAATTGATTGTGTTTTCCATCATTTCTGGGTTCTCTTTATGGCACTACATTTAAATCTGACATTTGGGCCAATCCATATATAAAATGACTAACTTACGTGGCACAGAAATCGAGATTATTATTAATTGTTGAATAGAAACAGCCAAATATAAACAAAACATCATCAGAATTTCAGACTGCTTCATTCGTTGAACATTTTTACAGCTGTACTGAATCGAACGCTTCATCTTGCTAATCAATGGAGCTGCAAAAAGATTATTAAAGTATTCTGAAGATAGTTCGCCACATCACCAAGGAGCACATTCAGTCAGAGGAAAGAAAATATAAAAGGAATCAAGAAATAAACTTCAAACAAAAAAGTTCAATCAGGTGCAAAAACAGTTTAACCGCTGATAGACGAGTAATCGTATTAAGAATTCTTCCCAAGCGCATCAAAATCGTGCCAATCAACCAAAAACTAGCTAAAAGTCTGCAATCCTGGCTTATATACCAGAAATGCTCACAAAAGACTTTTAAAATTGCAATAAAAAATTATCATGGTTATATTTGGAGTAAACTCGCTTTAAAATGCTTCAATTTTGGCGCCCCTATATTATTCTTAAATGCAGGTGTAATCGTTATGACTTGATTACGTAAATGGATACTCGTATCTTTTAAAATCTCATGCTTTTTGTATTATCTTAAGACTAAAAAAATCTTAAGACTTTTTATTAATATCAAATGCATTTTCATAGTTTCTCATTTAAGATAATAATATTTTTAATTCAATTTGATGCACTCTATGAAACAACGTTTACGTGGGATTCAAACATTTAAGCACATCTTTCGCCACTCATTCAATCCGCAGAAGGATTTTCATTTCCGCTTTCATTGAATATTACATTTGTTATTTGCAGAAATGTTTGAAATGTTTTAATCAAATTCGGGTGTTTTAGTTGTATCAAATTACAAGGTGGAAAGTTTCTTTTAAGAAATGCATTTAACAGCCTACATAGTCGATAATCTAGGCGAACTAACTAGTCGCCAAAAGCGGCTAGTTCGATAGAAAAAAAATATGCAATAGGTAACAATCTGGCAACGATTTCATATGAAAATTAAGTAAGTTTCAAAGCTGAAAACTGAAGAAGAATTGCAGATTTCCATAATATTTGCCGAAAAATATTCTTTCTTTACGATAATATCCCAGTTTAAGAAATAGCATTCCATACTCTACAACTTTTTAAAACTCCAGAGATAGCTGTCTTCTAAACAAGCATTTATTCGAAGACAACTTCTTTCTTTTCAAAATGAATGCGGACAATAATAAATTTTAATTTGTCTCTAAAAAATGCGTAAATCACATAAAAAATATTCCTACTACGTGTTTTTCTGTGGCTTCACCGTTATTTAACAAGTTTCGCATTTTGATTTAATGCGGTTGGTGCTGAAGGTCTTGCATAAAACCTACAGTTTATTGCGCAGTTTCGGCTGTTTAATGACTTCATTATGTAGCACATAACGTTTCTTCCTCGACCAGTTTAATAAAATAAAGAGTTGGAGCTCCTTTTATGGGCTAACGATTTCACTTTAATATCGTTTAAGCGTGTTAGAGGGTCGTCCAAGCGTCGCGAAATTTCTTTTATTTTGCAGATTTTGTCATGAAGTGGAAACGAGGGAAAAATAAAATGGAAAGGGAAGCAGATTCTCAAAGTAATTGTGGATTTCAGTTTATTTCCCCCTCAATTCTGTTACTAATGGGGACAAAATATATTAAAAATGAAAAGTGGTAATACTTATGCATAACACAAGATTTAACATTTTTAATCGATTTTAATGATTTGCTTTGGATTATTTGGGGTGGATCTCATGATCGTGAACCATGAGATCCATCGCTGATGACGAGGATGACATCATTTCTCCAACCTTCCACACAACATCAGAGAAATTTCCTAGGATTCACTGCACTAGGTAACGTTAATGACAGATTTATGATGGAAATAAGGATGAAGAACGACTTTCGTTCTCTGATGAATAACGACTTTCTTTTTCTGATGAACGATGACTTTTGTTTTTTGATGAATAGCGACTTTCTTTTTCTGATGAACGATGACTTTTGTTTTCTGATGAATAGCGACTCTTGTATTCTGATGAACAACGACTTTCGTTTTCTGAAGAACAGCAATTCTTGTATTCTGATGAACAGCGAATATTGTATTATGATGAACAACGATTTTCGTTTTCTAATGAATAGCGAATATTGTATTCTGATGAACAACGACTTTCGTTTTCTGAAGAACAGCAATTCTTGTATTCTGATGAATAGCGAGTCTTGCATTCTGATGAATAGCGAGTCTTGCATTCTGATGAATGGCGAGTCTTGCATTCTGATGAAAAGGGACTCTTGCATTCTGATGAAAAGGGACTCTTGTATTCTGATGAAAAGGGACTCTTGCATTCTGATGAAAAGGGACTCTTGTATTCTGATGAAAAGGGACTCTTGCATTCTGATGAAAAGGGACTCTTGTATTCTGATGAAAAGGGAGTCTTGTATTCTGATGAACAGCGAGTCTTGCATTCTGATGAACAGCGAGTCTTGTATTTTGATGAACAACGACTTTCGTTTTCTGATGAACAGCAATTCTTGTTTTCTGAAGCAGAGAATTTGTTATCAAGACATAACAGCATTTTTATTACACTTCCGATTCAAGATTAATTCTGGCATCTCATCTCAATTCAACTTGAAAGCAACAAACCCAAATGTTCTCGCTTAACTTCGAGAGAGTAGTTGCTTATTTCAGTCAGATCTAGAAAAAAAATCAAAAAACCCTCATGTAAGGAATATTTATTTGGATATGGATGTTATCGTGTCTTGATAAATGTTGAGATGAAAACAAATATTATTCTAAAAAAATGGTTAATTTAGCATCCCTATGAAAATAAAATCAAATGCATTCGTGTCTTTTGAGACTTCCTTATTTCTTAAACTCGAAATTTATTTTATTTTGACATTTTGTGTAGAAGGGAAGGATTCCAAGTGGATTTGATTAATATGTTCTAAATTTGGAGAGCCTTATCACTGTTTTGTGATATTATTGGCAAATGAAGAAGAACGGCGCTTAATGCTTGATTGTTGCTTGAAAGGTTGCTTGATAAAGACCGTCAGAAGATCTCAAAAGAGAAACATTTTAGCATTTTCCTTTACAATTTATATTTTCAAAATTTTGAAATTATAAGGATTATCTGTGTTATAAGGATTTGCAATTGAATGTTATAAACTAATATTATCATATTTCTATTGTAATGTTAATAACAAAAATATTTTTTATTCTAAATACATAATCATATAAAAATTGAAAATTCAATAATGGCAACAACATATTACAGCTGATGAAACACAGTTTTTTTTTGTTTGAATGGTTTGAAACTGATATTTACAATTTGTTATCAGAAGTTGAAAGTCATTGAGGCAGTGTCAGTTATATGAATTATTCGGATGAATTCGTCTTCCTTTGGCACAGTCTGGTTGGTTCCTTTAGATTATGACCTCTGATGCCCTTTTTCTACATACCGGAGTTCTTGGGTTTGGATTCAGATGCGTTAATAATTTTATTGGGATATGGAATTTAATATGTTACATAAATCAAAGACGCTAATACCTTTTTATTACATGCTTACAGCTAAGTTGGCATTATTAATTTTTGTTCCTTAGAAATTTCTTTTCAATATCTGTGAGTTTTCTTGAAAATTCATGGATATTTAAATGGATTCAAAAAATGTTACATTTAAAAAGACTGACTAACCCTAATTGCTCGTTCATTTACATTCAAACTTAAGAAATCTATAATCAAATGTTTACTCCATGTACTTCTAGGTTATTAAAAAAATTAAACTTGTTTGAATTTAATTTTTACATTTCAGACAATTATGAATTTAAATGATACTTCAAGCACGGACTTTTACAATGAAAAAGTAGTCAAAGTCAATTTTTCAAACATATCAAATAAAATTTATAGAAACATAATTATAAATCAATTTATAAGAATAAAAAATATTTATAACGAAAAAATTCAACAGGAAACCGATTCAGAAAGTTTAGATGCAAGTCTTCCAACCCATTTTGTATTCCATTATTTAATAGCTTAAAATTCTAAATAATGCATAGTAATAGTGTATTCCGTATTGATGCAGTTTTTAGAGTCACTCGAAAGAATAAAATTTCATTTCTACGCCTTGGAAACGTATTATTCTTTAACATCATAATATTTGTAAACTGGCCTTCAACATGACATTAAATTTAGAGATACTAAATTCGGCAACACTTAATTACATTTTAAATGGGATGTCATTTAAAAAAATTGTTTTTAATTTTTAATTATATTTATAGTTGTTAAAATTATTGAAGTTGAAAATTTTTTTCTTCAATAACTTCGGAGCATAATATTATACGAAAGTCGATTACAACAAAATTCAAAAAATTATTTTTTCAGTATTTTTGTTTATTTTTTATACGTATTTCAAAATTAGTTTTAAACAAAATTTGTAACAATGCGCTTTAAGGCTACAGTGAAATTGAAGCAAACTTCATTATTTGACCGAATCTTTCATTCGTGTGCTTTTTCCAGTGATAAATTTGCAATCAAAAAATTAGAATATTAACTTTTTTTTAATATTAACTTCTAAGTAGTTTAGATGGGAATTGTTGTAATTTTTGCTTTGATGTAAGTTGCATGTTGTAAAATCATGACACACAGAATGCAATGGCTGATACAATCAATAAATGAACTACGAGAAAAGAAGGCAAATGAATCAAACATAAAACACCGTATATTGAATGCCATAAAAAATATGCCTTCCAAAGACTGAAAATGTTTCAAAGAATTGTTTTTATTATTATTATTATTATTTTATTATTCTTGTCCTTTATTATTATCTTCGTCAAATTTTTGAATTTCTGTGAGTTTATAATAATTATATTAAATTGTTTTTTTTAGTTTTCTTTTGTGTTTACTATTTTATATTTTCATAATTTGTATTCGTAATTTAGTTTTTAACTAAGCCTTTAAACTAATCGAAAGCAATGCTTCAATTGTTATTGTTATCAATTTCTTATTTTTAATAGATTGCATATGCACCAATGCCTAGGACTAATAATATATTATTTATAATATAATATTAATAATATATTAATATGGATAATATTTTACTCTTTAAAATGTAGGGATCTAGTTATACTATATTAAGAAGTTTTTTTATATCTTCCTACTTTTAAAAAAATATTTTTTTCCATCTTAGAAAACTAATTATTTTATAATTAAGTAATGTCGTGTTTTTTTTTCTAGGAGGGGGGGAAACCTTAAAAAGTTAAACAAATTTTCCAATGATATTTGAAAAGTATTCCAAATTAACACCCGTTAGCATGATGCTTTATAACAAAAAAAATCTCTAGACATGCTATCCTATTTTTGGGGGCTATAAATTCGAAAATTTAAAATGAAGTCGAAAACGAAAGTAAGACGACGAAAAATGGCTCTTCGTTTCGAGCCGAGTGGATTGTTTGAAATTCTTAAAAGAGCCGTATCGACCTATTGATTGGGATGCTGACTGTTTGCTAGGCCCGTTTCTATAGAGATTGTTAGACGCATGTCACAGTTTTGTCAAAATAAAATAAAATGAAAATCAATTCTTCTTCTGTCTGACATTATCTTTCAAAAAAATTGTGCAAAATGTTTTGGTGGCCTTCTTTTTCAACAGAAGTTGCAAAACTGAATGAATTACTCGAATGTAATGACAAAAGATATTATTATATATTTATATAAAGAAAACACACTCTGCAAAACCTTTTCAGTCGCATTGTTACAGGATACAAAAGAAATCCCAAACAAACGAGGAATGAAATTAAAATTTTTAAAAGTATATTAGGAAATTCAAAATTATAAATTTAAATTAAATTTTTAAAAATCTTTTAGAAGTTTTAGAGTAGGAAACATTTAATTTTAAAAGCATTAAATGATCTATAAAAAGGTTAAGATCTTTAGAAAAAAAATTTACATTTAATACATTATCAAATAAACTATTGTATTTGAAAATTCTTATTATTATAACGAAATGAATACAGTTATGAATGTGAACACATTCAATCTTATAACTGATATCTTGATCAAACATCTGCACATATCAAAGATATTGTCCGAATTTCAATCGAAGAAAAGCAAATATTATGTAAATAAGAAGATATATCCTGAAAATATAATAATTCTTTTGTAGGTTGATTAACGTTTAAATTTAATTTGCATTTTCTCTAGAATCTTGCCTTTATTTGGATGGTAATGATCCCAAACAAAATCATAATGTTCAAGATCTGTGCAGAAAATGCTGGTATCTAACCAGGAGTTTTCTCCCCCCCCCAGTGAAATTTTTTCGCATATTTCCTATTAAAAGTATTATTCCCTTCCTGCATAAAATATTGGATCTTCAGCCCGTGAATGAGCGATTTATGAAGCCTAGATCATTAATTTTTCTACCGTATACACCCAGATTTTATTTTTAAAGTCCCATTTATGAACATTTTGTGCTTCGTAGTATGATAAAGAAAATTAAATATTCATGTTTTTTTTTAAACAAAATTTAACACAGAACTAAAATTTTACTGACAAAATCACATATCAAATTCGGATGGATAACCCCTCAACATTTCCTTTTAAAATGAGAATTTCAGAAGTGTAACTGAAAAACAATTATTCCCCCTTCATATAATTAAAAGGAAAATTCCATCGTTGTTTTTGACTTCCTGTGAAGTTATTTCTTTATCTGGTCATCCCTCATTTTAAATAAACTTAATCATCATGCATGTGGGGACATAATGAGGCATGAGAATAAAACTTTCTACAGGGTGATTAAAACCTTCAATAAATTGTTTCCAAATTGGCTTAGTATAAGTATATTGTATTAACTGATCGATTTGAAAATGCATGAAGATTATTTGTATGAGATTGAAACATTATATAATATATATATTTCACATGAACTAGTACCCTCTTCCGAACTTCCACACCATATCAGTGAAAGAATGTCTAATTGGCTTAAAGAGTCTCAAGTTCACTGTTCATGTATATTTTCTGGCTCTACAGGTACTTTCTTAATAAGAGACGGATCACGATGGCCTGGTGGTAGGGTGTCGGCTTTGGAACCAGAGAGTTTCATTGTTGGAGACACATTCCGCCCAAGAACCATCATATAAGCGGGTCTGGGGCACGTTAAATTCGGCGCGGCCAAGTGTCTTACCGCTGGTGTGGTATGGAATTTTGGAGAGGAGATGCCAGCTCAGATGTCGATCTCGCCATCTGACCGCGGTTCAAAATTACGAGGTTCGTCCCAAAATAGTCCTAGCATTGCTTGAAAACGGGACGTTAATGCAACTAAACTAAACTCTTAATGAGATACATCACTAATTTTACAGCATCCATATCACTAGAAACGAAAAACATATATCCATAGTAAAACATCGTAGGATAAACGCTTCAAGCATGTACCATTGTTGTAATGGTTGTAATAATATAGTTATCTCTAGTAAATTTTCAGCATTTGTAATCATTCTCAAAGTAATAGATTTATTTTGAAAATAGAATGCTAAAAAAAAAAGGATGCATCTTTATTTCACAAATTTCACATTGTGTTCTGCTAAATTCGAAAACAATTTATTCAATAAGACCACTGCTGAATTTGCTTACATTTTTGAGCCACCAGCCATATGAAGCACCAAGCTCTGGCCATTTGCAAACTTCCAGGTTGACAAATGGGCGGCGCCATTAATTAGGGGAATGAACTCATTACTCCAGTCTCTAATGAGGTCCATTTAACTCGCTTTGTTTACGTGAGTTACACTCACCATTTTTCATGGTGACACTCGATTTCAGCTCTCACTCTATTCCGGGGCCGGCTCATTAGCCTGATGTCTTTCTGCTTGATGCAAAATGACAAAGATTCTCGAGAGCGGAACCATAAATGATAAAGACTGTGTTTTAAAAAATCCATAATGCTGCTATGAAAAGGGCAGAGCATTCACATTAACAACTTTCCACTTGAGGGAAAACCTCCTCGATGACAAAATAGATAAACTGTTGCTTTAGTCTACAATCAGGATGTCCATTAATCATCCTCTGATTGCTAATTTCCAAACAATTAAAAAAGATTAAATTATGATGGTTGGAAAAATTCTATAAATGACATAAAAAGTTATGTTTTATGTAGTTTCAGCCAATGAATGTTCTACTAAAAAATTACAAAGCTTTAATTTTTATAAATGTATGGTTAAGTAGTAAAATATTTTTAGCATAATAACATTCTAAATACAGAAAGTTCCACTTTGATGCAATCAACTGATCGAGTTATAAAGCTTATAACACGGGTCCAGAAAAAAAGAATCCTTAAATTTGCATGCTTTTCTTTGAAGCACCAACTGAAATAGCCCAACACTATTTAAAATAGTGATATTCAAATCTTTATAACTCTGTCAATTTTGATCGCAGAAGAGTAGTTTTTTTTTTCATGTTAATATGTCAAAAATATTTTAATAAATATAACTAATAGGACTAAGAAGCTTTATAAAAGATTTCATAATTCTAAGAGATACATTTATTTAATAACAAAACAGTCTCTAAAGCATTTTTCCGAATGGCCATTTATGCCTATCTCTCAGGGTTTAAAATTAGCTGTTAAGCAAAGATTAGATTATACACCTGTATGCTTAGTATACTTTCACATTCTCTGTGATAAATTACTAAAAAATACAAACCATCTCGAATTTGTACTGATGTAGTCTGTAAATTGTCAAGTATAGTTCATTCTTTGTTTATCTTATTTTTGGAGTATAAATCAATTGTTAAAGCCCTTCGTATGAGAATACTAAAATAAAATTTAAGATAATGAAATTCAAAGAAAAGAGTTCTCTAGATTTGATTAAAAAATTTATTTTAACGTAAAGCACAATATTTGAAATGTTCCAAACAGATTTTCAAATAAAATTTTTATGCTTTCTACCACATGTAAAAGAAGAATGTTTATTGTTGACGTGGCAGTCAGGGTACGATGTGAAGATGGAGATACTTCATTTTCTTCAGTCAATTCTACAATTGTTTCTCTCAATTTTCACATAATGGTGTACGTTTAAAGTTATAGAACATAAATTACAATATACATTACAATAAAAATAATATATATTAAGATAAGATACATGACAGCTGCTGAATTAAATTTTCAATGAAGGGCAAATATCAGCCAACGATTTATATGGTTCTAGATGTCGTCGAAAATACTTCAAAATTTGAACATTTTCAAGTCCAATCTATGTTTTATTTTAAAACTATCTTTGTAATAAATCTGACAAATTTATAGAAATAAAATATTAGAGTGAGAAATTGTTTTGATACGGCAGTAAATAGTTTCCATTCGCTTTATATTATCTTCTTAATCTTTCATGTAAAATTCTTTTGTATTCAATTATTCTTATTTTTGATATCCGTATAGATTTCGATAAACTTAAACACTTAATTTTATTATTGTAGTCCAAATGATATTGATAGAGACTACTAAGGAATGAAGGAACCAAAGCAAGCTAATCTTACGCAGGGACATATATATGATGAACGAATGTTTGTGAGCTAGAATGTGATGTTAGGCTTAAATGGAACTAATCAGTCATTGTTATTTCTGTTCACGATACGGTGGATCTAAACGGTAGCTTTGAATCGATAAATAGTGTGATGTAAAGTTATTCTTAAGGCCTCAAAAGTCATGCACATATATTCACAAAATAGAAAGCAAGTTGATGAGAGGAAAAATCAGAAGTCGGCGGGAGCTTGATTTCACTTGTGGAAAGTCATTTAATGATTTCAGATTCGGAAAGATGTGGTATCCTGGTCAAAATTTGAGATGGCAAAGGTGAACAGATAATAAAAAAGAGTGGATGAAAGTGTATATGTCTGCACCGATGATCAAAAGAATTCTGATCTCTTCAGATGAATTGCTATCTCGGCCGAATATGCGAAGATTTCACAAAATTCCGCCTCTTCTTCAAACTTCTGAATTTCTGATCGATCATTTTTCAACATTCTCACACCTTTGTAATTAGTCTTTAATACCTTAAAGCGGTTGATAGTTCCGTTATTACCATACTTGAAAGTATAGTTTATATTCAACACCTCATTTTTTTCGAATTTCCTAAAGTTATTTAATAAATCTGTTTTCGTAAGCCTTTTAAAGCTACTTTATTTTCTCTTTGTCGGAATCCTTCCAAATCAATCTCTCTATTTATGTATGTAAGTATCTGTGTGTGTGAGAGAGAACTGTTGCCAAATTCTTAATATAAAATGTATCGATTCATACAGAATAACTACTTTATAGTCTAACTTGACCTTTATGCCATTTTTTTATCTGCTCGTTTTCGTATTGTTATTGACAGAAAAGTCCGTATCTCCATGCTCGGAGCTCTTAACCCTATTAGACAAAATATTTTTCGATGTTTCCATGATGTTATTCAATATTCTAAACTTTGGCCAATATTGTGAAGATATTGTAACTATGTTATTGGGCATTTTTTTATAATAGGGAAAGCATATCTGAAATCGATTGTAAAGAAATCGAAGACAAGCCGTCCGATTGTGTAGAAGTCTGCTTTTTTTCACCCTTTCGTGGTCTTATTTATTCAATCATATTAAAATGAGGTGTCATTACCAAGTAAACGGAAGTTCTTCCATTTTTTACCAATCGTACCCTTTGAATGCAGCATCAATCGACAGTTCACTTCATTCAGTACGTAGCTAAAACTCTTTTTATAACAATGCAGTAAATTCAATACAGATAATAGGGATTCCTGGATTGAATAGAACTTTATAAAATAGAATCCATAGTTCATCGAATTTCAAAATAGTCTCTACTTTTTAATTAAATGGTTCCATGTCTGTCGTTGATGTCACTTACATTCATACCATTGTCATCGTGGTTCAGGTGTTCTGAATGTTAGCTAAGAAATCAATTTCTATTGACATATGAACTGAAGAATTACAGCAAAGCCTTTGGAAAATTTATTTCGTATAATGAAGCACCGATGACGTTTACATTTCTAATGAATTCAGTAATAACTTTGTCAGACATTGGATGAAAACATTCATTCAATTCTAGGAGACTTCCGTGATGACTGTTTCATTTCAAATTTCATTGAAAATAAATGTTAGATAAATTCACCAAAGAACTGACTTTTTTCATTCAGTGCTGTAATATTCCTCTTCTAATTAAATAAATTTATAATTTAAGATATTTACGACACATTTGTATTCATTCCCATGATTCTTTCAATTCGTGTAAAAGATGGAACAAAAACTGCCAAATTTACGTGAAAATACTTTCAATAATTTATTCCGCTACTATGATTGTTTTCTGGCAAGTTCGGCAATTCTGAAATAGAATTCTTCAGAAAACAAAACACAATTCGGGATTTGCTTCATAAAGTTTAAAACTATTGCTGAACCCTTTCGAAAAATAAATTGTTCATTCTCTATGTTCTTTCCTTCAAAAATTACACACACAAAGTTAAGAGCAACCTGCAGTGACTCCAAAATGAAAACGCGTGTTTCGCTGTTGCATATGATATAAACAACACTTGAAAAGTTTCTCTGCATTTCAGAGTTGCGTTAACTTCGCTCGTTAAACAGTTGAAGTTTTAACAGTTTATCACCTTTCTTCTCTTATTGCGAAAAAAGCACCCACAAAAAAGATTCGTAAAATGAAACATTTTATATTTACTTATGATCGCATCATGAAGAAAATGTAATGTTCCAAAAGGTAACACATAAATTTAAATAGTTTCGAATTAAAAAAAGCACATAATGTGGGATGCTTTGTCCATTGTCCCACAATGACAGTGCAAAGCTGCCTCGCTCCTTGAAAGGGCGTGTTAAACCCGATGTCTCAAGCCCCGGCTCATGTATATAAGAGTGTCAGCAGGAGTAGGAGAAGCAAGGACGGACAGGGCAGGAAAAGGTGGCAGGAACTGTCCACCACGCAACCCAGATCCTGGCCGGTGACGTAGGCAATAGCTTTACCCTTGAGCTGCGGTGGTGCCTCGCAACGTGTCTCCCTCGGCATGTTTACCACTTTGGATTTTTGGTCTCGGACGAGGTCTCGGAACCAGGCAATGCGGCAGTCACAGTTAAAAGGATTCTCTATGAAAATAAAAAAAGAATGCAAAATTTTATTAGAAAAAGAAATCTGAAAAAATGACAAAAAAAGGAAGAAGAAATTGAATTTCCTTCGTTAATTCGAATTTTTTTAAATACATTTACTTATCTTTATATAATAATATCATAAAGACATGAGCTCACGTCACTTGTGAGTCAAGAGACTAAGTAAACACAATAGGCTATCTTCAGATAACAAGAGATACCAAAAGGTAATAACATTTCTGTGAGAAACTTTTTTTTTCAGCTGATTGTATTACTTTTAATAGCGTTACCTGCAAATAATATTACCGGCTGGGAAATAACATTTTTGAATATACGTGATACAACAAACTTTTTCTAGATACAGTTTTTACTTGTATGTTCATTTTGAAATAGTATAGTTTGTTCTTGAACGTAAGGTCTTCTAGGAAGGTCTAGGAAGTTCCTAGACCTTCCTAGGAAGTTTGGATGACTAGTTTTCCTAGTCATCCAAATTTGAGATTAAGACCTAAGTTCGCAGAGCATTTTTAAACCTAAAAGAAGAATTTCCAGAGTTATTTCCTCTATCTTCTGAAGTATTTCTTTAACTGTAGAGATAGAACTTTAGGAAATAGAGCTAGGTTGTAGAGTTGTCTGAAGTATTTCTTTAGATTCTAAAATAGAGCTTTAGGAGCAAGAACTAGGTTGTACAGCTTAAAATTTTGTCAGCTTGTTCGCATTTTGTTTCTCAAATTAAAAATCAGTCTAAAGGCGCACAATCACAACAATGCCGCATGGATTCACAAACTTCTTTTATAAGTACTCAACATTTCGCTGTTCTACTGTTATCATCAATGCTGTTGATACTGCTCAGTTCAGTGGTTCAAGCTGTACATAAGAGTTATCAACTATTTTTCATAGTAGAGGTATGATTGCCATTTCAGTATTAGTAAACTATTGTATGCCTTTCGAATAAATTCGGAACTGCGTTATACAACTACATGACCTGAATTCTCAGACTCATCCAGTTGACGTTTCTCGTCAAACTATTCAAAGAACTTTTGATTTGTTTTCTACTTTTCTACCTTACTTAACAGGTTATATTTCGAATTTTCAATCGCCTCATATAAAAATTCCTATGTATATTTCCATAACACTTATTTATAGCACTTCAGTTTAAAAATGTGTAACAATCAGTTAGAACGTGACAACTGACTGGTAGTTTTCACTAGAAGTAACAAAATATAGTAGGTTTAACCCTAAAATGTTGATTGCTTGTTTCCAATTTTAAAAAATCGTTATTATAGGAAAATAGTCATAGGTTAGGTAAAAAATAAATTCAGATAATAATATTTGAAAAAAAGTTGTATTTAGACTTTTGGCAACACACAGTGTTTTCCAAAAATCTAGCTTGTATCTAATGTAATTTTCAAATACAGCATCAAATGTTGATAGCTTACCTGACAAAAGATGAGAAATAATTTTTTAACTATTAGATAAATCACTTCTGTATAGGGAATTCGACACTAGAAACTCTCTCTTCAGGTAACACACTCAACTTCATCACTCACCAAATTCAAATGTAATAAAACGATATAACTTAAAGGAAAGTCAACTTTTTTTCCTTCACACATGATTTATTGTATGTAGTTATCAATGTACGCTCGGAAATGGACACACTCAGAGTTTTGAATAAAATTAAGTGAAACTGGATGTAGGCAATAGACAACATTATGCATTTAAGGGTTAGGACTCAAATCTATATAAGATTTACTTTGGACCGCCTATGTGGTTTGGAAGTTTGTTGAAGTTGTGCTACTAAGGTTGTCTGCCTAGTCATATGACTACAATTCAAAATTACGAAATATATTCCAAATTCACCATTCATACCTTCAAAACAGAGTATCAACTTAGTTAGAACTAAACTAAAGCTAGGTAGTGTATGTGTTGACACCTTTTCTATCATTAATTTATGTTTTAAGTTAGAAACCGCTATTAAATAATGCATTTTTCAGCGATGAATTAAGTAAATAAATGTCTCGAAATGATTAAAAGATTGTAATTTGTTATTCAGTAATTTGATAATTACTTTAAATGTGTTCCTCATGACTTCACTTAATACCCAGTTATATTTCACACGCAAGTGCGGATCGATCTCCAAAAATTTGGAAGAATTTTCCAATTCTAAAAGGAAAAAAAACATTTATCTTGAGAGGAAAAAATGCCACATTTTCCGTCTGAAAGGCTAGGCGTTAATGATAAAGAGCTCCATAATCACGCAACAAAGGATGAAGCTTCGAATTGCATGAAAATAAGTAATAAATATTCATGTGGGGAGGATGAAAAAGTGTAGGAAGACAAAAGAGTTCCCGATATAATTAAAGCACCTTCCCGCTCATGCAATGAATGTGAATAGGGGGGGGGGGGTTACGATTCTCATTAAATGTTTTAGGAGGCTGTAGACGTTTAAATTCAACACAAATAGATTCAAATTTCAGTTAAGTACAAAACTGCATTATATTTAAAACATTTTTTTTTATTTATAGTAGCATGTATGCGACTTAATGAGCACGTCATAATAATTAAATCTTCAATAATGCTTAAATACTGTAATCGACGATAAGAAATTTGAGATTTTGATGGAAATGAATGGTTTATGCTTCTTTGAATGTAGACAAAAGATTTATGGAATGATGCCTGACTGTAACTGCACATCTAAATGCGATTATTTAAAAACGGAAATATCTCATTAGATGAAAATAGATTAGCATGGTCTTCTTACAACAAAATAATATATTTTACACAAAACTTTGTACTCGATCAGTCAAAAAGAAAAGATACTATTAAAATATTTTTAACAATTTATTATTTTTGTATATTGAGAGTTTAATTGTTGATTATTCGATTAGCTTAATTTTTGATTCCATTGTACTGGTTCCACCTGGTACTGAGAAAGAATTGACTACGTAAAGACATGATATTCATAAAAATGAATTGTTAAATAAATAGTAAAAAGTGGGCAATAAAACAAAATGTTCATAATGTAGAACCCTGATATAATTGTGTATTTTTAAGATGTATTTATTAAATGCATTCTAAACTAGCGCTTAATTTTTTTTCACTATGCTGGACTATTTATTATTTTTTTAAAAAACGGCTGTCATTTCACTCTCCATTCTGAGCATTTGAGCATTTAGGCTTATTTAGAAGAAATTACGTTATTTTTCAGCGATAACTCCGAAAATATAGCAGCACACAAATGAATTTTACATTATCTTGAACTTCATAAAGTTATCTTTTCAATAATTCCAATTTTAATACATAAATTAAGTTCCTATTTTTATCATTTAAAAAAATATTTTAAGCATATTTTCTAGTAGTTGAGTTCACAAAAAAATGAAATTTAGTCTACATGAGTACGTTATGTTTGCACGAAAAAAAAAGAGTTTCTATCAACGTTGCGCTCATTAAAACATTAACTTAATTCTCATTGCAAATTAAACCTATAAAATTTAAATTTTAGCACATGCTTGCATGAAATAAAATAAACATGAGATATGATATTTTCTAGAAAAGTAAATGCAACAAAAAGGTTTCTGCGACTCTGGGAGAATCGTGGGTTAATATACACAGTATAACCACATTAATCGGGACTCATTAGTTAATTTCTGAACCGCGAGTATTGGGTATGCGCATCTAATAAAGAAAATGGTTAGAATAAAGTAAATAATTATATTTTATATAGTTTGAGTAGATAAATATTCTGGTGAATAAAGAATTTTTACTTATACAGAACCTCGGCTCTATTAATATAATTCGTGAAATATTCTTGAGACACGGACATTTAATAAAAGAACGATTCACTCTATTGTGACTGAAACTGAGAAAGTTATTAGAATTTGAATGTTACAATCTCATGAAACGTGTGATTTACAGACCATTCATAGTTTCCCCAAGACTGATTGACTTAAATTAATAAAATTGCTCATTACTCTAAAATATTGATATAAAAAACACTCAGATTTTATCTCAGAAGATACAAAGGCCTTTTTATTTGTTGTTTAAAATTTAGAGTGTCAACAATACTTATCTGAATATAATTCTTTATGACTAAAGGATTGCATAAAATTTAGACTTTGTAATTATTTTCAAAAATGCATTTATTGACTAAAGCAAAATAGAATATCATTTCTTACGTCATTTAAATCCCTTTGAAAATAAACCTAGAAACTGAATTTTATGATGGATCAAAAAATTTTTTGCTTAATTCTTCTAGATATTGAATAAATTATAAAACGACATATTGCAGTGCATATAAGGCGTCAATAAGAAGCAATTCTGTTTCTGTACCCATATTTTTTTAACGACTTTGGATACATAAAAAAAAATGTTTTTGTTTTAGCTGAAGTTTAAACACTTCTGCTTCAATTTAAAGTTCAAATTTTAAGGGAGCTAACAAAAAATTGGAGAGATACATTGTGAAATAAACAGAACGGCGTAAGACTTCTGTAATAGTATAAGTTATATGCGTATCAAAGTTATATTTGATACGCATATCAAATATATATATATATATATATATATATATATATATATATATATATAATTAGTAGAATATTTTTTAAAGATGCTATTAAGATACCAAGTTACATAATGTATTGATTTGAAAAATTTAGAGAACATTAATCTCAGCGAACCAGCTGATCGCTAAAGGCGACTACCATATTATGAGACTAAAATCAATATTTGCAAAATGAAAGTCAAAATCAAGTCATTTTGACTCGCTGTATATAAAAACTTCCCTCGGCAACTGTACGAGGAAATTGTTTCGTAACGTTAATGAAATCTATTCCAAACAATCTCAATTTTTACTACGTAGTAAGGAATATTCGGAATACACTTCGTTGAACCAGCCTCTCTAATAAATAACCCAAGAATGTAAACAGTGTAATTTAATAGAGCAGCTTTGTTCATGGTTAACACCTTTTTTTTCTTTCGCAACACTTTCCTTTTTCAAACAAGCAGTTTTTCTTTTTACCCGCTCTCTCCAATTATGTTTGCTTGACACAGAACAAACTCGGAAGAGAAAGAAGCCCATTTCCTTTTAAATTTCGGATTGGGGAAAATGCATAAAAGCTGGAATAATCGGGAAAATTTATTTCAGAACTATTTAACGCTGTAAAGAGAAATAAGTAAAATCGGATCGTGAACGTGCGCGCATCAGTGAAACTTGCAAGCATTCAAACAAAATAATTTAAAATAAATGAAAATGTGCAATACATTCAACGTCCACTTTTCAACTTCCCAATATAGAAACTTTTGCGTTTCGTGAAAAAACATGTGAAAGTAAACAAAAATACCCACTACTCTTTCGACGTGTTTTCTCTTCAACTGCTTTTCAACAACTAACTATCTGTTAGGGCAGCGGTGGTTTGGTTCTAAGGTTTCAGCTTCGAAACAGGAGGGTTTCCGGTTCGAGACCCGATTCCCACCGCCCGAAGAACTGTCTTGTAAACGGGTCTGGTGCGCGTTAGATCCATCGGAGTCAAACGTCCTCCCTCTGGTGTGGTGCGGAAGTTTGAAGAGGATATGGAGTTCAGGTGTTGTCCTCGTCATCTGACCGTGGTTCAAAATTACAAAGTCTGTCTGAAAATAGCCCTAGTGTCTCTTTAAAACGGGACGTTAATGTAATTAAACTAAACTTTCAACTTCAGTCTAATAGTTTTTGTGTTTAGCTTTTTCGTACAGTGTAAAAAATGGCCTATAAATTTTGGAACAGTGTCTAAATTACTAAAATTCAACAAAACTGGATAACTTATTGTTTTTTAGAGTTATCAATGGCACGTATAAAAAGCTATAAGCGTATATATTACATTGATATGTATATTTAGTTACTCTGATATAAGTCACCATTACTGGATAAATCAAGTATAAATACATCAGTATTATTGGAAGAGTCAAACACAAACGCATACTTGACAGCCGACATTTCAGTACTGAAATATTATTTAACCAACACCATAAATTTGGGCCTGATTAACTGGTACCTATAGACATGATACCAGGTGACTAGCGTCACATCACTGAACGAGGCTTATTGTAATATAGCTTATATAATAGTTCGTGGAGAGCACACAGTCCGATCTTATGACTGCTTGGCGTCTGTTTTCAGTTTGAATTAAGGAAATAATTCTGATATGAAGTAATTCTGGATAGTTGCTGGACATGCAGAGAAACACGTAGAGAAATATTTTTCATTAAAAAAATTCTGAACTAATATAGCATGAAAAGAAAAAGGAATCGAATGAAGTTTGCCTTTTCTTTATATGCGATGAACTTAACCAGCGATTTTCCCTTCTCCTAACACAGCTATACAAATCTGCTTCTAAACGATATCACCATACCCCATGGAATGAATCAATTCATTTTCTAATCATCCGATAAAAAATTAGAATCTTCTTGTTACTGAAATTAATTTCTGAGTTGTGAAGTATATAACAGTAAAACCACTCAAACGGTTTCAATCTCTAAGAGATTCACACATCGTATCTTCCTTTTACTTCAAAGAAAATTAAAGTATTTTTCTGTTTTGTAATCTAAATCTTCGTTTTCAGAAATGGATTCATTTAGTTCGTTGCTTAAAGGTGGACATAAGAGAGAAACTCACCGTGCAGATCTAGAATCTGAAGGGTGTCCAGAACAGAGCGGAAAGTCTCGTAGGGCGCTACACTCAGCTGGTTGGACGGCATGTAGAGCCATACCAAGGAATCCAACTCGCTCAGAGCGTTCACTTCGATGGTGTGCAACCTGAAAAATAAAAAAATATTAATATGCCATGCATTATATTAAATGTACAATTGGTTATAAAAGGAATAGAAAAACCACAAACGAATACAAAAATCAGTGTCTTCGAGATAAACGTCTGGCATGTTTTTCACGTCTTTGTAAGAAACTAAAATCATCACTGCCATTGTCGTTATAATCAGCTAAATTATTGCTAAGTTGGCAACAGATAAATAATTTTGAAATTACATACAAAGATAATAACGCTTAAAATCAATCGCTATGCATTCAGACATGAACGACACGTGCCAACTTACATGTACTTTATTGCGACACATGAATGAGTCTGACTCATTACTAAGCATTTTGGCTTCAATAATACATCACGAGTGTAACTCGTCATTCTACAAGAATGGATTAATACCCGTCTGACTCTAGCGCCATAAAAGCTTAAAGTCCTCTTACTCATCCAAATAATCTGAAATTCTAACCAGATGAACCGCATTCTTAAATTTCGCAAATGGATGGATCAAATACAACGTTCTCCTTGAGCAATGCTTAAACACCGAGTCATTCATTTGGCTTCAGTTGGCAGAAGTGAGAATAACAGACAACAGAACTCTCGTAAGAGAGATTATTAATTACATATCAGATTCAACCGCTGTTCGGAAATACTGAAGCCACTGTTTGCATTAGGATTTCATTACTATAGTTAAATGAATAAATTTGATTAGATAAAACTATAGTTTAAAACTAACCGGGACTGGTTATATAGACTTTTGATTAAACAATTCTATATTTTGAATTGTCTGAGTTTCCGTGAATACATTCGTATCAAGTATATACTTTTAAGTATCTTCCGCTTAGCATCATATAGAGTTTCGAGTATACATTATTACCAAGTTTTTTTCTTATCAAGTTACTTTTCGTATCAAGATCACATACCAAATATCATTATACAAATTCGCAGCATTTTTGAAGCAAATTGTCTACGAACATGGTTATAAACAGACAATCTCATTTCCGATTATTAAAGTAAATCCAAAATTTGACAGGCATTTACTGTTTGAAAAAAAAATGATATAATAAAATTCAAACTTTTCCGTTACCGCGATTACTTACACACGAGTAGACAGACAGACAAACATTCAACCCAGGAAATTAGAATAGGTTCAAAATTTAACCTTAAATTTGGAAAAAAAAATATATTATGTCAATTTCTGTCCATTCGACTAGTATTGTATACCAATTTGTGTCGCAATCTATTCGGCGGGTTAATATTTTGACTTATCGTCTTCATAGAAACGACAACGAAAAGACAAACAAGACTTCTTGTAGACGTTGAATACCAAATTTGCCGTTAAGATTTCACCAAGAAGAAATTTCATCTTCCCTGCTTATTTCTTTTATATTTCACTTTTTCTTTACAATTAAGACATCGTTTTAAAACTGCTTTTTTTTTCTCTCCCAACATAAAGATTGATATTATTGAAATCCAGAGGTTGAAGCTTTGACCGATTGGAATAATATCCCTAAGAAAAGAATGCTTGTACAAAGCTAAACTTTTGCAAATTATGGCAGATATTGAGTTGGTTTAATTCTCTTTATTATATACATATATGGAAGCATAATTTTTGAAGCAGCAGGCAGTTTTGAAGACAGTAAAGAGACTTTCGATTTTTTAACTTCGTTTTATTTCCGTTCCGGGATACATGATTTTTTGAACAAGCAAAAGCGACGAGCACAACACAGAACGACGCAACACGAAATGAGGTAAAGCTGATGAAAATTTTATCCCTGTGAATATATACTGCGAGATTTTAATGGGGATTTCCATCACGTGTCAATCACAAGTAAAGGGATCATAGGGATCTTTTAAAAGAATGTGCTTAGCTGGGCAGTATTTTATCCCTTCGGTCGGACTGTGGAAACTGCTGACTAAAGCATTTTTACAAAGTTTCAGTCGAATTAATTAAGTAGAAAAAGTGGAATAGGATCAGGAAATAAGAGAATATTTTAGAATGTAGTTAATATGAGCTGAATTACGATAAAATTCTGGGAATTAATTTGGATTTAAATTAGATTTAAAAATATAATTGCATATATATAGAGAGAGAGAGAAAGAGAGAGAGAGAGATCAAAATTTTATGGAATCTTACTAATAAGCTTAAATCTGAAAGATTTATCTATTTATAGTTGCATCTATAAGATGCAGGTGTTATATTATAATATCTCCTATAAATGCATCTTTACATTAATATCATAATTCATCTATAATTTAATCAGAGCGCAATTCTCTATTGTCGGTGACTGAATTCTGAGTCAGTTCGTACCTACTGAAATTTCAGTAGCGATCAAGATGAACGGAATTGGAGTTAGGAATCGATAACTGAGCTTAGTTCCGGTAACTCCTGGATGTATTATCTAATATAGAGCTTGAAATGCCAGCTTCGAGATATGTCACTACAATTCATGAATCAACATTCATCAAAATGCACCAGAGTTAGAGTCAAGCTATATTACAACTCCATATCGAAATGTCTAAGCGATGTTTGGTCAGCAGATATATTGCTTACAAAGCAGGAGATAGAGCTTTATCATTGAGTTTGAGTTCTAAAATGAATCCTATACAGATGAAAACGATATATTTCAATTGACATTTGATGAACAATTAGATTACACTATGACATATGCTTTTTGAAACCACCTTTTTAAAATATACTTCTTTCACCTATAAACTGATTTAACACGTTGAATGTTATGCTAATTTCACATAGCTTGCTCGCCTGGCCAATATGAAATTCTTATTATGCGTTGAATATTTTAGTGAAATATTAATTACAACAGGCAAGTTGTGTAATCTTTCATGATGCATTTATTTTATTGAGATCACCGGTGGCCCCTATATTTTCTGAAATGCTATGTTATGTATTAAATAAAATAATGTTTATATGTTTTATATTGAATCGATTCTTCACGTCATTTTAGTAAAAAAATAATATTGAAAATTTTAAAAACGGTGAAAATTTACACGAATTATTTGTTTCGAGTATTCTTGTTTTCACCAGTAGTCGTAGTCCTCATCGCTCTACAAACAAATTAACTTCCGGTCCAACCAGCGACTGCCCTTGCATTCAATGAGTTAACTTACTAATTAGATAAACCATCCTATTTGGAACATCCATATGGGGACATGTAAAACATGTCGAATTTTCCATGGAAAATTCATTGTTTATATTCTCAAAATGAACTAAAGAATTGAAACAAATATTGATACTCGGAAATTTTTAATCCTAATGTCTGATAAAGGCAAACTTCTACTGAAAATTACCAAAGAAGTTTCGATACAGACATTGACTGTGTATGTATATAAAAAAATCATTCAAAACTATAACAAGTAAGAATTCTGAAATTAATAAAGTAAAAAGAGATAATGAGATAAATATGAAATGCGACTCCTTATCCCTAAACAATTACCTTTTAATTTTTATTAAACCAAAATCAAATGCAAATAATAAAATTTTCATCATTTTAGTAGTTTTAGCTCCTTCTATGGTATTTGAATTATAAAATTATTACATAAAAATTTAAGAAATAATTTTATTTCTTTGGCAAAATAAGTAATAACTTGATCAAATAAACGCAATGCAGTGTTTCAAAATACTATTTCATAAAATAACTTATAAATAATAAGAAGATAAATCTTAATATTTTTTTTTCAAAATGTATCTTAAGTAATTTATTACTTCATATATGTGCAAGTTCATTGAAAGTATTGATTCTGGATTTCATTTTTAAAAGGGTAATATGCAATCAGTGCTTCTCATCTCCAGTTGAAATTAACCTGGTTTCTATGCTATTGATATCGATTGCAATAAAATCATTTCGAAAAATATTCAGTCTTATAAAAAGTTACATGAACCAAACAAAAAATAAATCCCTCTCCCAGTCAGTCTCCCAGAGCCAACTATTATTTTATGTCTCGTCGATTGCACCTTCAACCTGAAAAGTCGTTCAGGCAGAAATTCGAAATATGGTGCCCCCTGCGATCTTTCCATCCGGGTCTTTCGTCTCTAGATGCCCTATCTGTTCTGCATAGAGCGGAACTTTCTTTGTTAACGCGAGGCTGGCTTCTGCGAAAATAGTTGAGGGGTCTGCTCCTCAAAAGAGAGAAAGTGAAAAGAATTGTTTGGGAATATTTTCCTTTCGGAACCCGCCACACAAAAGGTTTGTTTGCCGAAAGGACGGGGTTTGAATGATTCGCCTCTAAATACTGAATGTGAGGAAAATTATAGAGTCAGAGATTCTCAGAATGTAATGGAAAACTTCATGATATTTTTCGCATTTCTATTGCGTGAGTGGTTATCACGTATTAATGCTATGCATATGCATGCTTCTATATTTTCTAACTCAAGCAAATTTATTAGCGATACAAGCTGTCAAATTCAAAAACTTATTACAAATTAAATTATGTTTCATAAAATTACTTAGTTCTAACATACATTTAATAACTAGCATTTGGTATATATGCTTTTCCCTGTTAATTATTGAAATTTCAGTATTGCATTATTTGATTTCAGAGTTAAAAATGTGTGCAAATATTTATCCAGTAAATTACCTCGCGCAAGCAGAAGCAACCTATGTAAGAGTAAGTCGTCTTCAATTACCTAGCCATTTTCAGAATATAACATTCCATCCTGAGAACTTCGAGATGAAATGCTCTCATACAAAAATCTTCCCTTCGGACTTTCTTATTGAGGACAAAATTTCCCTCAAACAAGAATTCCAACCTACAAACAAGACGGGTATTTTTACAAATGGGTCCAAAATCAAAGGAAAAACCGGCTTTGCTTACAGCGTATTCCAAAACGAACAAATTGCTCATTAGTGGCTCGGCAAACTGAATGAAAAGAACTCTGTCTTTCAGGCAGAGCTGCTGGCCATTAAGGAAGCATGTAAATGGGCTAGCAAATTCGATCATAACGCTAAAATATGAAGTGATAGCGAGTCCAGCTTAAAAGCGATCAGCTCATTTTCCACCACAAGCCCAATTGTTCAGGAAATTCAAGCCATTCTGCTCCCCCAACCTTCTATTAAGTTAGGATGGGTTAAAGCACATGTGGGCCACAACGGAAATGAGGTTGCAGATTCCCTAGCCAAAAAGGCCCTTTCTCTAGGTACGTCCGTTCAATACCAATCTCCTAAAAGCCACCTGAAAAGTATTCTAAATGAATTGAGCCTACAGCGATGGCAAGAAGAATGGGACAATGGCTCAACTGGCAGAAACATCCATCAAATCATCTCGAAAGTGTCCTTTAACCCATCATCTTGGAATAGGCTTGACATTATCTTTGCAACTGGCCATGGCCCTTTCCCTTCATATTTCAAGAGATTCCATATTAAAGGATTGGATCAATGTGGCTGCGGCGAAGCAGGCGATCCCCTTCATTATGCCACTAGCTGCCCTCTCACCACATCTTTTCATCTTAAAAAACCACCCACGAAATAGAAAATATCTGGTGGACCAACGTTATGAGAAACAAGATGTCCAAGGTTAAAATTAGAAATCTTGTGCGGTTCCTACAAGAGAACGAGGAATTGATTTCTCCAGACCCAAGCCCAGTATAAATTTTCGTTTCATTTCTCAACCAAGCTCTTCTCCGGAATATATTAACTTCAATAGATTTCATCTATTCATACTCCCCACCGAACACCTCCTTAATCATTATAATATTGTATATAGTTACTTTTTAAGTGTATTGATAATATTTTATGCCTTTTTATGTGTATTGATGATATATTTTGTCTTTTTATGTGTATTGATGATATATTTTATGTCTTTTTATGTGTATATTGATATTTTATGTCTTTTTATGTGTATATTGATATTTTATGTCTTTTTATGTGTATTTTTTTATCTTAATAAATACTTCCACGTATATCCTTTCAACCGACAGGGAATCCTAGAGATTTCAAGTTCGGGGATATTCTGTGGTGAAAGAAGAAGAAGTAAATTACCTCTGAAAGCAATATCAAGAGCATTTTGAGAGGGATTTTCTGAATTCAAAGCCTTTTTTGTATTTTCGTTTAATAAAACAAGCAATGTTTTACAATCTTCATATTGTTATTCTATCACACATCCTAAGTTCTGTCTTAATTTCTAAATTTAATCTTTGAGTAATGCATATTTTGGTCTCGAATTAATAAAAAAATATGAACGTTTTAGCAAAAATATCATTTAGTATAGTTGAAGTAGATGCTCCTTTATCAAAAGCAGGTCCTTTTAATTTGATTACAAAATGATGCCCTTTGATGCCTACCCTTTTTTTTGTGGTTTGCATTTATGAACTACTACAGATAAGTACTAATGAAAAAAAGGGCAGGTCGTTATTTGTTATGATAGTTATTTTTCTAATCCCACTTGCCTTGAACAACTAATCAAGTCCGAGAGTCCTGATGAAAGAGAAGTGTGGCACCTTTTCTTGGTTAAAGTGACCTTGAAATACCCAAATGGAATCAGGTAAAGATATGAATGAGTTCAAATGTGGTGGTAAATTTCTTCCAAGAGAGATTTCATCATTTAATTAGCCTATATTTGGGTTTCAAATGGAGGGAAATCCAGGAAAACCACCAGCAACCAGTTCGATTGCAGTGGATGATTCGCTGCTGAAGTGTACATTAGTCTTCCAGTTTTCAAACGATGCTGATTTTTGAATATAGCTTGAGAATAGAACTCACCGCTTTCTATCTTCTATTCGTGTTTTCCGGCCATGACAGCACTTTAACCCATTAACTTACTAAGTGAAAAATAATATAAGAGTAAAGGTTCTTAGTATATATTTTATTATTTGAGCTGTAAAAGTATCAGCTGTTTATTCTGTCTATTAGCTTCTCAAAGAATGAATAGGGCCGATTCTTTAATAGATATTCAAATTGTTACCGGATTACTTCGAAACGAGACTCGACTCCACCGGAGATCTATCATGCGTTCCTCTAATTTGTTCCTGAGAATGGAAGTTTCTAATATTAATATGATGTGGAAATTTAGAGAATGGCGTGATAGCTCAGGAATCATTCATCACTGAATACACAATTCAAGTCTGACCTAATCTAGTACTCAGGAAGTTTGAATCTGAGACTTTAATGCATCAAAATTATCTTGGATCCTTGAAATGATCAATAAAACTGAAATAGTTTTCTATTAAACATTCTTGAATGCATAAAGAAGATAACTCAAGATATTCTCCACCCCACCCCCCAAATATATGTACAATTCTGACCTGTTCTTTTGTAAATAGATAAACTTAAGCGTTCTGCCATAGTCCCTGAAGTCATCTTCCAAGATCTTATCGATGTGATTTTGTCTCAAGTCCAGCTGCCGCAACTTTTCCAACCGTCGCAAGGGCTCCGCAGGGATTGCAGACAGCTGATTATCTCCTAGTTTCAGCCACTCCAGAGAACCTGCGGACAGCACAAAGGAGCAGATTCAATATACAGAAACACCTCTCATTTTGAAACCTAATATAAGTTTTTAAAAGCATACTTTAAAAAATGTATTAAATATAAAAAGTATTTTAAATTAAAAATACGGGGTTCAAGCCTAAATCCCAAAAGAACTTTCAGCATACTTGCAACTGCAGTAAAGCAAGTTATCTCCATATATACAGATGTTTATGTCAAATTTTCACTTCAGAGGTATTTTGAGCTCTAAAAATCGCTTAGGCCAACAGAAGATGAAATTCATTACATATTAATTTCAGCTTTATGAAAAGTTTATTATTTTCAGAAAAAAAAATTTCATAAAATTTTTATTTTATATCAAGGTATATTTTATTTTTAAACCGCTTCATTAAGAGTAGTATAAATGTTGAATCAAAAGAAATTTGTTTATGCATAGGTAGTTGTTTCTTTAAAAATTTGCTATCTCTAGCCCTCCGGAACTAATCTGGTTATTTTGTAAACCATAATAGATAGTTTTACTTCTCCGTTCTGTTGTTTCCTCTCATACTGCTAATTAAAAAAGAGGCTCAGTGGAAACACGAATACATTCGTCATTCAAAATCAAGGATGGCATCACTGCATTGAAAATATCGTTGTTTTTTATTCGGGAATGAATTAGGAGAAAGATCCTTACTAGTTTTCCACCGTTATCCCCACTTTGAAATTTTGTTTACAAACCATACTCACTGATAATATAAAAATTAAATGAGACGAATGCTTATTTGAGTGAAAATGATTATTTTTCTGTAAAAAAACTGTTTTTTAACTTCTGGGGATAGTCATTTATTATTTTTAATCTCTTGTTTTCAGTTTTCATTCATTTTAGAAATTATTTAAATATTAACATAATCTCATGTTATTATTGCAAATAGATTGTATTAGCCTGGAATGTCCCAATTTTCAACTCATGGTCAAATATGTGTGTCATATTGGTGTCAATATTGGCTAGTCATGGTCTTGTGCCAATAATCATTAGCTAGGTACTACTGAATGTAATCAGTAATACTTAGAACTTCTTCGATAGGAATTTCAAAAGAGCTAATGACTTTAAACGTATGAGAGTTAACTTACTTTCTATGCCTTCGAAGGCCTTAGGATGGATGTATCGTATTCGATTGTTCTCTAGATCCAATGAGTTGAGCATCTTCAAGTTCGCAAAAGCCCTCTCTGGTATCTCCTCTACTTGATTTCCAGACAATTCAAGGACATCCAGGCTTTCCCCCATTCCATTGAATTCCTCTGGCAGAAGATTAATTATCTTATTTTCATGGAGCTGGAGCCTCTGTAGGACACTTAAGTGCCGAAGCGGTCTCGATGGCACTGAGGACAATCCATTGTCTCCTAGATTCACCTGTGTGAGGTTACCACCGATGCCTTCGAAGGCTAGATCGTCCACGAATTTAATTCTGTTTCCAAAAAGACTTAGCCTCAGTAGAGATATTAGTCCTCTAAATGCTTCAGCATGTAAAATCTCTATTCGATTATAATTTAGATTTAGCGATGCCAAATTGGCCAGTCCTTCAAAGGCAGCCGTTGGCACACGCTCCAATTTATTCTGCCCTAAATCCAAGGATTCAAGGTCATCAGCGAGGCCTGCGAAAGCATCTTGATCAATGGACGTTATGCTGCAATTTAAAGCAATGAAATGATTTACTCTCAGATTCCCCAAAAGTGATTTTCCGAAGTGACCAAGCCTGACGTTCCGAAACTTGAGGTACCAGACTACCTGTCGGGTATCAGCAATGGCTTCGATGGAGGTCAAGAGGTCTTGTAAAGAAGCTGAATCACAACTAAGGTCAAGTCCCCGAGTTTTCAGACTACAGGAGCAGGTACGGGAGGCTGGGAGAGTGGGGCAGCCAGAGAAATCAGATTGGACCAATGAAGTGGTCAGTAGAAGTAGCAGCAACGATGTTTTACTCATCATTACGGTGAGTCATTTATACCAAGGCAATCTGTAAATAGAAAAAAGCTTGAGTTTATCGAATTCTTAAAAAAGAAAGAATATTTTGAACAATTTCATATCCTTGATATACTCTAGAATTGAAAAAAAAATGGAAAAACATGTAAGGTCCGTTCCATATCATTCAAATAACCCAAAGTTTTCATAAACCAGTTAATGATTTAAAATAAATAATATGTAATTTCGCACTATGCTTATGTCAATCTAATATAATTGATAAACATTTCTTATTGGCTTCTTTTGTGAATGCACTTCTTGATATTACACTATTTTTAGATCCTATATTATTAAAAGTTTTTAATAAAAAGTTCAGAGGAGAACCTCTAAAAATGTTTGAGAAATACATGAAATTGTATGATTGTTACTTACGTGATATCGAAATTCTTTCATACGTGCATAATGATTCATACTTATCGCTTCTGATTGCTTTTCAATTTCCGTTCCCATGTGTTTCTTTTGAAATATATCTGTTGCTTTTGGCAGTTAGTTGATATACTACTTTCATTTCTTTATCTCTCGTGTGGCAGTAGCAATAAATAACAATAAAATACGGTTCTATAAATGTAATCCACAGCATTGCTTCTTATATTTTTGTTCAGTGAGGTGATCATTATCGCGATATATGTGTGTGTTGTTTGAACAAGAATATCTTTTGCAAAATTATTTAATTTGTTCGTGTCTAAACCATACACTGACTGATTACCCATAAAATTAGGATATATTTTTACATCTATTAAAGAAACTTGCATTTCAAAACACTTAACTCTAACGCGCATGATTTTAAAGAAAATAAAAACCCCAATTGTACAGAAGTCTTTTATTATAAAAAAATGTTCATTTTGATTATTTTACTTAAAATATTACTCAAAATAGGAAACAATTAATAATTTATAAATAAATTCTTTTTTACGGGTTGGAATATACAAAATCGCACCGCTTCATAGCTTCAAAATTAATACAAATATGTGTTTTATTACAAAACAATTTATTCACTCATAATAAAACAGCGTTATAAACACATACCATTACGAATAATAAAAATTCATTGCATCACACAATAATACAACCTTAATCACAACAGCACACCCAATTTAAGAATACATTTTAATTTTTATAAATTGTTTTCATTCATTTACACATTTTACCGTTGGTGCATAGGATTGCCAACTAAATGAAAAACTTTAAATAAAATATTAAACTAAATCATTATGATTCACTTCCAACTTTTTCAGATAGGTTAAAATATATCTTATCATGCATTAAAAACTAAGATAAAAGAGACAGTTTTTAACCCACCTAGACCGAAAGAGTTAAATTATAATTTAAATTTAAGGACTGGCTTTCATTTATATGAGACGATGAGCGATAAAGGGATCAAAATGATAGATTTGATGTTATTCATCACGAACCGTGGAAAATTAATAAGCGCGCTCAGAGTAGTCTCCATTTTGGATTTCATTTCAACTTCAAATGTCAAAAGATACCCATATGCAGTCAAGAAAGAATAAATATGGCAAACGATTTTTGTATTTCAGGAAGAATAACATTGGCAAAGTGATGCTAATAGTTAAAGAGAATGTATAAACTTTGTACGAAACTGAAGTTAAATGTATGACAAAAGATACATAAACATTATTTCATATAGACCTTCCAAAGTCATACGAAATCGTAAGCAACTGTGGAATTGTAAGTAATTATCTGTGATTTCGTCAGTGAGAATATAGGCCTCCGTTTGGAATGAAATGGGCGATTCATTATTGTTCGAATCTTGGATTTCATTCTTCAGCTTCGGAGTCGAAGAATGCCAGGATGCAGTCGAGAAAGGCTAAAGATGTTATAGACATTTCAAGCAGAGCAATTAAAAGCATTGTCAAGGTGAAGTTAGCAATTTATGAGGATACATAGACATCATACGATTCTGAAGTTAAACGTATGACAGAAGGTGTGATTATTGTCAGAGGCTAAAACCTATAATGGAGAAGAACAGAGTATCAGGAAAACTAGGCGTAAAATGAAACTTTCTGACAGAAGACAGGCCAAAAGGTTATGTTAGGGTCGAGAGTGAAAATAGACAGGATTCATTCTAAAAAATAATGCCAATATCTCCTCTGGATAATACAAGTGAAATACAAAGAAGAAAAAAACTTGTAAATTATATTATATTTTCTTATCTTACATGAATGATCTTCCTAATCATTTTTTGATTTTCCTTTTCTTATCTTTATTTCGTTACAATCCCAATCTTTGAAAGCGTTTCCAATCCAGAATAAATGTTTATTTAAGACAAAGTGTCGCATTCTCGCTTTCACTCTAAGATCATAGAAAAGAATCGATTAATTTTTTTTTAAACCATCAATAATAGGATGATACATCAACCACAACAGCGTTATCCAAATATAAATTATCATTTTAATTTAATATTTTTTTCTCTTGAACTCATTTAAAAGCAAAGAAAATTTATGACACAAAAAATTTAATATCTTTCATAAATGATAATTTTGATAAAGCGAGCTATAACCATTTTCTACATCTCCTGTGAGAGCAATGGTTAAATTCATTGAAATCGCTATTTCCTTTTCTTGTCATTTATTTCGTTGTAGTCCCATTTGAGAACCAAAATGGCCATTAAGTTAACTATAAGTGGTAAGCATATAGTTTAAACTTGATTAAATTGAAAAGAGTATAATAATATAAAATGCAAAGCAATGGTAGTCAAAGCCTACACTGGCTTATTATTAAATGTGATTATTCTGATTTATAATCCAGACATTTCAGGCATTTAAGAAAGACATTACACTAAATTAGTAGATTTCTAAATTGTCGGCTGTATGTAATTTAATATTCACTATGCATTCTCCTATGGATTGGCTTGGTTTCTTAAATTTGAACATTTACCGTGCAATATATCAAGTAATTTTAAAATATGTGGAATAATTAATATTTTTTATTTTTACGATACATTTAGTGACGATAATCCGTACAAAGCCTATTGATTTTCTGAGTTTTGATATTTATTCATCAATAAAATTTTGCTTGAAACATAAATATTATTGTCTGGTTCCATTACGCTCCATAGTGTAAGGACATCGTAGCTTATATAAAGACTGATAGTTTGAAACGTAATTCTATGAATGATCCGTCCATTATCGTGGTCGAGCCTGTGCTATATCTGATGTTAAAAATGAGTTACTGCATCTAATGTTATTGAAATGCTTGTTCAGATGCCTTCTTTTTCTCTTTCTGGTCATTGCTATAAAAATAAAGTCCGACTTAAAATAATCTTCGAATATCTTCAAAAAGGGCATTGCAATATAGGTATTCCTCTAGATGTAATATATATTTTAAGATCAAGTTATACTCCAGTTGTTTGATTACATATAAGATTTATTTCTCAAAATTATTTTGATTTAAGTATAAGAATCAAATGATAAAAATTGTACATAAATCTCAAAAATTCAATCTGTTTACGTATAATTATTTCATATAATGCGGTCATTTCATAATGTGTACTCTATCTATAAACTAAAAACAAAACCTGAACTAATATTTTATCTTGAAATTTGAAATTTATTTCATTGTGATTGAAATGGCAGCTGATCTTAAATCGCATACATTGTAAAAAGCGAAAAGGACATATAGCAAAACGACACTCCATAAAGGACACTCGTTTCGTTTGAATTGTTGAAGCTTAGAGATCTATAATTTAACTAAATAAGAATATTAAAGATAGGGCTAAAATCATGAAATCATAAAGAATGTAAGTAAATTCATGCTACTATCCAGAAAGAGATACGGCAATAACAAATAATGCAGGCCGTAAAAGCGGTCATCAGAGGCGGATGCTGAGTAGCCAGAACCTCCTAGATCTTCGTCCAAGATTGTTCCATTGTTCTTTGGACATCTATCGTTCTCGACTAATTTATGGAGCGAAGAGCTCTCCCTTTATTGAGATCGTAAAGGAACGAGAGAAGATGCAGTGCCTCGTAAAAAAAGAATGAGACACATTTTAGGATTATTTTATACACATTCTGTATGTGTCTCCGTAAAAAAAATGTTGTCGTCACTAATAAAAAAAACAAGCAAACCATTTCTCTTGATAATAATGAAATAAAAAATAATGAAAAAAAGAAACGCAGCATTTTATTTTCTGTGTGGTTCAAATTTTAAACAGGAGTTCCCAAATGTAGGGTGAGTCAATTTTCGGTGGGACACGACAAGATTTTGAATGTACGATGGCCGTCCAAAAAAGTAAGTTTCTCATGGCAAATAATCACAAACTGACTACTCTGATCCACCAGAAAGCACACGGAAACATTTGAATGGCCGGACCGCCGCGATAGCAACACTGGCGGGAACTGAGGCTGAGTCCTAAGGGTCATCACCGGCCACGGTACAACCCTTCCCTAAGAAAGTAGGATTAATCAATTAGAGGAGCCAGACCTCCACCTTTTCGTGTACCTACAAGAGAGAAGAGATTCAATCACCATGCCGGAAGCTTCTCATCCTCAATTACGAGGTGCCCAAACGTGGGCACCTCACCCTTAAATCAAACAAGACGTAGTTACCTAGAAATATATATAGAAAAAGATATAGCAATATTTCAGATACTTCTCAACAAAATAATTACCGAAATTTATAATTGCCAAACCACGGAATAAATTTTTATAGTCATGTATCATAGAAGTGTGCCATTTGGGAAGAAAGCCATCGTGTCACATATATCTGCAGGTATTTTATCTGTGCAAAAGTGATGACCGGACAGAAATTTCTACAAGTGTTTGAACATATGGAAGTCGCTGGGAGTAAGATGTGGATTGTAAAGTGGATGATCAAACAACTCCCATCAAAACTTATGCAGCAGTTGTTGTTGTTGTTTGTGAAATTCGAAATATAGGGGCGACCATTGCTGTGGATTAGCACAATAACAATATTCAGCATCCCACGCCTCTTGTTCTGAAGTGACTATGGATTATAGCTGCTAGATATAGCACAAACATGAAAAAAGAAAATAGAATTCGAACTGTATTAAAACAAATGTAAATTGAAATTTTATTTTATTATTTCTTAATAAATGAGTGCAAAATGCGGTTGTTTTTAAATGCTAATGAATTTCGGTTTAGAAAATGGTTATCGCAGCTCTTAAAAAGACGGTTTTTCAGCACCTCTCAAAAAGTGTTCACTTTTTTTAATTTAGGCCAATCTTCATTGTAAAATCAACCTGTTTCAGTGTACTTCTGAAAAATTCTTTCAATTTCTTGTAATTTAATGGTGTTTATTTATTTTTATTTCATTTATTTATTTATTGTTTCGCTATTCCTGCTTTCATTGGCGGCGCTATTTCTTTGACTTGTTTTTCTTACAGATTTGAAAATTCTTAGCCACAAATTTACTTTTACAGTTTTATATTTTAAATATTACTTGTGTCGATGGAACTCATCTGGCCTTGAATCATTTACCATGATTTTAGACAAATGAATAAAATTGTCAATAGTTTTATAATTTTCCTCTGTATATAAGTGTTAAAAATCTTATTCCAGTGAGACAGCGGTGGCCGGATAATAAGGTCTCGGCTTTGGAACCGGAGGATTTCAGGTTTGAGACCCGACTGCATAGAAGAAACGTCGTGTAAGGGGTCTGGCGCACGTTAAATCCGTCGGGTCAAAATATCTTCCATGTGGTATGGAAGTTTGGAGAGGGGGTGCCAGCTCAGATGTCGTCCTCGTCATCTGACCGCGGTTCAAAATGACGAGGTCCCTCCCAAAATAGCCTAGTGTTGCTTTCAAACGGGACGCTAATATACTAAACTAAACTTATTCCAGTGAGTAGCGTTTTCACTCAGCACTCCTTGTTGTCTCATCAGGATTTAGCGCCAAAGCTAACGACATTCATTACGAATTTACTGTGAATCTAACCCTAACTTCGAATATTTTTTTATGCTCCTCTTCATTCTTTTACACCCTTGGGGAATGATCATTAACTTTGTTTTTGATCCCTCTCCATCGGCGGAGCACAGAGTGCGCGGGTAATGGCCATCCCAGGGGCCCATGCGTGCGCCCTACTCAGGAGAGATGATAGTTTCCTGAAGCACGTTCGTCGGGAAGATCTGTTTCCCTTGAAAAGGTTGGCGGAAACAACTCCGATTCCGGAGAAGATATTACTAAGAAAATCGTTGTCACGTGCTTTGAGTTACACTTTTTTTTTCTCTGTATGTCTGGTTTTGGAGATCATGAAAGCATATGTGAATCAAAATTTCAAGCGGTTGAACTCATAAGGTGAAAAACATATGAGAGGGACATATAATATATTTTACTCAGAAGAATTCGAGAAACAGTGATAACTTAAGTTGCCAGTATGGGAAGCATGAATGACTTTGACTCATTTTTCTATAATATTTCATATTTCAAAAGATTCCTCTCCCGGTTTTTTTTTTTTTTCGAGCTAACTTCAGAAAAAGATCAATAAGAAGAATTAATATTAGAAGCAGCTTATCCTAAATACATGCTCTTGTGCAAAGTAAAATAAACCATTTTATATAAAAGTAAATATAGATATATTTTACCCTGAAATATTCTTAACCAATGGTAAATATATGACTAATTTTTTTTTTTAATACTCAGGAATTTATCATTTTCCGAATTGACCTTAAAAGAGAATAAATATTTGATTAATGCAGTCTAGCCTGCTTACAAGATTTTGTGCCACCACAATATAGTCCACTTAAAAGAATTTAAACCACATATTTATACGATTTTCTGCCCATTAAACAAATCAAACCAAAATAAAAATAGCTAATCAAAGAACATCCCATTCGAAATATTCTTAATTATTAGCAATATTAATTAGCGGATAGAAAAAACATAACAATACATCATTACAATATAGCAATGTGTTAAAAACTTAGTTTATTTATTAGTTGATCATGAATTAAATATTTAAATTCAATTATCAATATCCTACACAATAAAACTCAATAATTAAAATGGAAAGCCTTTTTGTAGCCCAAAGATGTGCCAAAAGTGACAGGATGTCGCAGAATAATGTAATACAACATGTAGTTAAGCATTACATGACAATCATCCAGTGATAGGTACGCAACATGAATTGACTCCACCTCGGTCTCCTTCTCTAAGCCACTGGTTTTAACACTAATTTTAATTTTAGAAAGTACGTGCAATTTGCATTTAGAAAAAAAAGGCGAAATCACATAAGAACAGTCAATTAAAGGGCATGTGCTCGTAACATGATTTGAATTGTTGCCACGTGAAATTGCCCCATCCGCTGCATCAAATCCCTGTATTAAAATGAATTACTTATTTTTTAGATTTCAAATTTAGAATTTATGCCTTTTAAAGATTTAAAAGAAAATTAGCATTCGTCTTTGAGAGTGGAAATCCTGAAAAACTACTAAGTGGATTCAGATTTCATTACTCAAAGGAGAATGTTTGTTTAAGTTATCGATCCTTTAACCTTGGTCTCTGTTTGCGAAAAAGGATTGCCATGGCGTGACCTCCATCATTAGCCGCTGTGGTCGGCACACGCGATGTACCGACAGATGGTTTCATCACAGCACTGCTGTCTTCAAAGAGCGTATGCGGCAAACAAAATGTGAAAATCATCGTGGAATGTATAGATTCAAAGAATATATTTTTATTGGAAATTTTTTTATTGAAGAATTTATGCTTCTAATTAAGAAAAAAAAACATTGCTTTTTATATTTTTTAAAAGTAATATAAAATCATTTTTAACAGTGCGTTTCAACTATTTTTATTTTTAATATTTCATAAAATTATACTTATACTTATTTTAATGCCTGACAGAGATAAAGAGACACTTGCGATATTTGATAGAAGAAAATTTAAGAATATTTGGTGGCATTAAATGTGACAATTATTGGAGAAGAAGAACCAACTCACAAATTTGCAAATTATCTAAAGAGCCAAATATTATTAAATTTACTGGAACGCAGATGATTATTTAGGGAAGGCACTTCATAGATACTTCGAATACAGACACTAAAAAGATCTTTTTGGTTAAACCATCAAGTACTCGAATAAAAGAGAGACCAAAAATTTGATGAATTGACTGCCTAGAAAAAGACTTGAAAACTAATAAGAGGACAAATTGGAAAACCTTAACCAAAAACAGAACTGTATCGAATGGAATTTTGAGAAAAGCTGGGTCCATCTGGGGCCAGTGAAGAAGTAGAAGACATACTTATTTTATTCTAAGCTTCAAATGAATTGCTTTGTTCTCTCAATCTTATTAGATGATACATTTCATTTCAAGAAATGTATTAACTTATTAATTCAATTAAGAATCTATAAAATGCTTTAGAAGTTTGCGGGTTAGAATATTTATTTGTATCGAATATAGTGTCATTGAATCATTTAATTACAACTTATCATTTTGAGAAGTGTTAATTCGAGGTTTGTGAGACTCATGGGCATGACTTTGAAGGGATTAAGCTAATTTTGAAAGTAGGGAATAGGAACATCATCAGATGTTTCAAATTCCATTTCAGTCAACGATGGCTGAACCTAACTGCACATATAGTGCCAGGAACGTTCATATCACCAATGAATCACGCTATTAGAGTTCACACGCTTTTCAGACTTCATAACATTAAACAACTTCCATTTTAAGTTTACATCTTCGAATTTGAACGTACTTCCGTCTTCTGTTAAAGCCGAGTAACGATTAGCTAAATAATAATTAAATTTTACACAAAGATACCAATAAAGGCATGAGCGTGAGGCTCGTATTCAGGCCTGTTTAACGAGCATAAGAATACACTGAAAAAATATCCATCCACTTTACTTGTCTTAGAGGTTTGTTTTTAAAATATAATAAAGCTAAATTAAAAGAATTCATTTGTGTTTACTGATAAAAAATAACAACTGAGTTAACGTACTTTAAGAAATGTTCAATTGCTTGTTATTCATATACATTCCAAGCAAATGCATAAGAAAGAAAATGAAATTTATCTGTAGTATATTAATAAAATTTATTTGTTCCATATTACAGCCTTTCATAGGAGAAATAGTCTTAAATCAGAGACATAAATAAAAAGTAAAGCTTATTTTAAATACAGACCCTTACAGACGAAGCCCAGATTAAAAATGCTTCTCAGCTTCTGCGTCTTGGGAAATTTGCCAAAATTTAAAACAATAAATCGAAAACAGAAAATATGCTATGCTGATAAACTATGCATCCTTAAATAACCCTTTAAAAATCCTCACACTTTTTCAACTCTATTTTTTCTTGTTATAGGAAACTGAAAATTACACATTTTTATAGGAAAATAAATTTTTTTTGATAGTTTTTTAAAAATGGTTTTAGATTACATCCGAAAGGGCTTTGAGTTCTAAATAAGAACAATATGATTTAGTATTGCAGGATTTTTGATCTTAAACTAATGAATAAAATCTTCTGGAGGGAGAAAATAAATTATCTTATTAAATGTAGCCTTAGATAAATATTTCTGTCGATGCAAAGATGTATTTGCATTATTCTAATTTTAAAAAATTTTCGGTCCCAGAACTGATAATTTACTGCAACTTTTTCTGCTACTCATGTATTGAAGTTTAGCTTCAAAAAGAAAGTTATATCTCATTTTAAATGATTTTTGAAATCAATATTTGTATGCTGTTAAGCCCAGTAAAGGATAAGAGGCTACCAAAGTTTTCTAATATTTTATTATTAGGTTCGCTGATTGCTGATTAGGTTACTGATTTTTATAAAATCCTTATTGATTTAATCAGTTTCTTAATTTCTGGATCACTATGTATCATATAAAAGTGTGCAGAAATCAACTCAAGCAAATACTTCACTAAGCTAGAAACATTAGTTTTCAATGCCCAAATCGGGTAAACATGTTCATCTACCCTCTCAACAATACAATCTCCCATAAGGCCTTGTAAATGAAATTAAGTTGGCAGGTTCAAACGAGCCCATCACGGAAAGGAAAGAAGCTAACAGCCTCTAACAAAAAGCCACCACCTAACTTTGCATAATCGGGGCGGTCGTCATGAAACGGCTGTTGGCTCAGCCCCTGCCCCCGAATGAATATTTAATATCCTGAAGAGGTGCGTGTCAGGGGCTTTTTGTCGGAAATGGATGTCCCACGCCAAACGACCTCCCCGCGGATTAAATGCGGGAGAACGCTTTCGCACGGAGAGGATTGCCATGAAAATGAAAATGTTGCTACTCTTATTTCGGAGGGAAGAAACTTCTAGATAGAATTTCCGCGGTAAAACCAGGGTTGATTTTTTTTTATCTCTCCGCTTTTGCAGAAATTTGGTCTTAACCATCATTTTCAAAGTGGTTGGTTGAAGTCCATTGTGAGTAGTATGACGGCTTTATAAGAAATTTCTTCTAGTGTGAAATTTTATTTACTTGACTACGAAGTTTGTTTAAAGATGGCGAAGCATTTTTTTCTAAATAATATTCTGCATAGTCATATTTTGGTGTTTCTTGTTTAACGGAGTCTAAGAAAAGACCTTCTGTTAATAGGTGTGTTTGTTTAGAGCACAACAAATATGCAAATGAATATGTACACGAGATTATTTTAACGTGAATCCAACAGGATATGTTGCCTCCCACATCAAATACTATATATCAGTATAAAGTTTTAAACTCGGTGCATCAACAAAAAAAAATACACTTTTATTAAACAAATTCTAGATTTTCTTCTGTCTCTAATAGATAAAAACCATCAGGAGTAGCGTCCACACCTTCTCAGCTACTCAGTAATAAAAATGAATAAATGAAATGAATCGCTAATAAAAATGAAATTTATAATATTTTTCCCAGTCGATTGAAATCAATATTTGACAAAAAAAATTACAATCGTAGTCACAAAGTCGCATATTAATTTGATATATTTAAGTAGCTTCATATCTTACTTATCTCGTTTACATGCTTAGAATAGACCTTTAGTTGTATTTGGACCAAATTTCGGTAGGTGCCCATAATATAAATATTAACTTTGTGCACCGAATTTTATTCATCCAGCTGTCTTTGTTTTGTCTTTATACTATTAACTTATGTTCGAACAGTCGGACAAACAGACTTCTAAATAGATTTTGCTCGGAATTCAATAGAAATATACAAATTTGGTGTAAACACCATATGCCAAATTACATTCATCTCTCTCAAAGCGTTTTTGTGTTGTGGATTTTTTTTTGTCACGGACAGACAATGACAGACGTTCAGAGAGACAGACATTTTCCAAAAATATGTCTTTCCAACTCATGGAGACCTAAAACGTGAAGATTCATCAAAATCATTTTGCAATCATTTGCAATCATTTTTTGATGATTGCAATACTTTCTCTATACTTCGTATACAAGAAAGTGAAAATTAATCGTTTCATGACGTTTTTAATGTTTGACCTTATTACATGTTTACAATGAATATTACTGTTGAATAACATTATGAAGTGAAAATATGAGAGCAATTTGAAGAGAAAATACTTCGGAGTCTTCATGACTGCTTATAGATTCACAAATCTTATAAATGTGTTTAAAGATAGTAAAACTTATGCCAATCAAATGATATCTCAATCATTTGAAAAAAAAAAGAGATACTCCAGTCTTGCCAAATCATCCGGAGTTTAGAAAAAAGCCACGCAACGTTAACAATGAAACCTCATCTAGGAAGCTCAAAGACATCACCGGCCAAATTCTAAGCCCTACCGATTCCAAACCATTGGAATCGGTAGGGAAAGCATCTCCAGCAGAAAAAAAAAGAGCTTTTTTATGCGATGTGTTTTCATCCACGCACTCGTGCAAAATTTGTCACACAATAAATGTAACTGCGCATGTCATATAATTCCTAACTGCAAATTGCTTGGCACTGAACTATTAACGAGCTGCTTCACCCACAAGTTGTGTAATCGCTTCCAATCGCCTCATTTGCTGTTTATAAAGTAAGCGTGTATCAACTGTATTTCAGATATGAAATTGTGATCTACTTTTTAATCTGCGTAATCAGTGTCCGAAATTTGGTGGTGATTATAGTTTTAAAGCATAATTTTAAACATATAATTATTTTTCAAAAATAAGGATTTAAGGACATCAATTAATCATGCAATTTTTTCTCATTATTATTTAAGAAGACAAAATAGCGAAACTATGCAAAATAAATATTCATATGTTATTACACAGTTTTAAATATATTTTTAAAATTTGTACTTAAAATTGTGCTAGCTGATCTTACAGATTATAAACAAATTAGTAATCTAATTCATACATTGTTCTCCCGTAATATGCTTTTCATAACAATGTCATTTAAAATCTTTCAACAATTTAATTTTCCTTTAGAATGCACATTAGTCACATATTTACTACAAAAAATTTCAAATTTAAAAATTGGTGAAGTACCTTCCAAAATAATCAATAGAATATGTAACTAAATTTTTGATGCTACAAAATTTAAAAGGACTCTATTAGCTGATATAAATACAATTGACTTTCTACCAAACACAAGAAGATTGGTATGTCAACTCTATATTAATGGACTCGAAACTATTTAAGAGTATGTAATCAACTGGGTTCCAACATTATTCGTCATAATTCATTCGCACAGAAAAGCGAGGTACATTCATAATGCATTATTGAAGCCAAAATGCGCAGTCACGAATCATACTCGCGCTTGTGCCATGTTACTTTGCGTGCAAATTAGCAAGTGTCATTCGCACTGTGTGTGTAGCGATTCATTTATTCATTATCACGTTTCTATATAATTACAATATAATTTATCGTGCCAAGTATAAATAAGCGTGACGATAATTGTGATAATGGTAGTGATAGTATTTTTGGAAAGACGTAAAAAGAGTGTTAAACGTTTATCTTACAAAAACTCTGATCATGATATAAAAAATGTAATTGATACATCAACAAGTGAATAAAAATTCGAAGAGACGATGATAATAGGACGTCTATTTGCATTACGATATAAGAGCAAAGTGACAGAAATGTTTCCCTTCAGTGATTTTATTACGAGATTCTGATACTCATATTTTTACTACGTATCAACTTAGGCAATGGAATCTTAGGTTTCGTTGAAAGGTATTCCTTCGCTCAGAGCGTGAGAAAATGCAATAAACATCAGTTTTCCAGAGTGCGTGTTGAAAATAATTAAATAAAAAGTAGGAATTGGATCAGGAAATGAGATAACGTTTTAGAATGAAGTTAACATGGCTCATTTAAGATAAAAATTAGAAAATGAATTAAGATTTAAAACAGATTTAAAAATATCATTACATACATATGAAGTTTACGAATTTTGATATTCAAATAATATTTGAGATGGCTTTGATTTAAATCGTTAAAAAATAGTGAAACAAAACAGAATAGGGTATCATTTTCTAACTTCCAGAGCTTGACACAAGCTGAAAACAAGTCTCGTATTCCACTTGCATTTTAATTATGGATGAACACATCTCCTTCCCTTGTGATAAATGTTCCTTCCAATGGGAAGTGCCTCTCTATTAATGATATTCCTTCACACAACCGCAAAGGTGTTGCCCCGAGGGCGGTACATAATTCTCTGGACAAACGATTATTTAATTGCAAATCAATGCAAGATTGCTGTTCCTTGTTCTTGCCCTAATGAGCGGAATAGCAAATGGCTCTCATCTGAAATATCGATCTATTGTGTTATGAAAAGTGGCAGCTGCCATTACTCTAGGGAAGGTTTTAAAGATCTCCATCAGAAATATCGAAAGAATAGTTTGAAAAATACATCGTTATTCATAAGGTTTCATGTCTTGAAATGCAAGGAAACCGAAATGCATGACTTTACATGTAAAGGGTATTAATGCTCATTATACTGTAGGAATGCCGGATTTATTACTACCCTTGAATCTCGATTATCCGGCCTTAATGTGAATGGCTGTCATCAAATAAGCGAAAATGGAGGAATGTAAGCAAAAAATGTATATTTAAGTTAAGTGTTATTACCATGTATTAAACTTAATAACTATCATGAAGTACCAGGATGAGAAGAAAATCTATTCAATTATTTAACTACAAGTCTATGGATATAAGAAAAAAAATATATATATATTTAAAAATCAGTAAACATAAAAAAATGAAGCATTAAAAAAATTTCAGCTGATTAGATTATCTTTATAAATCTAAATTTTCTATCTTAAAGAACATCTTATGAAAAAGCATCACAGTTGCGGATAACGATTAATAAATACTTAATATATTTACCCAAAATTCTTTTTACCATGTATTAAACTTAATAACTATCATGAAGTACCAGGATGAAAAGAAAATCTATTCAATTATTTAACTACAAGTCTATGGCTATATTAGTAAAAAAATATATATATTTAAAAATCAGTAAACATAAAAAAATGAAGCATTAAAAAAATTTCAGCTGATTAGATTATCTTTATAAATCTAAATTTTCTATCTTAAAGAACATCTTATGAAAAAGCATCACAGTTGCGGATAACGATTAATAAATACTTAATATATTTACCCAAAATTCTTTTTACCATGTATTAAACTTAATAACTATCATGAAGTACCAGGATGAAAAGAAAATCTATTCAATTATTTAACTACAAGTCTATGGCTATATTAGTAAAAAAATATATATATTTAAAAATCAGTAAACATAAAAAAATGAAGCATTAAAAAAATTTCAGCTGATTAGATTATCTTTATAAATCTAAATTTTCTATCTTAAAGAACATCTTATGAAAAAGCATCACAGTTGCGGATAACGATTAATAAATACTTAATATATTTACCCAAAATTCTTTTTACCATGTATTAAACTTAATAACTATCATGAAGTACCAGGATGAAAAGAAAATTCAGTCAATTATTTAACTGATAGTCAAGGGATATATCAGTAAAAAAAAATTAAAAATAAAATCAGCCACTTAAAAAAAATAATGAAACATTTAAAAAGCATAACGATTACATTTGATGTTCAATAAATTTCAAAACTGCTTCTGCAGCATTTAGTCTAGAAGTTATTTTATCATCTCATGATTTTAAATGCATCAATGTCCTTTCATTGAAAAAAAACAGCTCTAATCATTTGAATCTCCAAAGTAAAACATTTATACAAAAAAAAATTTAAACGCTGCCAAATTAATGCAAATAAAAAGAAATGAGCGAAATGTTATCAATAGCCACAAATGTGGTTTCAAATACTGTTATCTATAATGATAATTCTGAAATCGTTTCAATTTAAAATATAACTCCAGTTGAAATTTTTTATTTTTATCATAAACTACTTATAAAAATAAACGAAGAATGAAACAACGAATCAAAATCGAACCTTTTTTAAATGTCTAATAACTTAATCTACGTCTTCAATGATTTGGAACGTTGCCTTCCTTTCCAAATCTTCCTTTATTACCACATTTAAATGAACCCGAATTAAAAAGGCTATATATATGAAGAAATTGACAAAAAAGTCAATAAAAATTAAATAATTCACAAATGATTAAAAGATGGATATCATTCATTCTTTTATCTAACTCTAACAGTTTGACTAGAATGGGCATTTTTTTCACCAATCTAAATATTCTGATAATTACTTCTCTGTATTGTTAATTTGCAAATTCGAATTAAAAATGGAAGATAAAACAGTTAACAAAAAAAGAAAGTATAAAGCTTTATATGAGGAGTAGCAAACAAGCGTATTAAATCATGGGCATTAATAAATGATTTAAACAAACAAGTCGCATCTCAAAGATCCAATTTGTTTATAAAAAATATTCTATGGACAAAAATCACAAGTTCCGTAACTGCAGAACTCCATTACGGTGTGTATCCAACCGAAGTTCTCTTTGTATACAGTATTTCATAGAAGCAAAAGCTCTTCTTTCAAGAAATGCATCGCTGCACGAATACGTCTTCGAGTTTGGATCAATGTTTTCTTTCCTTTGAAAAAATGCAGAAACACACCAAAAACGAAAGAAAAAGAAAAAAAAATTAAAACTCCGGCTTCCTTCCAGTTTTTATCATCAGGAATGTTGTCTCACATACCCCTCCCCTTCTCCCTTTTACTCTTTAGTCTGGGAGGAATCATTTGAATATCTATCTGTTCCTCCGACGGATTCCTTTCCAGAACAAAAGAAAAAACAGAGGAGGAATCTCTGCACATATAAAAAGTCCTTCCAAAAAGGAATCAACGAAAAAAAATAGAAAAAGAAGAATGATTTTTTTTAATCTCCAGTTAGTCCACAAAAGATTTGGGGGAAATGCGAAAGTAACAGAAATTTTCAATGATGTTCACTGTTTATGAATCTCGTAATTTTTTCCAAAATTATTATTGCTTTATTTTCATTTATTAGAATGTAAAACTAATATTAAAATACAGAAAATAAATTCCTTTTCAGAACAAAAAAAAAGAGAGAAGGAATCTTTGTACTCATAAAAAGTCCTTCCAAAAAGGAATCAACCAAAAAAAATAGAAAAAGAAGAAGGATTTTTTTAAATCTCCAGTTAGTCCACAAAAGATTTGAATGGAAATGCAGAAATAACAGAAATTTTCACTGATGCTCACTGTTTATGGGTCTCGTCATTTTCCCAAAAATTATTACAGCGTTATTTTTATTTGTTAAAATGTGGACTAATTTTAGAATACAGGAAATAAAATCAGATGTAAAATCAAAACTAAATCCTGCAAATTTTATTCAGTGAATTTAAATCGTTTGACTCGTAAGATAACCTAACTCTTAACATTATCAATAAAAGCTTATTGAGGCTAGGGTGCATAAAAGAAAGAATAATCCAAATCAAAATAATTAATCAGAAGGTATAAGATAAAATAAAATTTGGTAACTACTAAACTCGTCCAAAAATCAGTTAATCCTAAAAAAGAAGAGAATTTTAATACATTTTGCGTTATGAAACTTTCTTCAATTTAGGTACTATGCGCATCGATTGAAACATTGATGAATGTCATACATATTTTTAATGTACCATCCATTGAGAAATGTATTACTTCCTTCGTCACAGACAGGCACATACTATCAATACGCGCACGGCACACGACAATGTTGAGCCAAATCAACGGGCGTTGTCTCCCCAAAACTTTCTCGCATACTGTCAAACAAATGTGAATTTTTAATTTAGACATGCTTTTTTCCAGCTGTCTGAAACCACAAATTACAAATGCAATCACAATATCACATTTCAAAATTGATATATTTAAGTTGCTGCATTTTTCAGTTATCACTTTTATATGCTTCTGAAACTACAGACTGGTGGACGTTTAACCTCTTGTTGGTTTGGTTCAAAATTGGAAAATTGTCTACATTATATTCTTAAATTATTATCACCATTATATTCATCTAGAATTATTGAATTATGTTCATCCAGCCATCTTCATTTTATAGTTATTGTGTTAATTTATATTCGAAAAGCTGAACTGTGAGACTTTCTTTGAATAAATTTTGCACAAAATTAGATAGAAATCTGCAAATTTGATGCGATGATCATACATCAAATTTCATCTGCCTACCTCAAAGGGCTTTTGAGTTATATTTATCACAAACAGTCGGACACTTTCCAAAAAATTTCTGATTAAAACAAGCAGTCCGTCTCACAGCACATCTGGACATCCCTGCCTTGTTCGAACATTTCTTAACATAAAATTGCCGACGCATATATGAGGGCAGAAGCATTTGACAAAACGATTAGTTCTTATTTACATATACATGAAAGTGGGTGCTTTTCTATTGACTTTTGCAATCGAAATAATCTGTGCCATATTTTCTTTTCTGGTGATTGATTGTTTGTTGCTATTGTTATTCTACATATAAAAATAAAGGTATGAGCAAATGCTCATTATTATGTTACGATTTTAGCAACGTAAAATTGAGTAGTTCTAAATTTAATGACTAACACTGTTTAAATAAGCCCTTAAAGCTCCACATAAAGAACTAAAAAGCATTTTCAGAATCTCATTTTTGGTCCAATTTCTAAGAATAATTACGAAAGGTTAAAACTGGTGACTCGAAATTTCAAAATGTATTTAAAGAAAAAAACTAAGCGTATGTGCATAGTTATTAAAAGAATAATGAATGTTATTTAGTTTTAAGCTGAACAAAACTGAGTTTTCTTGTTTCCTGTAACAAATAATTCGACACAAATAATGGCATTTTTGTAAAGGAAAAGAAACTATCCCATGACTTAAATCTATGATATTTTATATATATATTAATAGAATTCAACCTCAAAAAAAAGGTCTTATTACTAATAAAATTTCAATTATTACAGATTTTTGATGCCTTCTGTTAAATAACAGAAACAAAATTGATATCCATCTTAAAAATTAAGCCATATTTTCAGGGGGGGGATTTTAAATTTAAGCTTATATTTATAGCATTTTATAATACAAAATGCTAAACAAAATTAATATTAATACGGTTTTTAAAAAACTAAGGTTGTCTTCAAGCTAAAACTTATAGCATTTCTGAAACTCTGAAAGTAAATAAATGAAACAGCTTTTTGAGAGAGTCTATATCTGATAAAGACTTCAACGAAATGCTCACGGATAACGAAGAATTAGCATCTTCTTTAGACGTTGATACAAGTTTTAAAAGACAAAAAACATTTAGACCTAAATAAAACGGATTTTTCTTTTTCTTTAAGTCTATGCAGAACGAATAAGTGAATTTTAAAATACTCTTTTTGTTTTGTTTTGGAATGCCAAATGTTGAGATATCGTCTTTAAGAAATAGACTTGATATCCAATTTTCCCATTCAGAAGTTTTTCAATTTTTGCAAAAGATTTTTTTTGTTTGTTTGTTTTAATAAATGCGCTGAACGATTCAAAAACTGAAAGAAGTACTAACTGATAAAAATTAAATCGATATTAAACTTGTACCATAAAATTGATGCTTGCATTACAGTTTTTTGTAAAATTTTGGAGTAAATGCAGTTATTGCTGGCTGACGCTGTAAGCTAAATCGTTGTAAAAAAAATTTTAACTCAGCCCTCTTCTGAGCATTTGTACTGTTTTATGCATTTTATTAACAATTCCAATCTCAATAACTGTAGCAGCGAGGAATCTCAATAGCTGTAATTACTTTGAAATCTACTTAGCAAATCTTGCAATTATTTCTATTAAGATGATATTTTACAAAAATTATATATAGATTCATTTTTAAATCTATAACAAAGTTTTTTTTTGTTTAAAACCAAACCCGACGAACTCAATTTCTGTAAACTAAATCGTACTACATATTGAAATTTTGTTTTAAAACAGTTTCAATCTGTGTGTGTGTGTGTGTGTGTGTGTGTGTGTGTGTGTGTGTGTGTGTGTGTGTGTGTGTGTGTGTGTGTGTGTGTGTGTGTGTGTGCGTGTGTGTGTGTGTGTGTGTGTGTGTGTGTGTGTGTGTGTGTGTGTGTGTGTGTGTGTGTGTGTGTGTGTGTGTGTGTGTGTGTGTGTGTGTGTGTGTGTTATATACTTTCTTAACGTCATAAAATCTGAAAGAAACATTAAATCTATTTTCAATACGTGAAAAGATTAGATTTAGTGTATCAATCGAGTTTAATGTTAAAAAATAATTAAATAGAAATATTATTTATTTATCTATATTTCTACATGACATATATTTCTTTACCTATACATTTTTACATATGGAAATGAATTGTTTCTAATTGTAAGATAACAGTGTTGAGCAATATAATTAATATTAAATGGGTTTATATATATAATTTTTCAATAAATGTGAAGTATCAATTCAGCAAAGCACAAAATGTTTATATATTAAAAATAATAATAATAAACCGTAATTTTTTTCATATTTTAATGACAATGAAATTTTATTTCAAGTGTTAAGCATACGCCATTTTCTCCTAATATCGCCACTACTCATACTCATAAACCCTTTTTAGACATTTAGGCGATGGCACCGATTAGGCTTGGTGCGGACCTGATCAGAGATGCGCCAATTTATAGCTGTCTATGTGCAGGATTCTCTGCCAAATTGCTACTACGTGATAACACAAACAAACTAGCCAGTGCATAAAAATACAATCCAAACCGTAATAACAGTTAAAAGTAACAATTAATAATTCGACTCATATTAATCATGAATAACAAAGAACTTAAGAGTAGAATTAACAAAGAATTTAACAAAAAAGCAAATATAAGAGTTAAGAACATATTATAAAAATTATTTATTTAGAATTAATATAAGCATTTACAAATACAAAAGTATCATAAAACTTCATTATAAAATCTATGTTAGGAAAGAAGTATCTTTCAATCAGTAAATACAATTATAATTTTGGAACAATGGTTTTTTTCGGCATGAGTTATTCAGTTTTCAAAATTCTGCGGTACTTTTGAAATTATTCTTTCAGGCTTAACTAACTAAAGGTTATTTTAAGATGACCAATATAATTAAAAAGGCGAATGGACACAAAAGGCATAAAAGAATGAGTCTTTAAAATATGATATCTAATTATCAAGCAAAATGCTGTGTTATAGTAATATTTCATTTTCAAAATAAAATAGGATCTGAATGCATCGCATCCCTGCCAGTTTGATCTACTTTATCTAGTGGATGAAGTAGAATTCCTGTAATGAAACTACATGTCATCAGATTCCTTGAATCCGCTTGTTAAGAACATCTACACAAAATTCCCAAAGGAACTGAGCCGAAGTCAGAAATTAATTAATATTTGGAGCTAGTTTATCACGAGCAACGCGATGAACGGAAGATTAAATCAGGTTGATGTTTTCTTGTTTCCGCTCTCAATTAACGAAGAACTGCGCTAAGCTACCCCAAATTTTATTCGCTGCTTTCCGGAAAATAAATTCCGAAAACGTTCTTCGCCGCTTTTATGCAAGAGCAAATTAATTTCTTAGCTGAGACGTTAACCATAAAACTAATAGTAATCTCTTTAAGAAAAATCTTAAAGAGAAGTAAAATCTCTTTAAGGTAAACAGTTATCTTTAACAGTTAGATATTTCTCAGAAACTGCTATGAACATTTTAAAAGCAATACATAAGTTAAATTACAAACAAAAGAATATTTTCAGTCAATCCAACAGACGCTTCATATGTGCAAGTATGAATGTTCTTTCATATGATCTTGATTTGATTTTAGTTTAGTTATATTAATGTCCCTTTCTTAAAGCAACACTAGGGCCTTAAAACCGGGATCTCGATGGGGAGGACCTGGGATGATGAGCCCAAGATGGGACGGATGAGATGGACCTCGTACTTTTGAACCGCGGTCATATGACGAGGACGATATCTGAGCAGGTACTTAAAAGCCCTCTCCAAACTTCCACAACACAGCAACGGAAGTCATATGCTCGTGAATCAAATGCATAACTTTTGAATTAAATCGAGCTCGTGGTTACACATCTAGCAAAATGAGATATCTCAAAGAGAAATCGAAATGATCTAGCTTATATACTTTCTATGTTTTACAACTCTCCTTATTTCTAAATGGCATAGCTTAAACATTTTAGAACCAAGATTTGTTACTTGTGAAGATTTCGTAAATATTCTTGTTCCTTATTTATGCCATTCTTGTTTGTTTCAGAGTGCAAGACTATTTGGTGTCGCGGAAGATTCCTCACCCTCTTTAAATAAAGCTGGTATCAACAATTAGTAACATTACATCTAATTTCATTACTCAAATTTACTGATTTGCAATATTAAGAGTTACTGTCAGTTCAATAATAAATATAATCAATACAATATTTTTATTCCTTTTTAAAAGCAATTTTTATCTTAAAGTAATCCCTTTTCATAAATTAATTTAACCCTTAAATACATATTGTTGCCAATTGTCTACATCCAGTTCCACTTAATTTTATTCAAAAACCTGTGCGCACGAGGGTTTGACGTCGCCCAGAAACGACTGTTTTGCGTACTGACGTCATCATGCAATGAAAAGTGGGGTTCATCTGTCCACATGATGTTCAGTAACCATTCTGGGTCACTTTCTATTTGTGCGAGCACCCATGTTGTAAAGGCTTGTCGTTTCCCGCAATCTGCTGGCAACAACTGGTGAAATGCCTCTATCTTGTACGGATGCAGAATGCGTCGGATCGACCTTTCCGGAATTCCTGTTACTTTTCCTGCTTCACGTGCACTGCGACTCCCCGTCGAAGTCTCGGCTGCCACATTTCTCATGACCCTTTGGATAACACCGACGCTGTCTGCGCAAACGGATGGTCTGCTACTTCGTGGATTATCCTCTAATCTTCCCGTTTCCTCAAAACGAGGAACTGAATTCAATATCCCATTCGATGAAATTGGGTTTTTCTTCGCCTTAATTCCTTTCACCGTTAGTAACTGTCACAATACTTTAGTCGCGGATTCACCGTTCTTATAAAAAAGTTTAACCACTAATGCTCGATTTGCATAAACCGTCTCGGTATGACGTGTGAGCTCCATCTATCGGTCATTTTCTAAATGCACCTTTATAAATGGAAATAACAAAATCCAGAGGCTCTCTGAACTTATTCCCGCAAACCACAATTTTTTTTCGAGCATTACTTTTTTTATTATGAATTTTTAAAGTTTGCACGAATTTATGCCGCACCCGGTATTTATCAAATGCTAATTGGGTAATGTGATTTTTCTGATTTTCGATTAGTCTTCTCTAAGAATGTCATGACTTATTTGAACTCGCTGTAGAAATGTGTTGTGTCAAATATTCAAGAGACTAGAAGTACAGTTCTTCATTCCAAATGAAGAACTGTACTTCTAGCTGGATATAGCACCTCAGCATTATTATCAAAGAATGAGGACCTACATTAATAGGATTAAGACGTATAAGTAAGATGACCTGCATTTTTCCCACAGAAACTTGTAGTTTCTTGCAGCTTCCTAAAGATAGCCGTTCTAAATTATTTTTCGGTTGCTTTTTTAAAGCAAAACTGTACTATAGCCAGAAACTCGACATCTGTTGAAAAACGCCACTTTCTTAGATTTTTCTTTTACATCAGAAAAATACCCCACAGAAATCACCCTGGATGAGATCTAGGTTGCTGTTGATCCAGATGCTGAGATATGCGCCACATTTGCACAGATGCTGTGACAGTTTAAATGAGAAGAAATGTAATATCGAATCCATCCCATCCTCGCAATTTGGAACGCTCTGTATATAAGAATTAATACACGTTATTTACAAGTTGGCAAACCTCTATTAGTGACTGATACATGCTTAGCGTGGTGTTAAGATTGCGCAGTTTGTCTATTCAACTTAAATATTACAGCTACAGAAAAAAAAATTCGGGAAATTGAATTCTAGTATATATATATATATATATATATATATATATATATATATATATATATATATATATATATATATATATATATATATATATATATATATATATATATATATATATATATATATACTAGAATTTTCTTGATATTCTGCTACAAAACTGCTACTTCATTTCACTTCCCTTTCGCAAGAAAATACATCTCCGAATAAAACTGATTTCAGGTTTATTTTCCATCGAATCTGTCAAACTTCTTCAATATTTCCATTGGACGATTTAAATGAAAAAAAAAAAAAACTCTTTCGCTCAATTTTCTATCCCAGATGTTTGACAAATAAAAATATCCATAGAACAAAGGGATGCATTAGAGGAAAGAGTTCAGAGTGCGTTTCTTCGATTATTCGTAAAAAAAGGCTTTTCTTTCGCTTCTTAAAAGAAGGAGGGGAGGCATCAAGAAGATGGTTTATGACACCCAAGACCAATCAGACAGTGATGATGGATGGTTTGAATGTGCAGAGAAAGAGAAAGGGGTTTTGTTTTTGAAAATGGAACTTCTTTTTGGAGGAACAGAAACAAGAAGGATTAGTGGATCTTTCTTTTATTCGTGTTAGAAAAAGAACAGATCCCTTTCCGAGAAAGGTAATACATTTTTAACTTTTTTTTTTTTGCTGTTTAATGGAATGCCAAGCTTAATGTATTATTTTATGGATACAATATAAATTTTTTAGAGAAAGCTTTCATAAGAGTTGATTTTCGGGGCCTTGTCATATTTTTTGATGGATTATGGCGAAACGATAAATAATGATATAAATTTATGCAAGCAATACACTAAAGAAATCAAATAATCTCAACGGTGGTCTTGTATTATAGATGTTAAGTTTTTTCCTTAGATATCTTGATGTTTTTGAATGAAGAAATTCATAGTAAAGATTGATATGAACGCTTTTTATTATCAAAATAACACACGATATCACACAATATAGTATTGTATATACGTATTATACTATTATAACAATATAATACAAAATCTCTTTCACAATAGGTTAGCTGCAAGGACTTTTGTATATGGTAAGATTAGTATTGGTAGTTGCACCGGTAGAAATTTAGCCCTCTTTCAAGGAACATTAAACATATTTATGTAATCGCAAGCTGTATGAAGTGATTACGAAGCAGTGGCGACTCGTCCATAAGAGCTCCGAACTTCCAGATATTATTTTTTAAAGTCACATTTCCATTATTTTATCTAGAATGTTTTTCACTCTGAAAGCTCGATGATCTTTGCTTACTTTTTCATACTAAAATACGATGACCAACCAAAAAAAGTCAAAACGCAATGAGAACGTGAATTATTAAGCTAATAAAAAGGAATTAAACAGCTAGAGAAACACAGGTCGGGGCTGGTTTGCAAATAGCTCGTGGAAGGCTGCTGCGCTGACTGATTGATTTAGGATATGAAGTGATTCAGAAGATCTTGGGCTTTCGATTCAAAGGCTCTAGGGCCTGAGGCTTCGATTTACAGGCGATTTTGGGGATTTTCGATTCAAAGGCTTTTGGGCCTGAGGCTTCGATTTAGAGGCGATTTTGGAGGCTTTCGATTCAGAGGGTCTAGAGCTGCAGCCAAATCAGCTTCGGTTTGAAGCGCAGCAAATTGATTCCTATTTTATTTTCATACAAAATTTGCCTAATTTTCATACAATATTAATATATATATATATATATATATATATATATATATATATATATATATATATATATATATATATATCTTTGGATGTTGATGGTTGATTGGTTGGTTGTTGGGTTTTACTGGCACAAGAGTTAAGTCTGTGCCAAGCTTATGAAACATTAATAAGAAAAGTTAACCGTTTATGAGTTACGGTTACAATTTTGCTGTACAGAAAAAGATGTTGGATTTTCATTCCCCATTGTTATTCTTCCTAAAAAAAAGTAAGTGGATAATTTTCGTAAATTATTATTAAGCTGAAAATTTTATTAGGAGTTTATTTTTATATTTCAATAATTATTAATAATTATAAATACGAAATGATGAAAGTCTATTTATTTCATATCTTATTTGATATTTATTTTGGACGAACATCATCGAGCGAAGTGGAGGTTCACTATTCACATAAATTTATATTGGCAGAACAACAAGGAATTTATATCCTATAAGGGTTTATTTAATATTTTTTTAATGCAGCAAACTACATACCTTAAAATGGAACTGGCTTGTCATGTGGAACAATTTGGCCAGTTCTTAAAAGAAACAAAAATGGATATTTGGTTCCCTACTCATTTCCTGGACCAAGTAATGAAGGTGCAAATGATTTCATCGTACAGAAAAGACATTTAATGACAGTCTTTTCTGCACGTTTTACACAAATTGTAAAGAACTTATAAGGGGCAATAATAAGTTTTCAAAGTTCTAATTAGTTGTCTTTTGCTTTCAACTATAAGCAAGTAATTTTGTTAGTTATCTTAAGCAATTCGAACGTATGTAAAAACTACTTATTTTGCTTAAATAATATAAAATAACATTTCAGAATCACTTTCAGATTTAAATTTTATGTTATATGTCGGTTTAATAATATAAGCTGACAACATTCCAGTAGAAATCTGAGTAAAATTTTTCGCAACTTTGTCAGTCTAGAAATTTATATTTTTCTCATATTCTTTTATAAATCGTGTATTTGTTTGATAACTGCTTTAGGTACCAAGATGCATTAATATCATTGGGAAGTCTCAGGTATCAAATTTATGATGGCACTGCATTGAAATTATCTGTCTTCTGTTCTTTATTCAATGGTAAATCTACTCAGGGTTAACTGGGAAGCGATTTCAAATTTCGAAATCCAAAAATCAAACATAACATGTTTCATCAAAACTCAAAACATGTTCAATCAAAACTTTTATACCCTGTAGCAATATCAACTATTGAATAGATTTCATAGAAATTAATTGAAAATCTATTTATTATTATTATTATTATTTTAAGAATCTGTTTTCACTGAGAAAGCTTTATAATGGCAGCGGCCAATTATAAAGCTTTCGTGCTGTGAACTCAATATATATTATCCAAAACATGGAAAAGGGAGGTATTTAAATGCGATTTTTTACCTTATTTATATTGAGAAACATCGTTGCTTAAAGATTATTTTTAAAAAAAACTTTCTGTAAAACATTCAGAACTATTTATAATTTTTCGAGAAGCTATGAGATTTTGAAATTCTTTAGAGCAACACGTTTTTCCATTTTAATTTAAAATACTATAAAGATTTTATGAAACCATTCTATCTCTCTCACTCTCTCATTAAGTTGTTATATTCGACTTCTGAAAAAGCTCTGGGACCTTCAATCCTAATTAATAGTATCAGTTAACAGCTATTCTTAAGTTTATTATAGTTAAGTATATTAAATCCATTATCTTCATTGTCAATATCACTCTAACTCTCTTCAAAGTCGAAGTTTCTATATCCACAGTGTTTGGATTCTTTTGTTCTTTATTTTTTTGGTATAATACATCTATTACTCCTAATTCAATTCCATGAGCATAGCACAATTGCTGATTTGCACCAATCAACTTTCCAATTTTTTTCATAATTGTTGCTCCATCACTCTTTATGGATACAATATCTTCTTTCAGGGATAATCCATGTTTCGCTAATTTAGATTTAAACACTTCCATACATTTTTCGGCTGGCATACTTCCCGAGACATGTGTAAGTCCTAAATTCCAATTTTTTTTTTCTGAATGAATATTTATATTTAAATAGTGTCTATTTCTTACACTTGTCCATTCATCAAATGTAGCATTAAATTTTTCACCATTTATTTTTAATTGTAACAGCTCATGATTCAAAGAATTGCGAACACCGTTACTTCTTATAGTGTTTATTGATGTTGGTAGATTTTTTAAACCTCTTCCGGATAGTGATTTTCTTAATTCAGTTGAAGTGCAAAACACTCGAAATGGCAAACCATCTAATGCTGTCATTTTACTTATAGTTTCATCCAAATTATCTTTTTTTTTTTCAAATTAATTTAAAATACCTGATGGCTTGGGCTTAGAAACTGTGCTTAAATTTGTATTCTCATCGCAATTATATTCTTTCCTCTTTCACAAATTTGTATCATGTCTCGTTTTTAAATGTGTATGGCGTTCGCTTGTACTTCCTCCGTTCACTTTAATAACTCTTAAAACATTTTTTACATTGCACCACCATATTCTTTTCATCATATAAATAATGAAACTAAACCGAAGTATTATTAACTGATTGTTTATGTTCTTTAAAGTTTTTCTTATTCATTATTATGGGTTATTATTCATGAGTATATAATAATAAATCTGAAAAATATTTTGAACCCTAAAGTGTAATATGCAAATACAATGTGAATAACAAACTTACCAATTTAAAAAATATCGAAATATTACGCACTTTCTTCACAACTACAACCTTGGTTTCACAGATATGAATATCAGACTACGAATCCTACGCTTGTGTGTGGTATTTCTCGGAGCTGTAATAGGATAATTTTGACCCTCCTCCTCCTTGGATGGTTCACATACTGTTCGTCAACATTTCGACGATTCCATCTCATTAAAAGGAGTGAAACTCGGAACGATAAGAGCATTTCCGGTATTCTGCTTTGACCTTGGATTTCCCCTATTAGATACTATTTAGTTCATTTTTTTTTTCTTCACATGTATATAAGTGTTATCACGTGAACATATAGTGGAGACAATTAAAAAAATTCTTGTCAATACCAAAAAACAGTATTTAAACTTGTGAATACCGGTATTACAAAATTGTACAAATGACTCAAAATACCGGTATTCAGTATACCGGTATTTTGAGCCATTTGAGCCATACGTATTCGGTATACCGGTATTGCAATCCCTAATTATGAAATAAAAGCAAGAGTAAAAATATACAAAAAATACTTTAACACTGAAAAGCACGTGATATGATTTAGAGTGAAACATGTTTGATACTACAACAAAGCATTGTTAAAAATTGTTTTAAATCAATTTCGATAAATTTTTAATAAGTAAAAGAAATAGCTGGTAAAAACAGAATCTGTCAAAAAGAATCTAATTTTTTTTTTTAATTTTAAGTTGTAAAAATCTTCTTGGTGTGATGATATATTCCGAAATAGTTGAGGGAAACGTTACAGATCTTTTTCACAATATCATTTTCGTTGGGGGAGACTAGAACCGTTTTAATAGAGTAATTAATCCGTTATATAAGTCCAGAAACATCGCAAAATAGAGAAGACACTCATATCAGAAAGAGGAAGAGAACCATACACTCAGAAAACAATTTCCAGAAAATAGATGACACCGGATCAAAAGAATGATCAACGATAAGGCACTATAATTGTGTTTCCTTCATAACCTCATGAAAAATTCCTAACCCTCTCAGACTCGAAAAAAGAGTTGTTGTTTCAAATAAAATGTCGAAAAATGAATAAATAAACAGCCAGAGTAAACGACTTGGCGAAAAATGCCTGCGACGTTGATGAATTTAGCGCTCTCTACCACCAAAAAAAAAAAAATTTTTTTTTCTAAGAGATATTGATGTTTCTCCAAAACTAATTCTCGCGGTCTCCAGTTAGGAGTGGTGGGGGAAGAACTGCAGAGCTCTGCTTCTTGGGAGAATGATTTATTGCGTCATCTCCTCACACCCTTTCTCCACTTCCCTATTCCTATCTTGAAGTGGCGGCGGTAGCGATGGGAATTCTGACTTCGAGTCGTTTTTTGAGTCATTTAATTTTTTTTTCTTTGCATCTGTTTTTCTTAATTTGCGGTATGTAAATGGAAAGGACAAAAAAAAAAAAAAATGAATATTCAATTTATCGATTGGCACATATGTGAAAGACTTAAGTCGACAAATTAAAATGGGATGTTTTTTGTACGGTTTTATTTTATATTATTGATTAGAAAGATCCGAGACGGAACACTTCAACTATGAAAAAAATAAACGAAGAGTAAGAAAAAATTCAGAATCAGGAAATGTGATGTAAAGCTATAGCAGCGCTTATAATTATTTTTTAAATTTGTGTTTGATAGATTTTTTTCTATAATCTAAAAAAGAAAATGTGGCAACAAGTAAGAAATTTATAGAAAACAGCACTACTGTAACTCTTGTAACTCGCTTAGTAAGCGCTCAATGAAAAAAAATGAGAATGGTCACTCTGAAACTTTCTCACATATTCTCTAATAAAGATTATTTTTCTTTAAAAAAATGCTTTTTTTTTCCAGTCGAAAAATAAAATTTGAAGCTAAAATTTGGCACAGGACTACACTTGCAGTCAAAAAAATCAAATACCAATTTGATGTATTTAAGTCATTGTGTTTTTATCACGTTTACATTTTTTTGAAAGTACAGACCGACGGTCAACTCCTCATTGGATTTGGCTCAAACGTTGTTGTTACATTACAGATGTTGAATCAGTATACCTAATTTTGTCCATCTAGCTTTCTTCATTTTGCAGTTAGCGTGTTAATTTATATTCGAATAACCGTACAGACAGACTTCCTCTGAACGGATTTTGCACAAAATTTGTCGAAAATCTACACATTTAGTGTAAAAACCGTGTAACAAATTTCAAGCCTCTAGCTCAAAGCATTTTTTTTAGCTATCCTTGCCTCAGACGGGTCCAAAATTGAGGGGGAAACCGGCTGTGCCTACTGCGTATTCCAAAACGAACAAATCCCTTATCAGTGGCTCGGCAAACTGAACGAAAAGAATTCTGTCTTTCAGGCGGAGCTGCTGGCCATAAAGGAAGGGCTAGCCAATTCGATCATAACGCTAAAATATGGAGTGATGGCGAGTCCAGCTTAAAAGCGATCAGCTTATTTTCCACGTAAAGCGCAATTGTTCAGGAAATTCAAGCCATTCTGGTCCTACAACCTTCTATTAAGTTAGGATGGGTTAAAGCACATGTGGGCCACAACGGAAACGAGGTTGCAGATTCCCTAGCCAAACAGGCCATTTCTGCAGGTACGCCCGTTCAATACCCAGCTCCTAAAAGCCAATCTGAAAAGTATTCTAAATGAATTGAGCCTATAGCGATGGCAAGAAGAATGAATGGGACAATGACTTAACTAGCAGAAACATCTATCAAATCATCTCCAAAATGTCCTCTAGCCCATCATCTTGGAACAGGCTTGACATTATCTTTACAACTGGCCATGGCCCTTTCCCTTCATATTTCAAGAAATTCAATATTAAAGGATCGGATCAATGTGGCTGCGGCGAAGTAGGCGATCCCCTTCATTATGCCACTAGTTGCCCTCTCACCACATCTTTTCAAAGTCAAAATTAGAAATCTTGTGCGGTTCCTACAAGAGAAAGAGGAATTGATTTCTCCAGACCCAAGCGCAGTATAAATTCTCGTTTCTTTTCTCAACCAAGCTCTTCTCCAGAATATATTAACTTCAATAGATTTCATCTACTCATACTCCCCACCGAACACCTCCTTCATCATTATAATGTTGTATATAGTTACTTTTTATGTGCATTGTATATGTAAACTAAAAAAAAAAATTCTTAATAAATACTCCTACGTATTTCCTTTCAAGCGACAGGGAATCCTAGAGATTCCAAGTTCGGGGATATTCTGTGGCGAAAACCCTTGAAACCCGCGCTGGCAGAGCTAGAATCACAACAGCTCAAGAGTTATCCGTGGCCAACTCATGCTTATTTTGATAGATTTCACATTGAAATAACATTAATGTAACGGCCGTCGGAAAAATTTCCCATGATTTCTCCGATCTTAATTTATAGTACACAATCATTCGTCTTTAAAAGTTTATATTTACCTATTTATATATTTTTGATACTTTTCCCATATAATCTTTGCAAGTATAATGACTGGAGTTATTTTTACTGGATTGGAACCATCGAGTCAAATTACAAAAAAGTTTAAGTGATGAAAATGGCAAGATTCCTCATAACTTCCGTATTATTAAGAACAGAAAGATAATTCAAATTAGACGAATTTTCATCTCATCATAGCGAACAACTTCTACATTGTTTTCTAAGTTTTTCATAACCGCAATTACTTTGAAACTAAGAGCTATAAAATAATTTTCAGATTTTAACAGTGTTTTCTATGTAGTTTCTACTCAACTTTTCAAAAAGGTTATCTGAATTGGAAAGATCTCATTAATTTCGTTTTCCCCCACCTTTTTACTTCTCGTAACTCTAATCCTTCGAATTAATGATTAGAAATATTAACTAAGAAGAAAAGGCGAGGAAGGAGGTAAATTTTTTTTCCTTATATCTCCTGATAAAAGGAAACTGATTTCACCTTCGATAGTTTTTTTTAATATTTTCCAAACGCCAATTAGTGGAGGTTCCTTGATGGCCAGGAGCTATTTTACTTAGAAAGGTGTGGGTTTAGTTGCATTCGTATTGAGTAAGAAGAATTCACACGCATGCTAAAGTTCCTCGCAAGTCATCTTTTACCAAATACTAAAGTTCGCTGGAGAAAACTGGAAATATCAGCAAGGCAATGCACTATTCATTCGAGTAACAGAACAAAATGTTGGCTCCAAATCATCAATGTTGAAACTTTGAAATGACCACCTCAGTCACCAGATCTTAACCCAATAGAGAACTTATGGGTAGATTTAAGAAAAAGGGTTTATGTAAATGAAAGATATTTTACATAATCATTAAAGCTGAAATTTTTTTATCGAAGATGAATAGTATAAAACAGGCCCCGAACTTATCAAAAATTAATTTCGTCCATGGAAACAAGAATATTTGAAATAATTCGAAGAAATGACTCCTACAAAAACTTCTAATTTTTTTTTTCTTATATGTTATTTTTTATTCTGACCTTTAAGTTTTTACTCAGGATTACATATTGATCTCTGCCTTCTATAATATTTCCTGATAGTAAAATATTTACAAATAAATTTTGCTACCTTTTTTACTTGTATTTAAGATTAATAATTATTACCCAAATGATATTTTAATTCTCAACTTAAGATTTGTCCATTCTCTCAATTTTCTTTTCTGGCCTTAAAATTCTTACTCGAATTATAAAGTTCGGAATCTAAGTTTTAGTTTAGAAATAACTCTAAGGCTACTGTTTATGATTTCATATATTTGATGCATTCCCACAATATCTTCACAGCGAATAGATGACTTATAACAACAGTAAACATTATAATTGTACAAAGGAAAAATTTTGATAAATCTAAAAAAAAAAAAAAAAATGTTTGCATTAGAAGAAAAAATTTACATTTGTGATCTGTGACAAAATCTTTTGAACAACCTTGCGCTTTTCACCTTTAATAAAACACTCTTTCATAAAGCAATGCTGATGTCATATTTTCAAACGGTGTTTTATTATTTTGTTCGCACCGACATAGTTTATAGCTTTAATTTCCAATTGTTTGGAGTATTGTAATGTACAGATTCTGTGTCAATGAAGATTCTGTTAGATTTTTAAGTAAATTTTTATCTTCGTACATTAATAAAATGAATCGAGCATCTTTATTTGTAATAACATAACGTTGCTTTTGGTAGGAGCTTGTTCTATAATATTTTCGGCATAAAATTGTGATAATCATTTAATATGTGTTATTTTCATATCTTTACATCTGTCTGTCAATTCATAATCTAGATGATCCTCTCTGATGGTGTTAAATCGCATGACAGCGCTTTCAGAAGACAAACTTATAGATCATCTAAACAACGAAATGCTATTTCATACTTGGATACGGATAAGATTTGTCGTAAATTTACTTTCTTATTTTTCATTTAAAGTACAGATGATTCCAGAATAAAAATAATACTGCTTATTTTACTTGCATTATATGAGAAAGTTCAACCAAATGTTAGGTGTATTGAAACATGCTAATAAGGAAATTGTAAAAGAACTTGCATAATATTTCAGCATGTCAGTAATACTGAACAATCTCAGAAGGGTTTATAATAGATACCACAAAAGGTTTAATGAAATAAATTTAAAAATTAAAAATTAAAAGAAAGATATTAAAAATATAGAAAAAAAACAATTTGTAATCCTTAGCTTTCAGTAACAGAAGAAACACAGGCGATGCAAAAATTGTAGAAACAATGAAAATGGTTTTAAATTTCTCTAAACAATGAAAATTGATATAAAAAAATATTGCGTAAAAGAATTTAAAATTTTGGAGAAAAATGACACAACAGATAAATCGGTATTATTAAAATGACAACTTCTAGGTTTTAACTTAATGTAAAAATCTCTTATTTACAACAATATTTTCAGAGGTAACCAATGAAAAACACGTGCCTTATGTTTAGTTTTTAATTAACTAAAATTTTAAAAATAATTACTTCATGGTACACATTAACTTTTTTTCCAAAAGACAACTTTGCTAACCCTACATAGGTACTGAGGTCTACTTTGTAGAGGCCAGCAGACACATGTTCTCTTTCTTTGTAGTAAAGATTTGTTTGAATTGACATTTTAATGTATAATACACTCAAAACATGTAAAAAGAAGTAAGAGTAATTTAGTTAGTGGAAATTAGAAAATCAAAAAAATGTAACTAGAATTCTCTTATTTTGTGATTCCTTAAACGATTCTGTCGAATTATAGTGATATAAATACAACTCAAACAAATTTAAAACTGACAGAAAAATCATTATTGGCTATTTCTTATACTAGTTGACAGATGATAGCTTTAAAAAATTACATTTTATCAAATTTATAGTCATCACTCAATCAAGGATTTCATTTTATGATGATTTTTAGCATAATTATATAACATAATAGTAAATTTCTTACTGAAATAAAATGGCCGCTTAAATTCGTAATAGTTTGCTATAACCTAGAATTTGCTTCTACCAGTTGCAGTTTCATAGACTCTGAGTTAGACATCAATTGCCAAGGAATTCAGCGGATTATATGTGAATCTCTAGAAAATATTGAATTTTTTTAGTATTAGAGTTTAGGTTTTATGTAAAAAGAAACAGAATGCTACAAAATCATATTTCGGATGAATCAGACTAATAATGTTCTTTTACTGGTGGATTAAAGCGAAGCTAATATTCTTATCAATCATGAAGCTATTACTGAAAGTCATAGAGTTGTTCCTGTATAACCAAGAGAAATCACACTGAGAAATTATTACGAGAAATTATCAAACGAAATTAAGGCTTGTTTCTGTTTTGTCTTCAAATTTGTACATTCTTATCTTTGTTTACAAGCTGATTGTAGACATGTATGCAATTGTTTCGAATTGCTCTACATATTAAGCGTATTAAAATATAATTGAGTAGTTAGACGGTACACATAAACTAACCAAGCATTCATTAATGACACTCGTGTGTTCGAGCATATTATTTGATGACTATGACGTAGGCATTAGATTAACTCATTGGCAAAGAACAGAGCCGATTACTAGTAACTTAAATATAAAAAGAAACAGAAATTTAAAAAAGGCTAGAAATTTCCTCCACTTTATTTGTGTTATTAATATATTTGTAACAATTATTCGTAATTGCAATGAGCATAGTAAAATTGCTGTTTACAATTGCCATACAGCTATTTCCATTTTGCAAACAAATATAGGGAGAAAAACTTGAACATAATAAAGTTTAGTTATCATAAGTAACAGTTTCGCTATATCACTTCTCTTGTTCTCTCGGGCAACATCTGAGTACTAGGTTAATTCACGAAATGTCCACTTTGAAGCATGTCCGCAGCATTCCATGCACTTTCAATAGCAGCCTGTTTCGCGTTAGACGTCTAAATCCTCTGAAATTACTTTTTTGTTTTCTCCTTTCCATGAACAGAAAATACATATAGCCATGAATGAATCCTTCTCACTTGCTGTAGCAACAGGGTTAGCCTGAATGGCGAGTCACCACCACAATTAAACGAGGCACAGAAATGAATGCAAAATGGTCCCCATTACGATGTAGCCCATATGTCCACCCCACCGGGAATTAATACGACCCAAAATTGTTATGGAGGTAACTCGATCCCACACCATTAATGTGCCCACTGGGGAAGCGAGAGCCTGCTTATTTACACGGCAACCTCTCATCCCAGTATCTGAGGTGCTCCAAGTGGGATTGAAAATAGGCATAAAGAATCCTATAGTTGTGGAATGGAGTGTATAATGTTTCCCATGAGGCGAGGAAGATTATCTGGAATAATCATTAAGAACGCAATCACTACATCATTCTGTGTAGTGTTTCCTAATATTTTTTTTTCCTGGTGTTGTTTGCATGGTGATTGTAGTCATTTATAATCGGTACAATTATTTTGAATAACCCTGTATCATCTTCGTAGACAATTTAAAACTAAAAAAATTCCCAAATGATAGTGCTACAAAAAATGCATGGTTAAAGTGATAAGATTATAGCTTAATGCTTTGTTTGGAACTAGATTTAAAATACTGAATTACGCCAAAAGTACCGATTTTATAGAATATTGAAAATCTTGATTTAATTTTTTTAGCATCTATATCGTATATTTCTTTTAGTCTTCAATTTATAATGGCGAAATAATTAAGTTTGGCTTTATTTCTTAGTAGTTTTTTATTATTTATTTTATTTCTTTAACTTTATTTCAAAATAACTAAAATGTCAGATTGGCTTACTCTTTATCTGCATTTGGTTATTTATATGAATTATTTTGTTTATTTATCTGAATTATTTTTGTTATTTATTTGCTTTATTTGCATTTGATTATAATTATATTCACCAACTTATTACATTAATCATATATATTATATATAAATATATATGCGATGATATTTTAAACTCTTAATTTCAATTTAATTAATTTCCAAGATTTTATCTTAATTTAGTCCATAATAACTTCATTCTAAAATATTCTCTTATTTCGTGATCCAATTCCACTTTCTTTACTTAATTAATTCAAGAGTAGCTTTGTAAAATTGCTGAATCGGCTAAACACCGACACATTCTCACGCTCAGGCGTGAAGCGATAGAAAACTGTCCAGTAAGCACATTCTTTTTAAAAGATCCCTGTGTTTCCTTTACATGTGATTGACATGCGTCAGAAATTCCCATCAGAATCTTATTAATATATTGGTACTATGAAGAAATATTTTCCCTATCAAAATCATAGGTTATATAAGACCAGGGATGAAATGTCCAAGAGCTTTTTCCTCATTCTTTTTCTGTGTCGTTCTGTGTGCTCATCGCTTGTACATACGCCTGCTTCTTCAAAATGAAATAAAACGACGTTACGAAATTAAAAGTATCTTCACTGTCTTCAAACTGCATTCTGCTTCACATAAAATAATGCTTATATATATATATATATATATATATATATATATATATATATATATATATATATATATATATAGCCAGTGCTGCTCTTCGTGAATACCGGCGGTTAAAACGGTTACATAGAGGACCGATGACCATGACTATCTTATAGAAAGATTTGAAACAGCAGGAATTCTTGATGCTCAACTAGGCCGAGGACGTAAAGGGATCAAGCAGGAACAAGTTTAAGAAGTTATAACTGCCGTTTATGGATCATTCGATAGCTAATAAACAGGCTACCAGCAGTGCATGCTCAATATCACGACAAACAGATACCCCTTCTCGACGAAACAGAAGATATTGTGTAAGATCCTGAAATTTTATCCGTATAAGATAACACCTATTCAAGAATCCCAGGGACAGAAATACCCAGTTTGAGTTTGCTTTGAGATTTTTTGGCTCAGTTGGAAGTTGATGACAAATGACCGTGGCGGATATTATGAAGCGACAAAGCTCGCTTTCATGTGCACAGACGTATAAATGCCGATATGCTGCGAGCCACCATCGAAAACCTTTCAATCCACTTTCAATCGAGTCGTAGTAAAAACGTCATCGACGGGCGAATTTTTGCAAAATGACTTGAATTTCCGTAACCTGTTATTTATCCTCGATATCGTGTCACAAAATAACTTTATACGAAAATGACATAATGAAGTTTTCAATCGCAGCTCCAGAATTTTCCCTATTGGAATTTTTTGGTACTATTTTTTTTCCTTGACAAATCGAAACCGCATTCTTTAATATGTATGGTGGCCAAATTTTGCTATATTTCGTCCTGTACATAACACGCTACAGGGCTCCGAACACCTCCTATTATTTCTTGATCACCCTGTATATATTCCGACTGAGTTAATTATTTACTTGCATAGGATTACATAGTTTTAAAGCTTATGGTTTTTGTATATTAGTGCTTTTGGGAGCCAGCACTCAAAATCTCTTCCTCCATGCCTCGCCCTTCTCAAAAATGATAAAAGCGAGCAGATTTAGTTAATATTAATCTCTTTCAGGTTACTTTAAAACTAAATCAGTGCATAAATACATGTCGCCAAATAAGAATGTAACAATAAAAGTATAAAGTGCAAATTAGATACGCAAAAATTGCATTTTTAGATGTTAAAGGAAAAAAAAAATGCTGCAGTGTAAAAGGTAACACAACTCTAAAAAACAGTGTCACTGAAATCCTTATGACTAACTGTTCACATGAGTGACATGAATGCATTTAAAGTGACAATTCAAGACAATTACGCATGCATATGCAAAAGTCACTACTTACTTGTCAGGAGAAGTTGGTCAGCGTAGCCGGCGGCTGCACGCCATGTACGTCACGTGACAGTGAAACGTCAACAAATCCCTCCCCCACCGCCCCTCTGATACGGGAATCTGAAGAATCCGGGATTGATTCCAGAGAGAAAGAACGAATTCGGCACTTTTGAAGAGCACAGCACAAAATAAAAGAACCAGACTGCTTTCCGGAATGCGCTTTCGGAGAATTTTATTTTTTGCTCCTAGCAGACGATTTGACAAGAGACAGCAGACGACACTAACCCCGGGGATACTCCGGGATTGAGCGGGGGGTTGCCCTGCATAGGGATAGGGGGCGCTGACGGCGGGACTTTTGTTCTATGAAGAGGAAAAGGGAGGAAAAATTGAGTCAGCACGCATGATTTTAGACTTCAAATTTCCATAAAATTCGCATGAAGCGAGTTGATTTAATCTTTTATTCTTTGCTATCCTTTGTATAGATGCATATTTGCTTTTTTTTTATATAAATAAGGATGTAAAAACATTGTGAGAATTATAATAGATGTATTGTTCAACTTTTTACATTTTCGGATATAAATTATACAAAAATAAAATAATGCAAACATTAAAAAATATTGGCCTTGAGAATCTGATGAATTGTAACTTATTTTGCAGGAAACTCATTTCTCGATCTGTTTGTTTGCATGATGAATCAAAAATAAACACACACACACACACACATATATATATATATATATATATATATATATATATATATATATATATATATATATATATATATTAAACTAGATGTTATATACATCATAATTATAGATGCGTATAAATTTTGGATGAAATGTCTGTAAGAGAATTTAAATAATCCGCCTTCTTAAAATTAATCATTTTCTAATTGTCTGGATTCGAACTCACTTTGACTTCTCAAGTGTTAGAAGTTCTGGCTTTCTAACACTTCTCAAAGTCTAATGTCCATGATTTTAACTATCCTAACTGAAGTTGAGATATCAAGTGAAAATTGCGTGACTAAGATAAATAATTTCTTAGTTTGACTTCGTTAAAATTCTTTCTTCTACCTTGTTATAGTTAGTGGTAACTTATTATGGCCGATTTACTAGTAACGCCTTGACAAAAAAAAACTTTTAATAAGTATTGACATTGAATTTTTCATTAAATCATAGAAGAGAAGAATAAAGCTGTGGTTGAACGAGAACACCTCCCTTACTTATTTACCAGAATTATTTTTGGTATAAACGAATTTAGTAGATTCTCAATAATTCGGAGATATCAAATCAGAAGACACCCAAAATAGTAGAAATCCGATTCAAATGTGCATTGTCATAGACATACCCATGCTTAGTGCTTATAATTATATATATTTCTTATATAAAGATATATGTATTTGTGTGTGTGGTCTACGACTAGACAGTTTGGATATATTTACGACTAGACAGACAAAGATATATTTCACCATAAATTGAACTTAGAAAAACTATAATTTTCAGCACATGTCTGCAATAAATTAGATAAATCTGAAACACATTTTTTTTAAAAAAATAAATGCAAGAGAAGATATTTTGTACCCTTTTAAAATATATATATTATTGATTTAATACTTCTGTAGCATTTAAGACAAACAAATTAATACATGTGTGTATACCAGTTTATATAAACATATAAGTTTATATAAACTTATCCAGTTTATATAAACTGTATATAGTTTATACAGTTTATATAAACTGGATATATATAGTTAATTGGAGATCAATAATTAATTTGTAAATAGTTAGTAATATTACATACATCTAGTAAGAAAGATGGTGTAAATGAAGTTAAAAAAAACTGTATTTTATGTAGTTTTAGTCAATAAACGAATGAATAACGTATTTTAAATTTTTATACAGACTGTCTATCTTATGACTTATATGTAATAAAGTCTTTCTTGTTGTTGGATTAGAGAAATTTTTATTAAATATTTCTTTAAAATATGGTATAAATTACAAAATCATATTCTGTAGTATACATAAGACTTCAATACTGAACGATTCTAATTTCTGTAATCGTATTTTCATAAAGCATGTTTGGTGTCAGCTTAAAAATTTCTGTATTAGTTGAAGTTTAATCACTTCCGTTTCAAATTAAAGTTCACATTTTAAAGGAGATAATAGATAGTTAGGGAAACACATATAACAATCAACAAAACGAAAGACTTCTTAAATGATATGAGTAATATGACTGTCAAAATTTGAAACGTAAAGCTACTTTACTGAGGCAGCCATTATGATCAAGTGGCGAAAAATATTTAAATGAAAATTTTATTTACTGTTATTCTGGACCAGCTGGTCGCCATAAGCAGTTAGTAATAAACATTGTAACTTGTAATTCAGAATCTTGCTGTGTACATCGCACTAAATTCACTGAACTCCGTGTATGGTGATTTGTCTTTTGTCATTTTCTCTTCTGAAAACATCGATCAATAAAATATGCTATAGTAGCTCAACACCGGATTGCTGATGATCTGCAATGCATCGAATCACGGGATCTCTTTTCTATGCTGGAAACATTGCTCTCGGTTCTATGAAATATGCAAATTATGTGCTAAAATTACTTAACATAAATGAAAAGGTGCATGATAAATGAAATTAGTGCAGACATTTTTAATTACTACATTGATTTTCTTGGTGTTTGCCATTCATAATTTTAAAGGAAATAAGTTATTCTGTCAATTCACAGATGCATTGATGCTATCATCCTTTAAAAAATAACAGCATTTATTTGTGCGCACACTTTTACATAAATAAATAAAAATCAGTTTTTAACAGCATATGGAATTCAATGAAAAATAAGAAGGCTAAATGTTTGACATCTTTGAATATATAAAATTTGGAATCATTTTCTTCTGTCCGTGATTTTTATAGACTGTTTGAATACTAATAAATCTGGATGCTACTGGAAACTGTAAATCGATTTGAATAAAATAAATTTTATTATTTTTTTAGAGATTGTTTGTGGCCAACAATTTCTGCGCAATTCATTACATTTTCACAACAACCTTTCAAGAATCTCTAGATATTTTTCTATACATTTTTTGCTTTCACATCTGGCATGAGTAAAGATTTGTAATTTATGAAAAATTAGTTACCCTGAAATTTTACTGAATTTCAGTTTTTTAGAACACTGTGATTCCGAAAATAAATGCATTTTCGGAATCATGATTTTTTGCCTACCCTTGTGTAATTGAATATAAAAACTAACCAGCGCTAGTTGTTTCCACAAAGCTTTTATCCTAGAGAATTTCTTGCATGACATTGGCTTACAATAATGACTAAATATTGACCACCGGAATATTTCCTACTTCCTTATTGAATTTATCACGTCATCTTTTGCAAGTTTTTTTTTTTTTTTTTTTTTTTTTTTCCTCGGGAAGAGGAAGTTATCCTTGTCAGGCTGTTAGTATTATCCAAAAATGGAATTTCTGTTTCAGAGACGTTTTTACCAACCGATTGAAACCAAAATTTGGCTCAGAACTAAAATTGTAAGTACATAATCACATAGAAAATTTAATATATTTAAGTAATTGTATTTTTAACTTTTATCCACTTAGCTCTCTTCCTTTTCTCGATATCATGTTAACTTTTATTCAGACAGCCAGATAAAATTCTTCTTAATGGATTCCGCTCAAAATTTGATAGATATCCACAAATTTCGTGTAAAGACTGTATACCAAATTTTATCAGTCTAGCTCAAAGTGGTTTTGACTTATCTTTGTCACAGGTAGATAGACTGTCAACATAATTCCAAAAATGCATTTTTTCGAACTAAAGGAGATCTGAAACGTGGAGATTCTTCAAAATCTCAAGTTTGAATTTTTTGACGATTGCAACACTTTCTATATTCTTCGGTTCTGGTAAATTGAAATCAGAGAGAGTGGTCTCTCCAAAACTTTCTCGCATACTCTCTAATAAAGTTGAATTTGTGTTTTAAATGTGTTTTTTCCCTACTGATTAAAATTAAAATTTAACACATGGATCTACAATTTCAGCCACAAAATCACGAACCAATTTAATATATTTACGTCATTGCGTTTTTGAGTTATCATATTTACGTGCTTCTGATGGTACAGACTGATAGACGTTCCACTTCTTGTGAGATTTGGCCCAAAATTTGTATATGTTATAGACATTAGGTGTCTGCGTTATAGACATTAAATCTGTGTACCAAATTCTAGTCTTCGTCTAGTAGTTACCGTGTTAACTTAAATTCGAAAAGACGGACAGACAGTGTTCATCTACTCGTATTTTGCACAATATTTGATAAAAATCTAAAACTTTGTGTAAAGACCGTATACCTAGTTTCATTCATCTAGCTCAAAGTGCTTTGGATTTATCTTTGTCACTGACAGAAATTTTCCAAATATATATATATATATATATATATATATATATATATATATATATATATATATATATATATATATATATATATATATTTATTTATATATATATATATATATATATATATATATATATATATATATATATATATATATATATATATATATATATATATATATTTATATATATATATATATATATATATATATATATATATTAACTCAAAGAAGTTTAAAACGGAGAGCTTCGTCAAAATCTAGTTCACATTTTTTTGACAATTACAATATTTTGAATACGAGAAGAGTAAAAATCGCATATATATATATAGTGGATTTGCGATGCGCCAGGATAGAACCTGGAACTTGTGATTCGCAGACGAGTAACATGACTACAATACAAAAGCAATTGCTCCTGTAGCGTAGCTGTTAACTGGCTTATAAGCTTTCACCACAGACTCTCCCTCCAGTGAGTCGGGGGTGATACGAACGGTATGGCTGTTGAGTGGTGATGTTTTAGCTGTTGATTCAAATGCGCCTGTACCCATTTGTTAAATGTTATGGCGAGCGTGTGTGGGTGAGTGGTTACTGTTGCGCCAAGTGAATATGAAGGTTTTGTGTTGCTGCGTCAAGTGAGTCTGACGACTTTGTGCTGCTGCGTCAAGTGAATCTGACGACTTTGGTTTGCTGTGGGTAGATGGAGTCACAACAGCTGTACAAAGGTTGAAGGTTCATCGTCCGGGTCACGAATGCAGCGAATTGTTATGAGCTAGGATAGAACCTGGGATTTGTGGTTCGCTGCCGAGTAATATGACCACAATACAAAAGCAATTGCTCGTGTAGCGTAGTTCTTAACTGGCTTATAAGCCTTCACCACATATATATGTATCATTTTATCAGCAAAAAATGAAGAAAAATCTAATTCAAACAAGATAATTAGGCTTACATTATATTCCAGAACCTCCATTAGAGATGAGTAATGATATCACTTTTGCACAAATAATCCACATTCTTTGAGACGAAACATTTATTCACACTTCACGCACATAAATAAACACAAACTAACACTTAGAATTAAAGGCATCTTAAATTTAAGTTTACAATCTAACCCGAAGACCATATATTGGTGCTTTCAGTTGGTCTCGGTATCAACTGATTCGAATACAGCGGCGCTGCTGTCGGATTCCAAAGTCTAAGATGGGAGGAGTTTCTGACAATATGTAATGATATTCGATATGCTGTTCATGCAACAAACTTGTATGTATGAACTAACTGAGGATGAAACTCGTTGACGGAAAAAGATATTTTGCCTAAGCACATATGCATTGTAAAACTAAACGGAAACAGAGAATTATTTTCAGAAGTACAAAGATTATTTTCAAATGTGCATTTTCATTCACATTGAATGAAAATTTGTGAATTATGAAAAATTTAATGAATAATTTGTTCGCAATAGCTTTTCCATATACGTCAAAGGAAAATATTACATAGATTTTTAGTTAATGCACTTACAAACAAGCATATTGCTGGACCATCCACTGCAAATAATAATAAAAAAAATCTTATTCTATAAATATATATTGTGTCCATAATTATCCTTCATGTGTCTTCAAAATGAGACATTAATATAATAAATCATTACGTCAAACATAATTTGTGTTTAGTTATTTGTATTTGTGCTAAGTGTGCCTTTTGTTAAATTCGTGTTTTTCTTGCAATAATTAAGCAGAAATGCAGATAACTCCTTTCATACAGCAAAAAAAATATAGTTTCCTCTTCAGATGAAAAGATTATTTCGAGAAAAAAAATATTTTTTTTAAATTAAAACCTTCGAACCATTTATCTCAATTTTTTTATTTAAATTCCCACGTTTATTTCAGAAGTGGGACTTGAACAGAAGCAGCTTCTTTTTCCGTTTTGCCTCGTTTATTAAATACTTTGTGTTCCGGAAACCAAAAGCAAGAGAAAATATCTTAAACTGAAAAAAAAATAGTATCTTTCCAAAACTTGGCTTTCTGTCCACAAACTTAATTAAGAGTAAAACTTTATTTATAGAGTTTCTTTCCTGGCGCTTTTCTAGCCGATCGTGTTTTAATTAAAAAGAAAGTTATTAATTACGGAAAAAGGAAATAATTAAATCCGGAATAAACGAGGGCCAACGATAAAAGAGCAGCTGCCACTGGGAATAAATGTTGAGATTAGTGCCACTTTTTTTGTATTTATTTTTTTCCTTTTCAGCTTTTTCGCCGCCATTAATGCTAACAGAATCTCCTGACAAGTTCTATATAATCTCTTCATAAGATTTTAACTGATATTTGTACAGATGTATAGTAATGCTTTTATATAAATAGATCTTGAGGCTGACAATGTTCGCATATGCATAGAATATTTATCTTTTCTATTAATGTCTAATTAAAGATTATTTTTTTCGTTTTCCCCTTGTTTCTAAAGCGCATAATTTGAAATTTCAGTTCGCATACGAATTTGTTTAATTTAGGAAGCGGAGGTTATTCAGGACAGAGTATCAATTATATGAAACTTGAATGAATAATGAGAGCCGCTCTTTTTCTTAACTTTCACACCGACCTACAGACAGATTTTTGGTGGTTTATGTCTTGCAATTTCTCTAGGAAAGGACATCAGCAAAGTACGCGAAAGTAAAAAGATATTTATAATTACCATTAATATATGATATAACTCTTTTATTTTTGTCCTATCTGTAATCACTTTGCTTGCTTTATTATGTTTCCAATAGTCAATTCATACGATTTCAGTGTCAGGCGTTTCTGAGAAAAACCTCCTTAAAAAATGTCATCGAACTCTAAGTTGTTCAGTGCTGAGATGTGGCATCATATCTATTTGCCTTCAGCAAGATATTCAAAAAGTTTCAAAACTAAATTGGCAGCGAGCATTAATTTTCTCCTTTCATTTTATTTGTCATTTACGTCTGGTGCATATTAAACTGTATCATGAAATTATATACAAATTAAGTCCGAAATGAATTAGCTTCAATAATTTTATCATTCTATATATTTAAAACACTTTTGGAAAGTTTTGACTTAAACAGTCTGTTTACAGTCAATCATACTACAAATGAAGTATGTAGTAACTTCATATTCACATAACACACTTCACACCCCCTTCAGTCCGTTTAATGTCGGAATCTATCATTTGTTTTATGTTGTTCTGTTTGCTTACATCAATTTTTCCTTTTAAAGGTGCACGAGTGTTATTTTTGGACATATCTCGTACTTCTAAACCGTGATCAGATGATAAAAGCGACATCTGATCCGGTATACTCCTTCAAATTTCTACACTTTACGTAAGAATGTTTGACACCCTATATCGAATTTAATGTGTACCAAGCCTAATTACAGGACGGGTCTTTTATGGAATTGAGACTCGAATCTGAACCTTCTGATCCAAAGCAGAGACCTTAAAATTAAGACATCGGGGCCAGCTACTTCTTTTGCATGAGAAAACAGAATATGACATTATAATTCAACTTAATACACTTGAAGTTAGATTCTAGGTAGCATACAAAATTATATTTATTATGTAACTGTGACTACACAGAAAGTAACTCCGTTAACTCGTACACTAACTGCATGCAAAGCAACTACCTCTTCCTCTTTCAAATTTTGCCTTAAAACCGGAAACTTTTCTCTAGACATCCATAGCATGCCAACGAGAGGACATTTGATCTCATCGCACAATCAATTTTACACAGTCTATACTAGTTAGAACCATCTCTCGAACATGTGATGCTTCAGCTCGGAATTCGAAAGTCTGAGAGCAGGCCACTTCGAATAGCTCATCTAGTAGAAGATGGTTATGTAACATTTTAATCCTGAAGATTATATAACAGTTTCAAATATATGAAAGCTTCCGCTTTGCATTTCGAGGGAATTAATATTAATTAAATGGATTAAAACAAGGAAATGCAAGGAAGGCATATAAATGAAATTTTTACTTTCACGTATAAAAAGTATAGAGAAAACATTGTAATCGTTAAACAATTCGAACTCGAGATTTTGATAAATCTCCGTGTTTTAGACTTCCCTGAGTCCGATAAACACATTTTTGGAAAATGTCCGCCTGTCTGCCCGCATGAGATAAAGATAATTCAAAAACACTTTAGCATTGAATTGGTATTTGGTTTTGGTCACCAAAAAATTGAAGGAATTAGTTTAGACGATTAAAATTTCTTATACGGTTTTTACACCAAATTTGTGGATTTCTATTAAATGTTGAGCAAACCCGTTCAGAAGAAGTCTGTCAATCTGTCTGTTCGAATATAAGTTAACACGATAAGTACAAAATGCAGTAATCTGTAATTTAAATCTGTAATGTAGGCACCTATCACATTTTGGGTCAAATTCAAAAAGAGATTGAATGGTTGTTCGTCTGTACTTTCGGAAGTACATAAACGAGATCATTTGAAAACGCAATGACTTAAATATATCAAATTTGGAATGTGATTTTGTGGATGCAGTTGTAATTCTATGCCAAATTTTAGCTTCAAATTTTATTAACTAATTATATTGTAATGCTAAAAATACGTGTCTAAAGCTCGAATTTCATTTTCGGATACAATTAACAGCATGCCAGGAGTGAATCGCCCTAAATACTCGCCTAGAATCTCATAATAGATTCAGTTAAAATGCTACATTCACACCAAAGCTTAATATTTTGTAACTGCTATATGACATTGCCATTCAAGGCGTTTTCTGGGATAACACCTGCAATAGGTAATATGCGAGAAAATTTTGCTGAGACCACTCCTTATGGTTAAAAACTTGGGTGAGGGAAATTGCACTGCAATTTAAGCTTAAGTTTAGCAAGCTGCTGCTTAATGAGATAGCATGTTCTATTCTAGGAATTTGCCGCTATATACCTTTGGGGAAGAAAATACCCATGACACGTTTGAGACATTAACGGATTCTCAGTTATTTATTTATACATAGGATTATAATAACTACATGAATAGTAATTATATTTTATATGTTTAAAAATGTGATAATATGATGGGCACGACAATTAAGTGGATAGCTTTTGTTTTTCAAAATTCAAGATCCTTCAAAACTAAGCGAAGAGTACATCATTAATTAAAGTTTTGTTAGCAATTCCTATTCGGTTCAATTCATCAAAAAAGGTTGTTTGTCAAAGCCTGCAGGGCTTCATGAATCAGGCCTCCCCGCCCTTCCTCGTACGAAGGCGGTGTTACTGCGATACCACACGATATCACTAACGTCGCTCAGTCCCGGGGGATGATCCACCAAATGACCCTCCTCCGCACTCCGTAATCCTCCTCTCTCCCTTGGGGTGCTAATAGGAGGGATGGTGGATCAAAGGTGGGGAGGGAAAGGAGGAATCTGGTCCCTCTCCCCTTCATCGAAGCCTTTTCTCTTTAAGGATCCGTTCCGTCACAAAGAATCGATTCTTTTAGAAACAGTTCGTCGATTTTCTCTTACACTGGCGGTTAAATAGCTTCCAAGACGTTCGATCCCTCTCATCGGAAAGGTGAACGATTTCGGTAATGAATATATTAGATAATGAATATATTAGATAATTAATACACAATAGCATCTCAAATATACAATTAATATATTAGAGATGGACGATGCATTCATCTAGCATTGTCATATTCTGATTTTCTTTTTTTTATTCTTGCCATAACGGTTGTTATGACATCAATTATTTCTTTGTTAAGTGATTTACATTTATCATGTTTTGAAAACGCAAATATATAAATAAACACAAAAGATAAATATATGTGTTAATTGCTAAATGAATCAACAAACTGGAGCGCCAGCAAATTTAAACGCTAGTTACTGATCAGTTTCTCGCGTACTCCCTAATAAAGGTAGGAATTTAATAACATGAGCTAAGAATTATTGAAAAACTTGTTTTGGTGTCTTCTGTGATATGTAAAGCTTAAATCTAAAGCAGTTCAAAATAAACATCCTAATAAAGGTAGGATTTTGGACACGTTTTCTCTGAACCGATTGAAACCAAGATTTGACACAGAATTACAGTTGCAGTCACAAAATCACCTTCCATATCTCATATATTTAAGTTTTATCTCGTTTATACACTTCTGAAATTACAGACCGACAGACGGTCAACCCCATTTTCGGATTTTCTCAAAATCTGGTAGGTGTCTACACTATGATATCAAATTTAAGTACTGAATTTTATCCATTTAGCTTTATACGTTTTGTACTTATCATGTTAACTTACATTCCAACAATCGCACAGACAGATTTATTATGAATAGTATTTGCTATGAATAGAATATACCAAATTTCATCCGTTTGGTTCAAAGTGTTTTTAAGTTATCTTTGTCAAAATCAGACAGACACAATGTCAAAAAGGACTTTTTTTTTTCGAACTCAGGAAGGTCTCGAACATAGAGATTTTTCAAAATCACAAGTTTGGATTTTTTTAAAGATTGCAACTTTCTCTATTCTTCGTATATCAGAAAGTAAATCACTAAATAAACTTAACTAATAGGCTATGCTGGTATACAGAAAAAGTCTTGCTTAACAATGAATGAAAAATATGAATACTTTTTTACTATCTATTTCTACTTTTTGCTTATTAGTTTTATTTATTAATTATTTTTATTTATATATTTCCTTCAAAAGAAATAACTTTTTGATTCTTTTACACCTTCAGACTTGAAGGGCCTAGGCACCTACTCACTTTTGCATACGACTCTGATTGTATTGTTATGTTCCATGCGTCCGCATCACATAATAACATATTTCTCATTACTTACCTCTTTTTAGTAGAGTGAAGCGATTCTAAAATCTACAAAAGTAAACAAATTTTTAGCACACATAATAAACGAGCAATTATCCACACAAATTTTACTTATCTATACTTATAATAAAGCTCAATGTGTGTGTGTGTGTGTGTGTGTGTGTGTGTGTGTGTTGGCGCTCTACAGGCCAGGTCATTTGACATACAGCTACCAAATTTGGTACATGTATACCTTAGAGGTCGGGAATGTGCACCTGGGGTCCCTTTTTTTGAAATTTTAATTAGAATTTTATTTAATAATTAAAAACTAACTTTTCCGCCAAAAAAATCTTCCATTTTCCCCACCGCCAACTTTTCCGCCAAAATAATCTTCCATTTTCCCCAACGCCAAATGATTTAGGCTTTAGTTCTTTTTTTCTCCCAACAGTAATGAGACTAGGGTTAAGATTTTTCGGCGGATTATTTCAAACGATTCTGTTTATTTTCTTAATGTTTTATGCATTTAAAATGAAACATTGTTAATTAATCCATGTTTCAGATTCATTCTGAAGTACTTTTGAATTAAAATAACACAGAATAAAGGAAATAAAAAATGTATAATCTGCATAGCGTTACCCCAACTGGCGTAGAAAAATTCACGCTTTTGCGTTACCTAACTGGCGAAGAAAATTCACGCATGCGCATTGTTCTGATTGTTGTCATGACAACCACTATCAACGGATGATTTAAATTACTTTTAGGTTAGTTGTATGCTTTTGTAAGTAAATTGTATTTATGTTAGTTATATATTTTTTTGTATATGCTTATAATTTTAAGTACATCGTTTTTTAAGTAGTTTTTTTTAACCTGTTTTCAATGATTTAAATTATTTTTAGGCTAATTGCATGCTTTTGTAATTAAATTGTATTTATGTTAGTTATATATTTTTTTGTATATGCTTATAGTTTTAAGTACATCGTTTTTTAAGTAGTTTTTTTTAACCTGTTTTCAATGATTTAAATTATTTTTAGGCTAATTGCATGCTTTTGTAATTAAATTGTATTTATGTTAGTTATATATTTTTTGATATATGCTTATAGTTTTAAGTACATCGTTTTTTAAGTAGTTTTTTTAAACCTGTTTTCGACCGATTATTTTAAACGATTCATTTTATTTTCTTAGTGTTTGATGCATTTAAAATGAAACATTGTTAATGAATCGATCCGTTCATGATGAATCTGAGAAAATTTTGTTGACAAATTCTTGAGATATTATATAAATTAAGAAAGATATTCTTTAGTGCCCATAAAGTTTAAACGCTCGGTGACTCTATTATCAGTAATCATATTATTAAAAAATGCTTTGTTTCAGTAAAAAATATTATTATATTAATTGCATATTAATCCTTTACACTTTAATTTAAAGCATAAATTCTACGAGGGGTAACAGAAAATTAGAGAGATACATATCACGTTATGACTGAAGGCCTTTATAATATTATGAGTGAATTATATGACTATCAAAATTTGAAGTTTTAAAATATTTTGCTGAAGAATCTATTAAAGTTGGAATTGCATAAAATATTTAATTATTAAAATTTTAACGAACATTAAGATTGGCGAACCTGCTGGTCGCCAAAGGCGGCTAGTACAAATATATAATAATGTTACACATTTTTGGTCGAAAATGTATAATCAATTATAAAAAGTTTCACTTAACAGTTTATATCTTTTTTTTTTCCTTCGCACATGCATATTGTAATTGAAATTCCTTCACTAATTCCGTAAAGTCAACGGGTTCGCTTCTAGCAGCTGTATGGTGTAAAAATAATCAGCAGACCTCAATAACAAATGATGATGTTTATTAACACGAATACACAGTCGGCAAAACACAACAAGAAGTATACAAGCAACACATAGCAGCACACTACAATAAATAGCAGCCCACAACTAGTAATCGGTATCTAACAACAATCACAGCACACAAAGCGGCCAGAAAGAGTTCAGGAGGAGGAGGGAATCTACATAGCTACTCTCTACGATCTCTTCAAACGCCTGCAATTCTTCACTGTCTCCTTCTCTTTAGCTGTATCCAACTGCCAGCTCACTACTACACGATGGCAAGTTCTCACACGAGTCGATGCTGTTTCTATAATAAACTCCAGGACTCGGAGCACAGCTCAATTTACCAATCGCTTGAGCTTCACTCAACGCTTGCGCTTCGCTGGATTGATCCAACTAATTCACCGTTGATTCGCTGCGCCACTCTATACCTCACGACGACTCTCACTAGACAACTGTCTTCGGCTTAGAGTGCCGGCCTTCTAGAGTCTCTGGAGCAGGGTAGAGAAGGTTCTCGGATAATCAAGCATATCTGAGCTCCCATTAGCTCTGCCGTGAAAATTCTTGAAGATTCTAGTATTATCCATTTTGTCTCTAAGCTTGGAGGTCATTGATCCGATATCCGCTCAGCATCCAATAGAGCTGATCGTAAAACGGTCTTTCCTACAATGGAACTAACTAAGCTGGGAAGCAACATTGCAGATTTATAACAATATGTTCCGCAACAGTTTCGGAAAATTATAGAACCGATATAATAAGAAAAAAAAGAGAGAAAAGATACATAAGGTTGTAACAAGTTCACAAGTCACTTGTTTACTAAAACATACAATTTGTAAACTACACCCGTGGTCGGCTGGAAAGTCAAAAGTGGCATAGGGAAGTGCGATTCAGTGCAAGATCATGTTCTGCAACATTACTTTTATCTTATCCAACTGCTTCTTATTCCCATAACAAATTGGGATATAAAACTGTATTATGTTTTAGCGGAAAGCCTTCTGGTGAGAAAAACATAACACATAATTAGACCACTTCTGAGAAACAAAATGCTTCACTGAACCATTACTTCACTTATTTCAGTTGAAAGCACTATCTGAAAATTTTATGATTTAGTTTAAACGCTTGCTTGGAAGCAACACGGAAAAAAATGCTCTGATAATCATCGCAATTTTAGATCTTAATTCGAAAATGAGGTCGACATCTGAATAGGGAACTGAAATTTATGATTATATAAATTATATATATATATATATATATATATTATGGTTATATGGTTCTTTTGTATGTTTCTTGTATTATGTTCTACAATTTTCGGGCTTACGGAGGTCAGAAATTTGTCAAAATTTCGAGTTCGAATTTTCGACGATAATAATACTTTCACTTTATATACAGTTTAGTGACGGATCTCGTAATTTTGAACCATGGTCAAATGACGAGGACAACACCTGAGCTGATGTCCCTCTCTCCAAATTTCCGCACCACACCAGTAGTAAGACGTTTGGCCCGGAGGATTTAACGTGCGCCAAGTCCGCTTATACGACGGTTCTTCCGTGGAATCGGGTCTCGAACCTCAAACCCTTCAGTTCCGAAGGCAAGGCCTCACCACCAGACCATCGCGGCCCTTATATATAGTGGAACCTCGCTTAATGAGCATAATTCGTTCCCGAATCTTATTCCCATGCCAAACACTCGTTCATTATTTCTATTACATACTTTATTTTACTTCAAAGAGTCTAAAAAGCAGTTTTGTCTGTAAAAGACAAAACTGTATTTAGCTTTGCTTCAAAATGTGGCTAAAATGAGACGCATAATTATTTTAAAGAATTTATAGCATTCATGGCTAATGCCTTATCAGGTTAGTGCTTCACAACATTCAAAGTAATAATTTTCCATGCTTTTAGCGTCTCTTTTATTTTGTTGGAAGGTTATTGCTTTGTTACGTCCTTTATTTGTTCCCCTCTTAACCAAATTTCCTATGCAGCTGTCTTGCTGTCTCCATGGACTCTTTGGTAGTTCTGGCTAGGTTCTGCCACCAGCTCGTCAATATCATTACTATCCACCTCTAGCGTCATAATCTCGGTTATTGACAAAATCTCATCGATTAAGCCTCAATAGGCTGTTGCTCAAAGTCCTCACACTCGACAACACTATCCTGTCGACTTCCTTTCTACAGTTATAAGGTCTCTCTATAAGCAAACGCTCAACATAGACTGTTGCAAGCTAATCTAGCATGTGGTGTTTCAATATGCTTATGCCACTCATTCTGCGAAATATCGTTATTTAAGTAACTCCTTTTTTTCTTTTGTTCTTGTTGTTGTTGTTACTGTGAGATTCTCGTTAAACGAAGTTTAATTTTAACTTGCATACGAGAAAATAAAAAAGGGAGGAGGGTAGTGTTCTTATAAGACTTTCGTAAAAGAATTTAAATTTTAAACTGTTGTCAATGAATAATGTATATTCGTTGGTATATAAACGAAATTTGACATCGACAGAAAAATTCTTCAAATAGGACTGAAGCTATAAAGCTCTACGATATTCGATCCTTAATCCGTTCGATTTCTTTATTTGAAGACACATGAATCAGTCGTTTCGCGTAATGTTGATGTATTCTCTGTTCTTGCATTTCCCTTAACATAGAGAAGCTAATTTCAGGGAATACAGAATGCAACTCTGATCCAGTTTCTGACACTTTTTTTTTTGCAGAAATTTGTTGACACTTTTTATCACCAACGTTAATCGGAATTTCACTAATAATGGTTCTACATCATTTGTCTGGCAAAACAAAACAAAAAAAGAAATCTGAAAATATTCTCTTGGCTCGGCATTTATCCTTAGGTATGCAGTTCGAGTATTTTCTTTAATAAGGTTAGAAATACAAAAGGGGAAGGGAAAAAAAAGAGCGTTAATGTAATTCGATTACTTTATCTACATTAGGCTGATGCATTTAATTATAATCCAATTACGGCCAAGCGAAATCTTTTCAGCTAACGAACGTTTGAATAAAAGAAAGGAATTTAACAATTCGTCAAAGCATGTGAGTTTTCGTACGACGACAAAGGAATGAGAATTAGAGAGGAAAATTAGTGACACATTCTATCCATCCTTCGTTTTTCCTTTTCCACCATTTTATATAATCACTTATTGCCAGGAAAATCCAATTAAATTCTTCTGAAAATAACGACTCCAATGCTTTTATGTCTCAGACAATGTGGTGAACATTGATGGAATAATGCGAAATGAACGGCACAAATTCGCGTTATTTATTGAGAACATTTAACCGTCTCTGTTACAGATGAAATGAATTTCGGTTTGGCAGCAGAAACTTCTGGAACACTAATTGTTGATGGTTTTTGCATCGATGTTCTTTTTGTAAAGAAGTTCTGAAAGAAAATAGTGTGTCCAAAAAGATTTAATTTGATTATTTATTACAGGAAAATGAAATAGGCTTTATTTTGATTAATGTTGTTAAACGACAATTTATTGCTTTGTCGCTTACTAAAGTATTCTTATAAAGGACTATAATCATCAGAAAATTTGGATTCGAGAATTAGAATTTTGGAATTCCGAGTGTCTTCTATAATAGGAATAGAAATGCAAAGAAACCGTGGGAGTGCCTCCCCGTAACTTTCTCATATTCTCTAAAATAAAGTTCTTACATACACCCTCCCTCCGCATAAAATTGTGGACCTTGGATAAGGCCACAAATATTTTGCATAGCTTTGATGACAATAACGAATTATAGATCTTGGGCCTTAATCTAGCATTTTTGCTGAACCTATTGCAAGAATATATATTTTGGACATCTGTTCACCGATCTATTGACTTCACACATTGACAATTACACATTGACTATTCACTTATAAATAAATTTACAATTGTCGTCATAAAATAACAAACAGAATTTCATTGATTTAGGTCATTTCGTTTGCTTATATACGAAAATACATCAAATTTTGAACCATCTGACGAATTTGGTTCAGCATTAGATATTTTAGATCTGTTGTTGTTTCTAATGGCACTTGCCATGGACAAGCTCGCTGACGTAGTCAGCGATTTTAAGCAAAGGGAGCGTCTCGTTTTTAGTAGGGCCAACTATGGCCAAGAGTACGTCTCTACTCACGCATCATATTCGCTTGCACAACCCCTTTATACAGGGGGGCACATTCACACATCTCACAGATAAAACAGATGAAGAACAACCACACCCAAACCGGAACACGAACCCAGGACGCCCAAATCACGGGGAAGACGAGCTACCTCTATACCAGGACGCCGACATATTTTAGATCTAAACCTATGTATTAAATTTTATTCATTTCGTTCTTTGCATTTTGTAACTATTGAATTCACTTGTACTCGAACAGTCGGACTTCCTGTGAATGGATCTCTTCCAAAATTTGACAGGAATCGACAAAATGTGTCATAATTCCGTATACCAAATTTCTGCGGTCTTGCTCAGAGCCTTTTTCAGTTGCCTGTTCACAGACAGATAGACAGACATAATGCTAAAAATGCGCTTTTCAGACCGGGAAATTTGAAACGTGGAGATTCATTAAAATTTCGACTTCGAATTTTTTTTAACGATTACAATACTTCATCTATAATTCGTATTGAAATTTTTTAAAAGTGAGGAAAGTTAAGGTAATTCTGTAATTTGTAATCAAGTTAAGTCGTGATTAAAAGATGTAAGTCAAATTTAAATTCATCAGCATCAAAATCATCCGCGAAACGCGTGACGAACTAATGATAGAGTCTCTGAAATTGGTGGATTGTGGTTTCGAATATTAATCCTAGTGAAGATGAAGAGTAGGGTTTTGCGGGTGTGTATCGGGCAAACTTATAAATAGAATTTATATTGCAGTTAGTGGAAGTTTGGATCAGAAAGGCGGGCAATTACAGTGAAACAGAATTAAATACGGTGAAGTCTAGTATCGTCTGTGATTCATTTTTTTATATAGTTATGATTCGTGCTCTGTTGTTTTTGAGTTTTGTGTTGTAAAAGCCTATTTCTATAGCATTGGAATTTGTGGCTCTATACTACAGAAGTTGTTGGTAAATAAAATTACTTTAATCCAAGCAACTTAGGTTATCATTTATATATATAGTATTTTGTGCAGACAGTATAGAACAATTAAGTGAAATAGCACTGGCTTCATCCCAAATGCTATAGTATTACAATAGTATAGAAATTTATTTCTACGTCTTCTTTGTATTACAGCACTTGGCGCATGTGTTTGTTCACATGTGTTTTCGAACCCCATCCTTTCTTCATGTGTTTTAAATACTTTTCTTCATTACTCCGATTTAATTTCGGTTATATTTTTATTTTGTTTCTTTCATCTTTTCTTTACTTTTTTTATTTTTTCTGTTATATTTTCATTATTTTTTCTATATATATTTATATGTAATCATTAATCTGCTAATCAAATTAAAAATATATTACAATGTGAAACAGAATTGACCAATTATTTAAAAAAACTTACGTAATCCCTGGGAGCGCAAAATGACTGAACCTGCAAATACCGAAAATAGGAAACGTTTAGAAACCATTGCATCGACTGGCTTACTCAATGATAAATGCTTACGAGCAAACTCTTTTGCATTACTTTTAACGGTAATTAAAAATTTAAAAGCGAGTCATATGAATTTTCCAACTGCAAATTAACTAAGATCAGCTTGGCTCTACTGGATAATAAACCAGAGTGATGATTCGTTTCTTGTTCAAATAACTCCTGTAAAACACGCCCCTTATGTATCATGAAAGCTGAATCTTAATTTCTGGAATTTTCCATTTATATGTCTGGCAGAGGTTTCGGAGAGTTTTATGCAGAAATTCCAAGGAAATGAATGGCGAAATAAAAGTCCTGTTTCAGATACTGAATATACACCATTTAAATTATCTGGACTAAATAACACCTCAGCATTTGTTTGTATAATTTGTTAGAATAATTTGCAGCCAACTCAAATATTTATTTTAAAAAGAAAAATTTCGAAGTATGAAAACATTATATAAGGGAAAAAATGTTAAAAAGAGGTACTATTTTTTCTAATTATTATTATTAAAAGTGGATATCATTTTGTAGCCCCCATAAAATAAGAAATATATATTTTATTCTGACGTAGAATAAAGCTAATATTTTTGAAATATCATCAAATATATAAGGTAATCAAATTACTAATTTTGGCAAAATAAAGAAACATTTTTTACTTTCTCTTATACATAGTATAGCGAAAGTATAATAATGGTCAAAAAATTCGAAATCGAGATTTTAACATATTTTTATTTTTTAGACCTCCCTAAGTTCGAAAACACATTTTTAGCATTATGTCCGTCTATCTGTCTATGAAAAAGATAACTCAAAAATACTTTGAGCTAGACGGTTGAAATTTGGCATGCGGTCTTAACATCAAATTTGCAGTTTTCTACCAAATTTTGAGTAAAATCTGCTGAAGTTCGTCTGCCCGGCTGTTCGATTATAAGTTAGAACGATCATTATAAAACAAAGAGAGGCAAGACAGATAAAATTCGGTACACAGATTTAGCATCCAAAGTATAGACGCCTGTCATCTTTTGAGCAGAATTCAATTAGGGATTGAACGTCTGCCCATCTGTATTTCCAGAATCTCTCTGAAATCAAATGTTTAGTGGCACGGATACCTGGGTGGGAAATATTGTGCAAAGATAGAAAAACTTTCTTTCGGAAAATTTCTGGGACGTAAGATCTAATTTTGTTTTGCTTGACATCACAGTAAAGTTTAGATGAATTGGAGTCGGTTGAGAGAGGTTTTAAACAAAGTGACAGTTCATTCTTTGCCAAAATAGTCTGAAGTTCTTCATCAGATGCTTGTGCTTCCGCCATGGCAGAAAAGTCTATTTTTGGTAACTGTATTTCATTAATACGAGATAAGGTATCAGCTACAACGTTTTTTGAGCCCGATACGTGCCTGATGTCGGTGCTGAATTGTGCAATGAAATCAAGGTATCTTAGTTGTCTTGGAGAAGAAGAGTCAGATTTTTTGGTGAAAGCAAAAGTAAGAGGTCGATGATCTGTAAATATTATGAAATTTTGACCTTCCAACAAGTGTCGAAAATGTTTGATAGTTGCATATATCGCCAAAAGTTCCCTATCATACGTACTGTATTTACGTTCTGAGGGCGTAAGTTTTCGGGAATAAAATGCCAGAGGTTGTTGACCATTAGACGTAGTTGTATGGAGGACAGATCCGATGGCTGAGTCTGAAGCATCAACCATGATAGATAATTGCTGGTTAGGTGAATGGAAGTTCAAAGTAGCTGCATTTGCAATATCAGATTTGCATTTTTCGAAAGCTTCTGTAGTGAGGTCAGTCCAAGGAACAAGTCGCTTATCATTCTTTTTAGAGTTTTTTAAAAGTTCGTGTAGGCTAGCTTGAGTCTGAGCGGCATGAGGCAAAAATCGACGGTAAAAATTGAGCATGGCCAAGAAACGCTTTAGCTCAGATATATTTTGAGGTTTGGGAAAATCAGAAATGGCTTGAACTTTTTCCGGTAAAGGTTTCACGCCTTCAGATGTAATTAGACAACCTAGAAACTTTACCGATTGCTTCCCAAGGACGCATTTTGAAGGGTTTAGTTTCAATCCGTGCTGAGATAATCGTTCAAATACTGTTTTTAAATGTTGTTTGTGCTGTTCTACATTATTTGATGCAATCAGTATGTCATCAAAATAAGGAATGCAGAAATCTAAATTTGACAAAACTTGATGTATATAACGTTGAAAGGTTTGTCCCGCGTTTCTTAAACCAAAGGGCATATAAACATATTCAAAAAGACCAAATGGGGTTGTGATTGCTGTTTTTGGAATGTCCGCTGGGTTAATAGGAATTTGATGATAAGCTCGGATCAAATCCAGGGTGGAGAAAATGGTTTTATTGAAAAACATTTGAGTGCAATCTTGAATATGAGGAACTGGGTATCTATCAGGAACGGTAATTGAATTTAAACGACGGTAGTCGCCACACGGTCTCCATTCTCCATTAGACTTTTTCACCATGTGTAGAGGACTTGCCCATGGGCTACTAGAAGGACGGATAATACCTTGAGACATTAAAAATTCAAATTCCTGACGTGCAATTTTTAGCAACTCGGGAGATAAGCGACGAGGTCTCGAAAATACTGGTTGACCAGTTGTTTCAATAAAGTGATGTATTTTAGTTGATACTTTGCTTTTTGTTGGGTGAGATGGATTAGTGAGGTCTTGGAATTGCGATAAAATGTCATAGAATTCTGAATCACCAAGCAAAATGGATATACCAGAAGTTAATGAATCTGTGTTTGTATATTTGCCTTGAGTGGTTAATTTAGTTATGCCATCAATCAAACAACCACTTTTAACATCAACCAAAAGATTATAGTGTTTTAAAAAATCAACACCTATAATTGGTTGGTTCACATTTGCAATTATGAAAGACCAAGTAAAATTTCGCCGTAAATTTAAGTCTAGCGTAAGGCGTTTTTTACCAAAAGTAGCTATTTTTGTGCCATTAGCAGCTAAGAGGAGTAATTCATTAGAGGAATCAGCTTTAGGAGCATAATTGTTTGGTAAAACAGATACGTCTGCGCCTGTATCCACTAAAAATTTCCATTTACTAACTTTATCGGCCAGTATAATTCTATTAATTTTGCGATCGTGGCCAAGGCCAGTGGACGACCGCCGATTTAGTTTCCCGAATTCTTGAAAGAGCAAGGCAAACTACATTTTTTTGCTTTTGTGCCAAAATTTGTATGATAAAAGCAAATGCCATCAGCAGGTTCTTTATATTTTTTTAAGCGATCACGAGAGCAACTACGACTGTTTTTAAAAGGTCGATTTCTATTTCTGCTTTGAGAGCGTGATTGGCGCATTGTTGTAGTAAGCTCGCCAACTAAAGTCGTCAAATGGGCGACTTGTTTTTCAAGTTGGGCTATTTGATTATTCGAAGATTGAGGAGTAACGGAATTAATGTTTGAATGGCCAGCCAAATCATTTATTTTATCTGCAACTGATGCTAAACCAGCTAAATCTTCATTCAAAGCAGTTAAAATAGTTTGTGTGCTGTTTGGCAGTCTTCCGAGCCAAAGAGATTTTAAGAGTGGCTCGCCAACAGTATCGCCCACCAATGTTTTCATACGAGCTAATAACTGAGATGGTCGTTGGTCGCCAAGTTCTAGGCCTTGTAGCAGCGTACGTATTTTCGAAGCTTCACTTTCAGAATGCAACTCAATTAAACGTTTTTTTAATGTTGGATATTTATCAGTATCAGGAGGTTTCAATATTATATCGCTTACACAGTTCAAAATATCAGAATCAACGGCAGAAATAACATGATTAAATTTTGTATCGTCAGCAGTAATTCCCGCCAAGGCGAATTGCGCCTCAAGTTGAACCAACCATAATGCAGGGTTAGCTTTCCAGAAAGGCGGAAGTTTGACGCCAACACGAGAATCTGTTGCGTCGTTGTTGGCGGAATTTGGAGTATCTCCTGGCATGTTTTATTCAAGAAATCAAAGGCACGTTATAAATATAATTTCACAAAACTGCTTTGAAATACGAAAATACAAATAATATACTGATAATCAGAGTAAATAATATGAAAATGCTAATCCAAATTATATAACAGAAGTTCCGATGGAAATTATTTAGGCTGTAAAAATAGAAACAATATTCAACGATACGCTTACCGCCATTAGGAAGAAATGCGCTATGGCGCCATTTAATGCATAAAGAAAACTGGGAAAGTTATCCTTTCACTTTTCGAGTCACCAAATGTGGGATGTTTTAGTGGAGAAGGTTGCAAATTGGGATAGTTAAGTTACATCCACACATAAAGAATGAGCGACGACTATTTTTATATAAAAATAAACATCTTTTAATTTTTAACGCTAACACATCGACAGACAACAGATTTTTTTGAAAGACCGGAAATTGATGTTTTTAATTCGCACAGCTTGCGCGCTTGATCGTAGATAACTGCTTCGTACTTCCGGTGCGCAGTTAGGAAAATAGTTTTTCGAATACAGTCATTTTGATGGAAGCAGGATCGCCACAACTTTAATGCATCAAATTTGATATGGGATTTTGTGACTGCAAGTGCAGTTTTGTATCACATTTTTGTTTCAACTGATTGAGAAAAAATGTGCGTAAAGCATAAATTTGCTTTTCGGATACTATTAATTGCATGCCAGGGATTAATCGCCAAGGATGGCACAATATATTCAGTAAAACAGCTGAAATCACACCAAAAGTTAGTATTTAGTAATTATTATACGCCAATGTCATTTAAGGCGTTCTTTGGCATGACAGATTTACTACAGAATATGCGAAAAAGTTTTCAGTAGACCACTTCCGCTAGTTTCAAAAAAAAAAATCTTGAATCAAATTTGATTTGGTGACTTCTAAGATATGTAAGGTTTAAATCTAAAGTAGTTGAAAATAATTCTGCGATTTCACTTGAATCTCGAAGTGAAATCGCTATCAAGCTGTTTAATTTCAATAGCCCCCTCAATTTATAATACAAAAGTTATGAAATTTATTTACCACATAAATAATATTTAAAAATATATGTACTACTACCATAAAAAAATCCGATTCAATTCCCAATTTAGTTTCTTTTCGATCATTCATCTGCAGAAATATGTTACATGTATACCTTCCCTTCCTGAAAGTCGTTAACAAAAGTTTCTTTTTTTTTTAATTATTATTTCTTTTTCCATATCGTCAGATTGGAAATGTTAGAATAAACAAATGACTAATCAAAACAGATGTCTCATTTTTCTTGCTGTTACGTTCATAGTTTGCTATAAATTTCAATGATTTGTCAATTTTTTATTCTTCTGTTTCTAAGAAAGAAATGGGCCGCGGTAGCCTGGTGGTAAGACCTCGGCTTCGGAGCTGGAGGGTTTCAGGTTCGAAATCTGATTCCACCGAAGAACCGTCGTGTACGCGTATCTGATGCACGTTAAATCCGTCGGGCCGGAACGTCCTCCCACTGGAGGCTTGAAAAGGTGGGATACCAGCTCAGGTGTCTTCCTCGTCATCTGCGCATGGTTCAAAATTACGAGCGCCGTCCCAACCTTTGTCCCATAGTGTTGCTTTAAAACGGGGTGTTGATGTAACTAAAGTAATCCAAGAATGAAATTAGGGTTGCATGGGTTTGTTGTTAATATATTATAATCAAAGTATTAAGACAATTATTCCTTCACAAAAAAAAAATTGATTTTCAATATTATTCCCCCACCCCCCAAAAAAATGAGGGGCTGGTATTTCATTGATGAAATTAGTTATATTAACATCCCGTTTTAATGCAACATTAGGGCTATTTTTGGACGGACCTAGTAATTTTGAACTGCGGTCAGATGACAAGAACAGCACCTGAGGTAGCACCCACTCTCCCGTACCACACCAATGGGAGGATGTTTGGCCCCGATGGATTTAACGTGCCCCAGACCCACTTACACAACGGTTCTTCGGTGAAATCAGATTTCGAACCTGAAACCCTTCGGTTCCGAAGCCGAGGCCATACCATCAGGCCACCACGGCCTGTTTCATTGGTGACTAAAATATATGATTTGTACATGTTAGAAAGATTGAAAGTTTATAAGGTATCCTTTCATCATGAATGTAACAAGAACGCCAATGGCAGAAAGAATTTTTTGCCCTTTTCCCGAGATACATTTTCTTCGCATTTTGTTATGTATGGAACATATTCGATTTATTACAATAGAATGACATTTTATGCAACAATATTTACGAGCATTAGGAATCGGTTGAACATATATTTTTTTTTAATTTTTCTGCTTAATAATAGAATGTAATTCTCATGCAAAGTATCATAACTTTTTTCGATTTTCAAGTAACACGATCTTCATTTTTTTAAAATTTTTATTAGAAGTATATTAATTAAAAAAAAATTCACTGTAAATCTTAAGCGTATGCTCATATATGGTGCTATTTTTGGAGAGATTTTTTTTTTCAGAATTATCTTTTTCGAGTTCCCATTAAAAAATACAGCTTTTAAGAAATAATTATTTTTTACTGCTTTATAATTAAAATAAATCATTCGTTCTATATGTCTTAAATTTCCTATCAGTTGTTAAATTTTACACGCAAAAACATTCCCTTTCATTTACAAATGAATTTTTGTCAATTTTCATTATCGAGAAGGTTCAAGATGATTTCATCAAAGCTGCGTCATAGGGGATTGTTCTACTTTGAATTTAACGTTGGGAAGCAAATACCGTATTATTGGTGTGACGTAAAAAGAAATGTTCAGACAGTGGATTCAAAACTTATGTTTAGTTCTTATCGTTTGATGCCAGTTGAAAATAAAAAGATACTTTCTTCATTACTCTCATCCAGCTTCAAAATAGAGTATAAAGCTGATACACTTTTAAAACTATTAAACTGAGCGTAATGAAATGTCGCGTGGATTTTTTTTCTGCAAGCAACTTTAGCTGTCCAAAAACTTGTTAGTCTAGTTATATTAACGTCCCGTTTAAAAGCAACATTAGGGCTATTTTAGAACGGACCTCGAAACTGACACCCGCTTCTCCGAACTTCCAAACCACACCAGTGGGAGGACGTTTGGCCTCGACGGATTTAAAGTTCACCAGCCCCGCTTACACGACGGTTCTTGTTTGGAATCGGGTCTCGAGCCTGAAGGCCTTCAGTTCCGAAGCCGAGATCTTACCATCTGGCCACTTGAGCTGTCGAATAGTTTAGCAGCAGAAAATCAATTCCCTTTTTAACTTCTCGGAAGTAAAAAGGGTTTATTTCTGATGAGTTACCTATAAATGCAGATTTAACCTTTCAATCGAATAAGTTTTGATACTTGAATAAACTTCGCTTGTGTATACATCTGCCCACAACAATAAGGGATGAAATTGATTTCCAGAAAGAAAGAGGATAAACTAGTTTTCCATACTCTAAAACTGATCAAAAGTACCTTCAAATTGATCTAATTTTTATAGACTTTTTTTTTAAAATTTGAATTTTATTCTCAAATCCAATTAGCAATTGTTACAGAATATGAAAAGATTGTTTTGCAACTTAGAGTGATAAATTCCTTGCAGCATTTCGGCATTTAATAATCAATTAATCCATTTTCTCCCTTTGTTTCATTTTTAAAATTCCATTTCATGAATAAGCGTCTATCCTATGGATACTTTCAGTAAGTATTGCTCTCTTGTTGACTACTATGAAATGTTTCAGCACATATATATTCCCACTCATCTTCCTCAAGTTTTAAATGAGTGTACTCTTAGCATAGGTTAAGAACTTACACAGTATCCCTTTCTATCAAAGTTGCTGAGAAGGGGTGGAGGATAGAGAAGACAAAGACTCCGGAAGGGAATTACAGGATCAAGTAAGAAAGAATGTTTAAAAATTGTATACAGTAATCTCTGCTAATAATAAAAATGAATGTTTCAGTGTTTGTATTGCCGCTCTACAGGCCACATCATTTTACCTCGAGCTACCAAATTTGACTTATATGTACTTTAGTGAAGCTGTGTAATGTGCACCTCAGAGCTTTTTTTTTTTTTTTTTTAATTTTTAAAAATTAAACCACGTTTTGGCGTTTTTCCGCAGTAGCTTCAAAACTATTTAACAAAAATAAATTGCACATTGTTTCAAAACTTTTAAAAAAATTGTCTTTTTAACTATAGCAAATTAATTGTTGTGTAAATTTTTGATTTTCTTTTTTTGCATGATTTACTTTCCTTGTTTAAAATTGGAGATAGATTTTATTTAATAGTTGTGTAATTTACAAGACGAATACAAAAAAAAAAAAAAAAAAAAAAAATGTGAAAGTACTATAACACGAAATTTAGTTAAGCCTCATATTTGCTTTTTTTTTAAATAAAATTTCGATGTCGTGGGACTGGTATTCACTAGAAAATATTTATGTATACAATGAGAAGAACATATGTAAGACAATTAAAATAACACGGTTTTAATATCAGACAATTTGTTGGAATCATGCACACGAAGTTATAACTAAATGAAATTAAATACAGCCATTAATCTCAGATGATCCCGCCTGATTGCCAAAGGCGACTAGTAAATAATAACTTGAGGCGGAAAAAATTAAAAGCTTTGAATAAAACCTGTCAATCATTTTCATTCTGACTCTTAAAATTCTTAATTCTTCTTTGGACAATTCCTTATGTTAGTTGGAAACACATAAATGTTCATCTAATAATTTTCGATTCAATGCGAAATATTTTCAAATGCTGTACACAATTCCACATATTACAGATCTACCTTGTCTCATGTCATTCTTGGTTCTTTGATTAAAAAATTGTCAAAATTTTTTAATATCAGGTACATTAGAAAAGTGCAAATTCTGGCAATGATCTCGATGTAAACCAGTGGCTATGTTTTCCGCTAGACTTAGTAGCATAATTTCACAATACATATTCCGTGCTCTCTTGTCATATAACAAAGACAGTCGAATATGCATTTAAATCTCGATTAATAGTACATCTTTATCAAAATTTGCTCAAATTTTGATAGTACATGTCAATTGACGTGTATCCGATAGATAAACAGCCCAAATAAATTCCTTTCAAAACTATATCAAAACTGGAACCTAAATACAAAGATCACTGCACGAAATTCATCTACTTTAACTATTACATTTTTGTGTTATTAAATTATGTCCACGAGTATTTGAATTTATAGATTAATTGATAAATCAACCCATACATAAATTAGGTTTTAAGTCAACAATAAAATAATAAGCCCCCACATTTAATATTCATATTCATTATTCATATTCACATGGATAGTCAGATAGATAACTCTCTTTTCGACCCATCATCCAAGATTTGTTACTAGTACACAATATTGCTATTAAAACATTATATCCAACTTTATTCGTCTAATGAATGTTGTATTTTTCACAAGATTATTAACAACAAAAGATACAATTCCAAAAATGGTTTAATCGTATTATGTAAAGTCTTAAGCAAATATATAATTAAAATTTTACAGTCCTGCTTGTTGATGGTTACAGTGCTTCCTTTTTGTATGCAGGAAAATAAAATTATAATTTTAAAAATCAGATATTATTTTTCATTCGAATTCAGTCATATTACTTTCATTATCAAGAAATTTGTTATTGCTATGGGGAGGGATCGATTTCTAACACATAGAAATAGTAACAAAAGCATATAAACTGCATCTTTCAACTCAGCAATGAAGCTAATTAAAAAATTTTCTGAAAAGAAATGAATATCATCATTTATGTGAAATCAAATCTTTATTTTTTTAAATGATATACAGTCACATAATATTCATTGGCAATAAAAAATTTAACAAAAATTATTTATCCTACTGGAAAGTAAAAGCCAATTTAAATTTAATACAATTTTTAATAGTAATTTTAATTTGATTACTATTAAAATAAACTCATATAAGAAATTTCGCAGGTTATTTTTAATTCTATTTTATTTCAAATAAAAGATCTTCTAAAATGAATTTAAATCTTTAATCTTTCCTTTCTGAAACATAAGATCAGAAAAACAAAAAATAAAATATATTTTAAAAGTTTCCCATGAGCAGCACTCTGACACATTCCTAAAATATTTATTAACAACATCTTAAAAACATGTAACAATATATTTCAACTTTGAGATTCAAATATTTTTACATAGAATTCTTGCAAAGTTGTTACTGTATATCATATGCTCTTCACATAAAAATATAATATACTAAAAATTTGATATGTGCGTTTAAAATTTTAAATAAACACTATTAACATGTAGTTAACAAGATATAATTTTTCAAATTTTACAAAAAAAGTGCTTTTTAAATCAATTGTATATTAATCGCAAAATATGTAATCTTTATAGATTGTTCTTATAAAAATGGGTATAAAGAAGTTCTTTCTCAAGATATGATTATAAAATACTAAAAAATATTCAGTAAGGAGTATTTTAAAGAATTTCATAATATAGAGAATTCATTATCTATATCTTTGCAATAATTACTTCTTATAAAATGTAACGATATTTATAATTCTTTTGTTACATGATGTATAATCATTGAAAAATACATAATCAGTGACTGATATTCACTTTCTCTCAGAGTTATCAAATTTTAAAATATGATAAACAAATTAGAAAATTTGGCTCATTTCATTTAAATTTCTGAAAATGGTGTATTTTTAATTAGTGATAAGCTCTATATTTTAATTTACATTAAATTATATTTCTTAACTTTATATGACATTTTAATAATACATGACATTTTAAAATGATCTTATACCACTAAATAGCATTCAGCTATAGAATAAAAACTTCTATCAGACTGTTTAATATTTGTAAACAAAATTTAAAAAATCATTGTAATTTGAAATTTCTAATTCAAAATGATCAAACAGCTGTTTTAGATTGAATTTCTTCTTACATATTATTAAATGATTTTTTATCTGGTTATATTTTTATTTTTCCATCTTTGTTTATATTTTTCCATCTTTGGAAATGTGAAAGTTTCTTTCTGCCATAAAGAAATATAAGGGTAAAAAAATCATTCTGATAAACAATTATGGAGTGCTTTTTGAAAATGATTTTCTAAAAAGTTGGTACTTTTTAAGAACAGAAAGTAAAATTCCTTCCTGTTGAATAGAAATCTAGTTTTCAAAAAACATGATAGAATGAATATTGTAAATACTATAACAAAACTATAATAAATTTCATACAGCAGCATTTATAACAGACAGTGACAACTCAAACTAATAGTGACCAGGTAGGTATTATATCTATTCCATATAAATTTAAAAGCAATCAATATGCTTGAACAAGATTTAATTTTAATTGTCAATTATCAATAAAATTAAGTTGAAAATAAATGACAATTCATTTCGTGGTATTCATTTTATAAGCTTATATAATCCAATCTAATGTAATCACAGGTGTAAAAACATATATTACCTCTGTGATTTGGTCACTTATAGATTTACAAAATTTACTTAGAATGTTAGCAATCAAATAACACATAGAGGTTCTTATTTCTAGTTATTACTGAGTATAACTTTTTTAACATCAATTTACTTCACAAATATTTGCAATAAGAAATTCTGGTTTAAAATACAAAATAAATTACTATAGTAACAATATATAATCTATGAAACATGTTTGAAAATAATCAATTTTAGAAATGTATACATAATTGCAAGATTGCATTTCGAAGAAAAATAACATCTTTTAGAGTAAAGACTTATTTTGAATCAAATTATTTTCATCATGAAATTCAAAGCATCATTTCAAGAGGAAACTTCAAAAACTTTGAACTTATAAACAATCTAGTCTTACTTTTATTATTCTCAAATTTGATTATTCAATGTATTCTTTTCAGATCTACACTTAATGTCAAAACTTATTCGTAAATCAATAGAAGGTTTTTTCTGAAACAATAAAAGAGAAACTCCAGAACATTACAAAACAACAATGCATATATATTTAATAAGCAGATTCAAACTGTATATATAAGTAAAAATCTGTTAATTTCTCAGCTGCTACAACTGTATATTATAGTATTATTTAATATACAAGAATTTGCATAATTTGTAGCTACTAAGAGATACTAAAATATTGTGCTCAAGTCATAAGCTCAGTTTTACACAGAAACAGTGATATCAAACATTTTAATAATGCTTCAATCAATCAAAAAGGTGAACTTTTAGTATATTAAAACAAAGCATTTTCGAAAAAATTAACCATATTATTTTAAAAAATGCTAAAAATAAAACTTCTAGTAAAAAAAAATCATTTTAACAATGTAAAAAGTATTTAAATTGGAAAATACAATGCAGTTACAGAGAAATCCTCTCAGAAATTATATTCTTATTTCTTGTAGTTGTGATTAGTCTAACAAGTAGACAGTAATTATAATACTTTCTAAAAACAAATTTTCTGAGGCAGGGGGTAATTTAATTTCTCTAGTATATGAAGCTCTTTATTATTTTTTTCATAAATAATAAAACAGATATAAATGGCTGATAATTAGGAAAAGTTAACATTTTAAAATGCTTGATATTTAAAAAAAAATTCAAAATAATAAACATTTACAAAAATATTGCAAAACCATGAGATTCATTAGCAATAAAATGCAAGATGTCAAAATCACTGGTAATATAACACTCAAAACAGAACTAACAGGAAAATCATTTCTAAACAATATATTAAATGCCATTTTTTTTATTATTGTTTTAAAACTTTTTTTTACATTATTTACATATGGCTTACTAAGATCTGAAAAGCTGCCTGAGTTTCTTTTATTGCCACTATTTTTGATTGATTAATTTCTTCGAAGTTCTGCTAAAAGTTCCTGGAAACTTGTGACAAACCATTTGGCTTCCTGCTTTACTTTCTCACGAACCTGATTGCCCCCAAAGCCAATGAAAGCATCCTAAAAATATAATTATTATTTTAAGGTTTTTGTAAAAAAATAAATTTATCTTATTATTAAAAATGTAAATAAGATATCATTCAATCCAACAAAATTTCAAAACTAAAAAAAAGAAATCTACAAAAAATTACTTTCAGAATAATAACTTTCAATTAATACTTCAAATGGATTAAAATTTATATAGAATTTCAGAAACATCTTGATGGACAAACTTATATGCTTAGTACTCAGTATCAATGGTATAAAAAAAGAAAAATTTTCTCTTTTTACCATGTTTTCCCTTCTGTTTCAAGACCCATCTAACTGATTTCAGTATCAGTAATTTAAGCAATTAAAAATTGTTTTATTTTTTAATCAGAAAAATTATTTATTTAATGTAAGAGCAAACTATATAAATAATTTATTTTCAAATTAAAACTTGTAATTAGCAAAATATTTTAATGCAATACACTGCAGTTTCAAAATAATAAATTCAAATAATTAATCTAAGTATGAAAAATAAAACACATAAGAAACTTTTAAACACTTTAACAAGGAGCATTTATTTTAAATGAAATTCTAAATATTATATAAATATTTAAAATAGTATCATAATGTTTCCACAAATTTTAAGTTAGGAAAGTGATCAAAAGATAAAATATTGAATAATCATAGGCAATCAAGACCTTTTATAAAAAGCAAAACAATTTCTACAATATTGTGAATAATACAGTAGTATTAAAGCAAATATAAAAAATAAATGTTTTATAAAAATAAAAATAGTAATTTAACTATTATCGACTCTCCTCTCATCACTCTGGTAATCAATACAGAAAATAGCATTGAAAGTATTACTTTTATAAATAAATTTCTTTTTCTTGCACTTTTACAATTGAATAAAATTATTTGTTACTCTAGAATACAAAAAAAAAAAAAAAAAAAAAAAAAAAAAAACTATTCCATTAAAAAAAATGAGAAAAATTTGCTACAATCACAATATTAAATGAAGAGGTAACTCTATTATAAACTTATTATTAGAAAAAAAAATTAGGGAAAAAACCTACACAAGGTCAACTTTGCATCATCTTAGTATTTCAAGGATTAATTATTCAAAACTAATAAAGATTTGAAATAAAAATTGGATTTCCTTTCTGAATTGACACATATGCACTTAACTGGCATCTAGTCTCATAGGCAGCATAACAACTCTACCAATAATCTTTATTTTGTTTTCTCATACATGACAAGTAGACAGGTATAACTGATCAATCTGGACACTGCGCTCTCATATATCTTTCCCTAAACATAGAGATTTAATTTAATGGCTACTTTAATCGCTCTTCATAATGTTCTATTTTCTTTTACTACTGAATTATCCAATTTCTGATGATAAATTTATTGCTAATTAAAAAAAGGTAGGATTAATAAAACTAAATTGATTGACAGCAACTGTAAATCTCATTTTCCAAACATTTGAAAGAGTGGACACTGTTTGTTCTCTAAAATCCATTTTAAAAAGTATCTTGATATAATTTTTTTGTCCCCAATTTTACATTAAACAAATTAATTTTTTTTACATCAAATATATTATAACTCACAGCAGGTGGGGAAGCAGCCAAATCAGTAGCCCCATCTCCAATCATAATAAGAGTTCGATAGCCAAATCGATGTTTCAGATATGCACAGACTTCTGCTTTGCCTTCTTGATGAGAGGTAGGTTCATTTTCATCAAAGCCAGCATATTCTCCTGCGAATAAAACCAATGACAAAATATGATTTCTATATCAAGCATGGCAACATTAATAATATTAAAATAGAATACTTCTTATACTATCCTATTTAGTCCCTTAAAAATACTTAATTCTAAAAATAAAATCTGAAATTTGAATTCAAATAAAGAAAAAGAAATATATTATTGTGCACAAACAATAGGCAAAAATTACTCAATGCAAAAGAATACATATGCATAATAATTTAAATATGCATATCCTAAATGCAAACAGTTCTTTTTTCAATTATGTTTGAATCAATCTTTCTTAAGTAAATTGGCTAGTAGTTAGCTACAATACATTTTAAAGACTGAAGAGATTTTTAATACTGGTTTATTAACTATTTAAACAGGCATATATCAAATGCAGATAATTTATTCTTGGATTATGTTCCAATCAATCCTTCTAAAAAATGTTGGTCAGTTGCCAACTACAACAAATTTTACATGCTGATGGGATTTCCTTTTGCTGGCATTTTATTTAGAACAACATTATATTCAGCATTTTATTCAGAATTGTGTGATACAGCTTACTGTATCTTTTCACTGTGGTAATAATCATGGCAAATATTTAACTGTAAAACTTTTGTGTAACAGTTGACAGGTGAATATACTTTTACTTCTAAGTTATTATATAAAAGGTAAAGAAGCATATAATCAAATCTAAAACATAATGTAAGATATAAAATACAGTAACAAAATCTTTCCTGTTTTTGATATTGCCTATCACTAATGTAAAATCATTTTAGTTCAATCTGAAGCAACAAATTAAAATTATTTTTTAATCCTCACTTTTACAATAATTTTTTAAATCAATACCCAAGTATTATTTATTACCTAAACTTTTATTCCTTGAAAAATATTTATTTGATTAAAATAACAAATTGTACAAATGTGGAGATAAAATGATAAAATACCACATATAATTTTTTGTGGGTAGCATGCATTAGTACTACAGTTTAATAATTGCAGATCAATTAAGGCTTCATGAAATTAGATTACGCATTTCAGTCAAATATTTGTGAAACAATTTAATTATGGTCTCTTCTGAAAATGTGATCATTTATATTGTTTACTAAAGTAACATCATAATTAATTAAAGAGAAACAGGAAAATTAAATATTTTTCGTTATATCTTTGGGCAAACTAAATAAAAAAAAAATCTTAAAAAATTATGAATTATTATGAATATTTACCATTTTAACAAACTTAATAACAATGTTATAAGATACATTTCTCACATAAAAATAAATATATCTTATAACATTACTAGACTTATTTATTACACTTACTACATTAGTTGCCTTGAAAAGATATTCTGGG